>NC_138771.1:46791203-47078703 GCF_965119305.1 Pelophylax lessonae
CCATATAAAATATATCAAAGACTGACAAGTAATTCTAGGGTGTCACAGAAAGGCTTCTATAGAGCTTCCTGGAAAGTGTGCACAGTAAGAATGTATTTGCTTCTCATAATACGGGATGACAGATCTGGAGAAGAGGAGGTGTCATCTAGAAGATTCTGCTGTCATTGCTCAAACAATGGATTATCATAACACCTTCTAGAAGGACAATTTCTTTAGTTTTTGTTGGGCATCATCTTTGTTTGGGTGTCATGGTGACTATCGCTTCCTAAAAAGAAATGCTGGGCAGAATAATCAACAAAATGCAGCACGGGTAGGTCTGCAGGAGTGACGTGACCAACATAGTATAAGTGGTTGTAAAGGTAGAAGGTTTTTTTTTTTGTTTTTTTTTACACCTTAATGCTTTTTCTGCATTAACCCCACTGGTGGTCTGATTATGTCTGGATTTCTGTGTGCTAAAGCAGTACATTGTTTTGCATGGAAATCTGTTGTTTTATATTTTAAAACTCACCTTCCCCTGCGATGCCCCGCCATCCTTCAGCTATCCTCCCGTTGTCCTCCCCCGCTGTCCTCCCCCGCCATCCTCCCCCGCCGTCCTCCCCTGCCGTCCTCCCGCTGTCCTCCCTTGCTGTCCTCCCCCGCCATCCTCTCCTGCCGTCCTCCCAATGTCCTCCCCCGCTGTCCTCCCCCGCCGTCCTCCCGCCATCCTCCCCCGCCATCCTCCCCTGCTGTTCTCCCACTGTCCTCCCCCGCTGTCCTCCCCCGCCGTCCTCCCCCGCCATCCTCCCCTGCTGTCCTCCCACTGTCCTCCCCTGCTGTCCTCCGCCGCCGTCCTCTCCTGCCGTCCTCCCGCTGTCCTCCCCCGCTGTCCTCCCCCGCCGTCCTCTCCTGCCGTCCTCCCACTGTCCTCCCCCGCCGTACTCTCCTGCCGTCTTCCCGCTGTCCTCCCCCGCTGTCCTCCCCCGCCGTTCTCTCCTGCCGTCCTCCCACTGTCCTCCCCCGTTGTCCTCCCCCGCCGTCCTCCCGCTGTCCTCCCGCCATCCTCCCGCTGTCCTCCCCCGCCATCCTCCCCTGCCGTCCTCCCGCTGTCCTCCCCTGCTGTCCTCCCCCGCCGTCCTCTCCTGCCGTCCTCCCGCTGTCCTCCCCGCTGTCCTCCCGCCGTTCTCCCCCGCCATCCTCCCCTGCCATCCTCCCGCTTTCCTACCCTGCTGTTCTCCCCCGCCGTCCTCCCGCTGTCCTCCCACACCGTCCTCCCCTGCTGTTTACACTGCAGTGCGGATTACACTGTATCATCCCATTTCACACAGGATTTCACCTGGTGACTTTTCCAGTGCCCTGCCTGTGCTTTTCCAGTTCTTTGTGCCTGGAAAATAGATAACGACCATGGCGTCCAAAAGGCGTTCTTTTTGCGCAAAGAAGAACTGAGCGATATCGATTTGTGGGAAAATTTGTCATCAGGTACGGAAAGTGAGGACAGCGACGTTTCTAAAGTCTCTTTCTGGCACATCGCTCCGTTGGAAGTTCTGAAGAATCATTTGATATACTTCCCAAATTCCACAAGCGATGTGCCAGAAAGAGACATCAGAATCGTCGCTGTCGTCACCTTCCATACCTGATGATAAATTTTCCCACGAATCGATATCGCTCAGTTCTTCAAGTAACTCCGTTTTGCTGTCGCTGTTTTCCAGTTCATCTAAAAGTGCTTTCGCGCAAAACGAACTCTTTTTGGACGCCATGATTGTTCTCTATTTAGAGCACAGGCAGGGTACTGGAAAAGTCACCAGGTTAAATCCTGTGATGAAATGGGATGATACAGTGTAATCAGTTAGGATCACAGCTTTGTATCATCTCATTTGGTGTATTTACATTTTTGAATTTGCCACCGGTTCCACCTCCCTGCGTCGCAACGCTCGCAGGGTAGGGAACCGGAAGACAGGTGCCGGCATCAGCCGAGCACACAGTGGGGAGAGAGTGTGAGGACGGCGAGGGAGGACGGTGGGGGAGGACGGCGGGGGAGGACAGTGGGGGATCGCAGGGAAGGTGAGTGTGATTCTGGGGTAATCACGAGTGTGGCTCGGGGGTTACCGCTTTTTGGTACTGAAAATGAACCCCGAGCCACACACACCGCTAAGGAGGTTAATGTAAAAAATAACGTCTGTGATAAGGATCCCCCCCCCCCTTATTCCCACCTTTTCTTCCAGAGCCCAATCCGGATCCAGCAATGTGCGGGAGAACAGTGGCTTTCTTGGCTCTCTCTCTCTCCTTACTGGACATAGAGGCAGATCGTGAGGACACAACGAGGGTGGGGCCGAGCCACGCTGTGTGTGTCAATAGACAGACACGGCACAGCTCGGGATCAAGTTTGAACGAATGCCCCCACTCTTGCTATGGGGGCACTTTTCAAGGGGAAGGAGCTAGGGCGCCAACAGGGGACCCCAGAAGAAGTATTGGGCTCCTCTGTGTCAAAAATGTCAGTTAGGGGTCCAATCTGTTCCCCCCGCAATGTCACATTCCCGGTAAAAATCGCTGATCGCTGCCTTTACTTTAAAAAAATAAATAAATAAGTAAATAAATAAATAAAAATAACATAAATCTTTCCCCTAGATGTAGACGTGATAACTTTTGCGCAAACCAATCAATATACTCTTATTGGGATTTTTTTACCAAAAATATGTAGCAGAATACATATTGGCCTGAATTAATAAAAAAAAAATGTGATTTAAAAAAAAAAAAAAATATTGGGAATATTATATAGCAGAAAGTATTTTTTTTTTCAGAATTGTTGCTCTTTTTTTGTTTATATCACAAAAAATAAAAATTGCACAGGTGATCAAATACCACCAAAAGAAAGCTCTGTTTGTGGGGAGAAAAAGGACAATTTTATTTGGGTACAGCGTCGCACAACTGCGCAATTGTCAGTTAAAGTAGTGGTGGCCTAGTAAACGTTTTTATCTTTCTTTTTTTTTTATCCAATAAAATTGTATTGAATTTTAGAACTTTATATATATATATATATATATATATATATATATATATATATATATATATATATATATATATATATATATATATATATACATATATATATATATATATATGTATGTATATATATATATATATATATATATATATATATATATATATATATATATATATAGAATACTATAATGAACCTGAAAGAATTTGGACTTCACTGCTACCAGCGAGGAACGACCAAAGAATTTATAAAAAAAAAAAATGATTCCAATATATAGATATATCTATAGATATAGATATATCTATATATTGGAATAAAAATGTTGTTTTTATAAATTCTGTGGTCGTTCCTCGCTGGTAGCGGTGAAGTCCAAATTCTTTCAGCTTTATTATAGTATTTTGTCTTAATGGATGTGGTACCACCCCAAACAGCAAAATATCTTTTTCTGGTTGTTACAAGCTACACAAGTGCAAAAATAATTCTGATTCTTCAACTGGCCTTTCTTTTATTGTAAATCTATTTCTTCATCATGCACTACTGGTCTAATCCATGCTGGAGAATATAACAAGTCATACTACGCTTCTATAGGGTCAATTCTGTCACTCTGTTTATTATTGCGGTCAAGATGTTAGGTGCTTTCCCCAGCTAGCTTTATGGAAAAAAAAAGAATATTGCACCGAACCTCTGCCCGTCAATCACTTGTACAAATGAAGTAGGTTGACAGTATACATCTTCAAACAATACATTTGTCTGGGTGTCTGTAAAGGAAAATGTAATCTAGACTTTCTGTTTAGAAACAGATCTTCGATATCGTGACACTTGATTTAAGAAACCAAATCCCCATTTCCATCAGGTCTCCCTTGTGTGCATAAACATCAATCTTTCTAGGTGTCCCAAAGTGAAATGCGAAAATTAACAACAGTGGAAGATGTTCTAAGAGCAGACGTAACCTTGCAAAAACGTAATAAATGAAAAAAGGTGAAAGAGTGGGAAAAAAAAGCGCATAGGCTTAACTCTTTTTCGTCTACGCTCTGGGGTTTTCATTTACAAAGACTTTGTACTATGGCAGCCTCTGGACTTCTAAGTGTTCAATGAAATATATAAATAGAGGTTACCTTCCGTGATTTGCACATGTCAAAACAGTGAGTACATCCCGATATATGGGAAGCCGATGTCGTATGCAAACCTCAACTTTTGCTGTGAAAGTCAAGCTTGCCTATCACTCCCCTTCTCTCTGCATTAAATAAAGTGTTCTCTGCAAAGAAAGCATTTAAAGCTGGACTGAAGATGATATTTTGGCATTAGCTAGGTTCCAAAAAAAAAAAAAAAAACAATATGGGAGTAATAGCTAGGTTCCAATAATAACAATGTTGGGGCATTAAATATGTAAGAATAAAAATAATATTGGGGCATTAGATATGTATCAATAATAATGATATTGGGGCATTAGCTATGTATTAATAATAATGATATTGGGGCATGAGCTATGTATTAATAATAATGATATTGGGGCATTATCTATGTATCAATAATAATGATATTGGGGCATTAGCTATGTATCAATAATAATGATATTGGGGCATTATCTATGTATCAATAATAATGATATTGGGGCATGAGCTATGTATTAATAATAATGATATTGGGGCATTATCTATGTATCACTAATAATGATATTTGGGGCATGAGCTATGTATCAATAATAATGATATTGGGGCATTAGCTATGTATCAATGAAAACAACATTGGGACATTTGCTAGGTATCAGTAATAACAATATTGGGGCATTAGCTATGTATCAATAAAAACAGAATTGGGGCATTAGCTATGTATCAATAAAAACAATATTGGGGCTATGCTGTAGCGCCTTCCTAGGTAGGTGCTAGAGAGTGAGTATAGTTGTGGCTCTGTCTGCCTATCAGAGGAGCAGCAGGGAAATCTATATTGTTTTGTGACTACCAGAGAACAGGATCTGTGAGTTAGGTCTGCTCATGGTGCTCAGTGTGGGATTCATCTGGTCTAGGGAGTGTGTCAAACTAGTCCAATAGCGTGGCATATTGGATACTGGAGGAAATCTGACCAATGGGTACACAGGCTTTTTATACAGCCCCAGTGATTGGCATAGACTGATTTTCTTGGTGCATTATGGGGTGTGGTATAAAAGCCAGAAGCACATGTGCTGCGGGGTCTTTGGCTGGTGAGCAGAGTCCCGGAGGGAGGGTGATGGTTGCCTCCTCATCTGTAGCAGTGCCACACTGTCACAGGCAGTCGGCCTGGGGACCAGAAGGAAGGAGCTGAACCCAGAGGTCTATGAGAGCTGACTGGAGGGGTAGAGACACTGGAGATCCTCGAAAAACAGTATCGTGAGTAAAGGGGATAATGTCTAGGGGCCTGACCTGAGGGGGGCCACCCCAGTGTAGAATAGTCAGAGGACGGGTCAGCAGGTGGAGTGAAAGGGGGTACTAGGAGTGTATCCCAAAGATAATTAATTCTAACAAGTCATCTACACAGAGGCTTACTCTTAAATTCATCTAAGTGGCAAGGTGAATCAGCAGCCTGGCTTCAACTTCAGACAGGAGTCCTCATCTGCTGTGAATAGTTTAAGTTGGAGTATCCCACTCTTCCCTTTCCCCATCCCTAATTTAAATAAAACCACAAAAACAACTACATCCCCTAAACCAGTGATGGTGAACCTTGGCACCCCAGATGTTTTGGAACTACATTTCCCATGATGCTCAACTACACTGCCGAGTGTATGAGCTTTATGGGAAATGTAGTTCCAAAACATCTGGGGTGCCAAGGTTCGCCATCACTGGTCTAGACTGTTCATTGACTGAGCCAGAGTGTAAAGAGTTAAATTGTGCATGCTGTCGTTTCTACCGGTAACCCAGGGGGACCCGAGAGTGTATTATCCAGCAGTCCTCAAGGGGGCAGTGCTACATAGCTATGTATCAATAAAAACAATATTGGGGCATTATGCTAGGTTCACACCTATGCATTTGCTGCAGCTCATGTTTGTGTGGACACAGCAGCCCATCCAATGAATAAATGTGGGAAACACAGGAAAAAGGTTCCTGCATCTTTTTAAAAATGCATTCGCAGGGAAATCACATGCATTTGCAATATGCAATTTCTCGCACCCTATAATGCGCTGCGTTGGATGCACTGCATGCATTTCCGATACATAGGGTGCCATTAAGAATGAAATGAACCTTTCACCTTATTTTTCTAAGCCAGTGTCATTAGTACAGTGACAGTGTATCTCCCAGCAGCCTGCATCAATAGACCCTCCAGCAGCCAGCAACAATAGACCTATTCCTCAACAGTAGATCCCTAACATTAACATAGGACCCCTTGCAACAATAGATCCCCAACCAGCAACAAAAGACCCTCGCACAATAATAGATCCCCAGCAGTGACAATACATCCCCCAGCAGCCAACATCAGTAGTCCCTCCAGCACATCCCTTGCTATTACATACATTGAGTGCTGGAGGTGCCCGAACTGTGTTCCCCCACCAGAAACCATAGACCCTCACACAATAATAGATCCACAGAAGTCACAATAGATCCCCCAGAAGCCAGCATCAGTAGACCCTCCAGCATACCACTTGCTATTACATACATTGAGTGCTGGAGGTGCCCGAACTGTGTTCCCCCACCAGAAACCATAGACCCTCACACAATAATAGATCCACAGAAGTCACAATAGATCCCCCAGAAGCCAGCATCAGTAGACCCTCCAGCATACCACTTGCTATCACATAAATTGAGTGCTGGAGGTGCCGGAACTGTGTCCCCCCCCCCCCCCCCCCGTTCCCTCTGAAAAAGCCCTGGATACTCCCAATAGCAAATCGTGTCTATAGGGATGCAGACCCTGCAATCTTCCTCATTGGAGCCCCGCAGGTGCAGCAGCTGATTGATAATTATGAAAACACCCCCATTCGATTCACTTTCCACATGGACACAAACAAACAAGGATTTCTTCAGAATATCAAAAGGTAGAAATCTGCATCAAAGGTTGTTATAATCCTTGCAATGTACAGAGATTACCCAGAGGGGAATGTTTTTGTTAGCAAAAGTGGAGTTACTTTTTAACCGGTTACTGACCACAAGCCGTGCATTTACTGCGTCAGTGTGGCCCCCCCAGTATGGCTACATCGGTCGCAAGCAGGAAGCTAGGGGGCAAGCGCTCATCACCGGCGGTGCTCTCCCGCCCCCAGTTTACAGTGGGGAAGCCGATGCACGGGTCAGGCGGCTCCGATTGCCACCTGACACCCGCGATCGTTCCCCGCTGAGAGAGAAGGACGGTCGGCTGTTGTAAACACAGCTGACCGTTCTTCTCCCTTGAATGATCACAGAGTGCCTGTGATCTTTCTATATAGGATCACATGTCTCTATGGTCATTTCATAAGCCATGCCCCCCCACAGTTAGAATCACTCCCCTAGGCTCACATTTAACCCCTTGATCACCCACAGTGTTAACCTTCCTAGCGGTATTCCCGAGTGTGGCTCGGGGTTAAATTTCAGTGCCAAAAGCAGTAACCCCGAGCCACACTCGGGGTACCACTAGGAAGATCGCTGGATCCTGTAAGAGAGGGTAGTCACCTTGTCCCCGGGATCCAGCGATGTATCCCAGCGGTGTGCGGCCGCGGATCTTCCTCCCGATCCTCTGTGTGCCCCAGCTTCCGTCTCCTGCGACGTGACGTTCGCAGGGGGGTGGAACCGGCGGCAAATTCAAATTGTAAAACACAGTGATAAATTACAAAATAAAATAAATTCACATTAGTTTGCCCCCAGTGCCCTTTCCTGCAGTTTTACTGTACTTTTTATGTATATATATATATATATATATATATATATATATATATATATATATATATGTATATATATATATATATATATATATATATATATATATATATATATATATACACACACACACACAAACATATATATATATATATATATATATATATATATATATATATATATATATATATATATATATATATATATATACATGTATAAGTATATATACAGTATATATATATATATATATATATATATATATATATATATATATATACAGTGCCTTGCGAAAGTATTCGGTCCCCTTGAACTTTTTGACCTTTTGCCACATTTCAGGCTTCAAACATAAAGATATAAAACTGTAATTTTTTTGTGAAGAATCAACAACAAGTGGGACACAATCATGAATTGGAACGAAATTTATTGGATATTTCAAACTTTTTTAACATATAAAAAACTGAAAAATTGAGCGTGCAAAATTATTCAGCCCCCTTAAGTTAATACTTTTTAGCGCCACCTTTTGCTGCGATTACAGCTGTAAGTCGCTTGGGGTATGTCTCTATCAGTTTTGCACATCGAGAGACTGAAATTTTTGCCCATTCCTCCTTGCAAAACAGCTCGAGCTCAGTGAGGTTGGATGGAGAGTGTTTGTGAACAGCAGTTTTCAGTTCTTTCCACAGATTCTCGATTGGATTCAGGTCTGGACTTTGACTTGGCCATTCTAACACCTGGATATGTTTATTTGTGAGCCATTCCATTGTAGATTTTGCTTTATGTTTTGGATCATTGTCTTGTTGGAAGACAAATCTCCGTCCCAGTCTCAGGTCTTTTGCAAACTCCATCAGGTTTTCTTCCAGAATGGTCCTGTATTTGGCTCCATCCATCTTCCCATCAATTTTAACCATCTTCCCTGTCCCTGCTGAAGAAAAGCAGGCCCAAACCATGATGCTGCCACCACCATGTTTGACAGTGGGGATGGTGTGTTCAGGGTGATGAGCTGTGTTGCTTTTACGTCAAACATAACGTTTTCCATTGTTTCCAAAAAGTTCGATTTTGGTTTCATCTGACCAGAGCACCTTCTTCCACATGTTTGGTGTGTCTCCCAGGTGGCTTGTGGCAAACTTTATACGACACTTTTTATGGATATCTTTAAGAAATGGCTTTCTTCTTGCCACTCTTCCATAAAGGCCAGATTTGTGCAGTATACGACTGATTGTTGTCCTATGGACAGAGTCTCCCACCTCAGCTGTAGATCTCTGCAGTTCATCCAGAGTGATCATGGGCCTCTTGGCTGCATCTCTGATCAGTCTTCTCCTTGTATGAGCTGAAAGCGCTTTAAACGGACCTCTGAGACTATCACAGTGCAGGTGCATTTATACGGAGACTTGATTACACACAGGTGGATTCTATTTATCATCATTAGTCATTTAGGTCAACATTGGATCATTCAGAGATCCTTTGTCCCCGTTCACACTAAGGCGACCTGTGAGGCGACCTGGTCGCCTCACAAGTCGCCGTAGGTCGCCTTCCATAGGGAAGCTGCGGACCCGTTCTAATAGGAGCGACACAAGTCGCTCCGACTTAGAAAAAGGGTCCGGAGCTTCTTTGGGGCGACATGGAGGCGACCGCCATAGACTTCAATGTTATGAAGTCCGTGCCGGCCGCTCCGAGGTCGCGGTGCCCCCCCAAATCGGATCGCCCCTGTGTGAACGGGGCCTTACTGAACTTCTGGAGAGAGTTTGCTGCACTGAAAGTAAAGGGGCTGAATAATTTTGCACGCCCAATTTTTCAGTTTTTTATTTTTTAACAAAGTTTGAAATATCCAATAAATTTCGTTCCACTTCATGATTGTGTCCCACTTGTTGTTGATTCTTCACAAAAAAAATTACAGTTTTATATCTTTATGTTTGAAGCCTGAAATGTGGCAAAAGGTCGCAAAGTTCAAGGGGGCCGAATACGTTCGCAAGGCACTGCGGGGGGGGGGATCTTCCATTCCAGAAGTGGTTAATATGACCTCTTTGGTGTACTTCTAATATGATGGTGGCTTAGTGATAGGCCAATTGCACAGGGCCATGGGAGCTTACGTTTTTATCTGTCTTTTTTTTTTTGTTTTTTATCCAGAAGTGGTTAAGTCTGCTTTCGTCTTCATAAATCAGACTATAGTCAGTTTGCGCCGTATGTTTAATGGCGATATTTCAGTCAGCTAATAAAATTTCTGCAGATTAATTGACATCCCCGAAGACAACTTCAGCATTCTTCTTTCCAAAAAAGAAAACCTTTTCCAGTTTCCTGCGTTATGCGGTGTGCGGGATTTTATGCACGTCTGATGAATTTGCATGGCTTTGTTCCCCTCCTAGCGCTCGGCTCCAGAATGTATACAAGATGTTTTATATACAGGAGTGGCAATAAACACAAAGATGAGAACAAGACAGATAGCGATATAAAACATGGAACATAAAATGAAATTAAAAACAAGCATTGTCAAATGAACAGGAATGATAATAATATCAGTGCGTTAAATAATGAAAGGATAAAAAGAATTTGTTGACTTTTTCTTGTTTATTAACGAGCGTTTGTACTTTCCAGCTTCTGGATTTCTCGGAGGAGGATTCACTTTAGGAGCATTCACCCAGCAAAGTGAATGTCTGGCTTAGAAAATGAGGTGATATTGTTTTCACTTTAGGGCGGCATACACACTGTAATCTCTATGACGCCTTTTTACAGGAGTTTAACCACTTAAGCCCCCGAAGATTTTACCCCCTTTCTGACCAGGGCCTATTTTGCGATTCTGCACTGCATGACTTTACTGGACAATTGCGCGGTCGTGCGACGCTGTACCTAAACAAATTTGACGTCCTTTTTTCCCCACAAACAGAGCTTTCTTTTGGTGGTATTTGATCACCTGTGCGATTTTTTGATCATGCGCTATAAACAAAAAAAGAGCGACAATTTTGCAAAAATAACAATATTTTTCACATTTTTTTATATGAAATTCCCCCCAAAAAAAGTAAAAATCTAAATTTTTTAACATTTTAGGCCAATTTGTTTTATGCCACATATGTTTGGTAAAAAAAAAAAAATCACAAAAAGATTATTTTGATTGGTTTGCGCAAAAGGTATTGTGTTTACTAACTAAGGGAAATATTTTTGTCATTTTTGTTGTTTTTTTTTTTTAATGGCGAGTAATGGCGGCGATCTGCGATTTTTTTTACACTACAATGATCTGCGACATATTTTTTGTCGCGTACTGCGACATTGCGGCGGACAGATCGGACCCTTGACTGACATTTTTGACACTTTTGGGGGGACCAGTGACATTACTACAGTAATCAGCGCTATACATATGCACTGTTACTGTAAAATGACACTGGCAGGGAAGGGGTTAACTTTTTTTTGAGAGGGAGGGGTTAAGTGTGTCCCTAGGGGCGTGATTCTAACTGTGATTGGATGTGGCTTGAGGTGTAAGAACAGAGATCAACGGTCCTACATAGCAGAACCGTGTGATCTACATTCTTACACAGGGGAGAATGACAGGTGGCTTGTTTACATTAGCCGCCTGCCTTTCTCCCGGTGTAACGGACGATCGCGAGTGCCCGGCGGACATCGGGTCTGCCGGGCACACGTGCGGGGGGGTCCGTGAGCGAGCAGGAGCGGGAGCGCGCCTCCGGCGGCGCACACTCGCTCCCTAGAGCCTCACAGGCTAGCGAGGTAGCCCTACGTCGCTTTGCCTGTGAGGGGCTGACCGCCGCAGTAAATAGTCGTGTGGTGGTCGGCAAGTGGTTAACAGCAGAAAATGGGGTTGCATGCGCATTCACATGTGTTTATGGAAAGTCAAAAGTGTGGTGTAACCACTTTCCGTCTTCCCCAAAGCAGCTTAGGTGCCGGTTTACATTTCTGCAATGCGGGAATGCTACGAATATGCAGCGTGTTCCCGCATCGCATCCGCACCCCTGGCAGTTCACACTGCCATATTCAATACGCAGGGGGTGTTAATTAAAAGTTAACGACACCCCCAGATCAGATCGCATATGGCAGTGCGATGTGAAAGTTGGCACAGAATCGGATGGCACTATTGTGAACCATCATGCGATCCGATTCTGCTGCGGACCAAAAAAAGGGTCCTGTGCGAGTTTTATGCGATTGCGGTGCGAATTCAGCCATACAAACTGTATGGCTGAATTTGCACCGCACAGACATCGCATGTAATTTTAGGAGCAGTGCGCTCTGAATTACATGCGATCTCTGTGATCGTAGAAATGTGAACCGGCACTTAGGCCCCTTGCACACAGGAGGACCGTTCAGATCTGCCTGTCCGCTGTTTTGGCGGATCTGAACGGTCCCCCCATGCATCTCTATGGGGCATCGGATGTCCGGAGACATATCCACTGACATCCGATGCGATCCGTCAAATCTGGACGGATGGAAACCCTATTTTCCATCCGTCCAGCGGAACGGGTTAGAACGGACCAACGGTCCGTTCCAAACCGACTCCCCCATAGAGATGCATGGGGACCTCACAGCTGTGTCTCTGCACACAGCACAGAGAACAGCTGTCATCCTCCTGCTCAGCGGGGGCTCGGCGGATCGATCCCCCACTGAGATAAACGGAGTCCGCATGACGGACTCCGTGTGTGAAAGAGCCCTTACTGCTACAGGGCGGCAGCTGTGCGCTGAACCACGTAAATACACATTATCTCACAAAAACGAGTACACCCCACTCACTTGTTGGGCATTTTGAGACTTCAGAGATGAGCGCTTTACAAGCTGTAAAACGCTCAGGTGTGAACAGGGCCTTAACCTCACTGGTTCCCGCAAAGTGTCAAAAGTGTCAGTTAGTGTCAGAAAGTCTGCGCAATATCGCAGTCCTGCTATAAGTCCTACAATCTAAAGTGAGGGGGAGGTGCTACAAAATGTAATAGCTGCAGGCAGGGCAGCCATCAGAAATTTTGGGGCCCCTTACACAGATTTAGGCCTGGGCCCCTCTGGGCCTGACCACCAAACATTTGGCAGGGCCCGCCCTCTGGCCACCCCACCTAATCCTTCAGTGCACCCACTTCTATTTAAACACACTTACAACTTATAATATATGAAAACGAATCCAAGCTAGAAAAGAGACATCCCAATCCTGTAAAGAGACAGCCTCATATATTCAGCAAAGAGACATCTTAATCCAGTAAAGAGACGGACTCATATATTCAGCAAAGAGACATCTCAATTCAGTAAAGAGATGGACTCATATATTCAGCAAAGAAACATCCCAATCCAGCAAAGAGACGGCCTCATATATTCAGCAAAGAGACAGCTCAATCCAGTAAAGAGACAGCCTCATATATTCAGCAAAGAGACATTCCAATCCAGTAAAGAGATGGCCTCATATATTCAGCAAAGAGACATCTCAATCCAGTAAAGAGATGGCCTCATATATTCAGCAAAGAGACATCTCAATCCAGTAAAGAGATGGCCTCATATATTCAGCAAAGAGACATCCCAATCCAGTAAAGAGATGGCCACATATATTCAGCAAAGAGACATCTCAATCCAGTAAAGAGATGGCCTCATATATTCAGCAAAGAGACATTACAATCCAACAAAGAGACGGCCTCATATAGTCAGCAAAGAGACAGCTCAATCCAGTAAAGAGACAGCCTCATATATTCAGCAAAGAGACATCCCAATCCAGTAAAGAGATGGCCTCATATATTCAGCAAAGAGACATCTCAATCCAGTAAAGAGATGGCCTCATATATTCAGCAAAGAGACATCTCAATCCAGTAAAGAGATGGCCTCATATATTCAGCAAAGAGACATCCCAATCCAGTAAAGAGATGGCCACATATATTCAGCAAAGAGACATCTCAATCCAGTAAAGAGATGGCCTCATATATTCAGCAAAGAGACATCCCAATCCAGTAAAGAGACGGCCTCATATATTCAGCAAAGAGACATTACAATCCAACAAAGAGACGGCCTCATATAGTCAGCAAAGAGACATCTCAATCCAGTAAAGAGACAGCCTCATATATTCAGCAAAGAGACATCCCAATCCAGTAAAGAGATGGCCTCATATATTCAGCAAAGAGACATCTCAATCCAGTAAAGAGATGGCCTCATATATTCAGCAAAGAGACATCTCAATCCAGTAAAGAGATGGCCTCATATATTCAGCAAAGAGACATTCCAATCCAGTAAAGAGATGGCCTCATATATTCAGCAAAGAGACATCTCAATCCAGTAAAGAGATGGCCTCATATATTCAGCAAAGAGACATTACAATCCAACAAAGAGACGGCCTCTTATAGTCAGCAAAGAGACATCTCAATCCAGTAAAGAGACCGCCTCATACATTCAGCAAGGAGACATCCCAACCCTGCAAAGAGACAGCCTCATATATTCAGCAAAGAGACATCCCAATCCAGCAAGAGACATCCCTTCAGCTGCAGACATCTCTCTGCAGCCACCCTTCTTTAGCAATTCCTAGTTACTACAGCAGCAACAACTTGGTCTTGTTGGTTAGGGCCTGGGCGGCCGGGCCCCTCGGAATGCCCGGGCCCCCTACATGTGTATGTGAACCCCCCCCCCCCATGGCTACCCTGGCTGCAGTAATGATCTGATGGAGGTGACAGTTCTTAGTGGAGGTGGGGTAGACTATCCTGAATAAGTACATTTTCAAGGATCGCCCAAAGGCGGACAGGGTAGGAGTTGACCAGGCATACTGGGCTAGGGAGTTCCAGAGGATGGGAGAGGTTCTAGAGAAGTCCTGGAGGCAAGCATGGGAGGTAACAAGAGAGCTAAAGAGCAAGATGTCCTGGGTTCACAAAGATGTGAGCCTAGTCTTTAGAAAAAATAAAATAAAAATTCAATACCACTTTAACAAGCATTTAACCTTAGCAGTGTATTTTTTTTAAAGCAAATACTTTTTACTACAAAATAATTGAAAAAAAAAAAAAAAATAATAATAAAACTGTAAATAATGGAATAAAATGCAGACTGAAATTTTCAACCACCTTCTAATAACCATAGCATAAAAGGACGCAGATAGCATTTTGCTACAGAGAAAAAAAATAAAAATTCAATAAAAGTATTTAACCTTAGCAGTGTAGCTTTTTTTTTTTTCAAGCAAATGCTTTCTTTGCACATGAAGAACAAAATAAATAAATAAATAAATAAACAGGTTTGCATTAGTGTAGTCCTCCCACACAGCACATGATTATGTTATGTACTTTATCTATTTTTTTTTTTCTTTTCTTTTTGTTTTTGATGCTTATTTGCTTGCTATTATATATAACTACAAAATAATTGAAAAAAAAAAAAAAACTAAAAAAACTGTAAATATTCGAATAAAATGCAAACTGAAATTTTCATCCACTTTCTAATAACCATAGCATAAAAGGACGCAGGTAACATTTTGCTACAGAAAAAAAAAAAAAAAAAATTCAATATCACTTTAACAAGTATTTAACCTTAGCAGTGTAGTTTTTTTTTAAAGCAAATACTTTCTTTGCACATGAAGAACAAAAGAAAAAAAAATAAATAAACAGGTTTGCATTAGTGTAGTCCTCCCACACAGCATACAATTATATTACGTATTTTAGCTATTTTTTTTTCTTTTCTTTTTGTTATTTGATGCTTATTTGCTTGCTATTATAAACAACTACAAAATAATTGAAAACAAAAATTAAACTGTAAATAATGGAATAAAATGCAGACTGAAATTTTCAACCACCTTCTAATAACCATAGCATAAAAGGACACAGATACCATATTGCTACAGAAAAAAAAAAAAAAATTATAAAATAAATCAATATCACTTAGCAGTGTAGTTTTTTTTTTTTTTTTTTTTTTTTAAAGCAAATACTTTCTTTGCACATGAAGAGCAAAAAATAAAAAATAAACAGGTTTGCATTAGTGTAGTCCTCCCACATAGCATACAATTATATTATGTATTTTATCTATTTTTTTTTCTTTTCTTTTTGTTTTTTGATGCTTATTTGCTTGCTATTATACGCAACTACAAAGTAATTGAAAAAAAAAAAAAAAAACGAATAAAACTGTAAATGTTTGAATAAAATGCAGACTGAAATTTTCATCCACTTTCTAATAACCATAGCATAAAAGGACGCAGATAACATTTTGCTACGGAAAAAAAAAAAAAAAATCACTATCGCTTTATCAAGTATTTAACCTTAGCAGTGTAATTTTTTTTTTTTTTTTTTTTTAAAGTAAATATTTTCTTTGCACATTTGAGAAGAGCAAAAGAAGAAAAAAAAATAAATAAATAAACAGGTTTGCATTAGTGTAGTCCTCCCACACAGCATACAATTATATTATGTATTTTGTCTGTTTTTTTTTTCTTTTTTTCTTTTTTTTGATGCTTGTTTGCGTGCTATTACACACAACTACAAAATAATTGTAAAAAGAAAAAAAAACGAAAAAAACTGTAAATAATGGAATAAAATTCAGACTGAAATTTCCATCCACTTTCTAATAACCATAGCATAAAAGGACGCAGATAACATTTTGCTACGGAAAAAAAAAAAAAAAATCACTATCGCTTTATCAAGTATTTAACCTTAGCAGTGTAATTTTTATTTTTTTTTTTTAAAGTAAATATTTTTTTTGCACATTTGAGAAGAGCAAAAGAAGAAAAATAAATAAATAAATAAACAGGTTTGCATTAGTGTAGTCCTCCCACACAGCATACAATTATATTATGTATTTTGTCTATTTTTTTTTTACTTTTTTTATTTTTTTTGATGCTTGTTTGCGTGCTATTACACACAACTACAAAATAATTGGAAAAAAAAAAAAAAACCGAAAAAAACTGTAAATAATGGAATAAAATTCAGACTGAAATTTCCATCCACTTTCTAATAACCATAGCATAAAAGGACGCAGATAACATTTCGCTACAAACAGATAAAAGAAAAAGATTAAAAACAGATGAAAGTACAAAGTAAAAAAAAAAAAAAAAAAAAAAATTATATATATGAAATTAGTAAGCCTGAATTCAGCAAGTGCATTCCAATGCTAGATAATGATAAGGGGGGGGGGGGCTGCTTTCTAAAGCAATTTAGACCGTCTGCCAACACGGCTCACACCTAAAATATTTAATCGTTTTGATCCAGAGACGCCTTCTCTTTTAAATGAGGCAATAAGCAAAAGTCGGGGTCCTGTTTATACTTTGTAGGAAAATTCCAGTGATTTAATTGGCTGCAAATTATTCAGACCTGAGTATGGGATAGAGATAATGGCTTAAACTGAAGACTAGAAAATGATAGTCCCTTCAAAAAAAAAATAAAAAATGATGTCAAGATTCCTCGCCTCCGCTAACGGCTGTAAATGGGGAGAGCACATGGCTGATGGCGGTAGGTCTGTCTCGTTCTACTCTGAAAACTCGGCAAATGTTGATAAATAACTGTTTGCTGTTTTCATTACACAGACGTAGGGAGGGGGTCTGTTAATCTGGAAGACTCTACTGACACAATTTAAAGTTTACTGCAAATAGGGAGCTTGCCAATTTACAAAAAAATTAATGTTGTTAATTTACTCCGAGGCGTGCTAAAAAAAAAAAAAAAAAAAAAAAGAAATGATGGAATTACTCGTACAGCGACCAGATGTCCCAGTTCAGATGTCCTAATTCATGTGCCTTCTACATAAAGGTATCAGGATTCCAAACAGAAGAAAGATGTTTAATAACACACCAGGGCAGGATTTATATTGAGATTCGGGGGCCATTTTTTAGACAAATCGGGGGCCTACCTGTCAATGGTAATACCTTCCAGCTGCTGGAAATTTCATGGAATATCCTAAATGGAACACAGATGGTAAAAATACCAAATAAAAAAAAAAAAAACTGACAATCATTTTAACCCCCCTGTGCCCCCACCCACCCTACTAGCCCCTTCTGGACCGGAAGGATTTGCTCCCTTAATGACCAGGCAATTTTTGCAAATTGTGTTATTTTAATGGACAATTGCGCGGTCGTGCGACAATGTACTCAAATAAAATTAATGTATTTCTCTTTGTATTGCTTCCTTTATGTGAAATCCCTGGTGTTCCTCTCAGTCCCTCTGATTTCCTATTAAAACTGACCACACTAAGCAGGAGAACACAGCATGGTCACTTTTCTAGCTATGCTGGGAACTCTCCTCCAATGATCAAACTTGACCTGACAAACCCCCTCCCACACAGCCATTCAATGGGAAGCTCAGTATGCTGCTGCTTCTCCTCCCCCAGCTCTTATGCAGCTGAGAACAGAGGGAATGTGATGACTTATAAAAAGGGAAAAAATGTTTTGCCTTTCATTTCTATTTTAAACTGAAAGGTTTGTTTTATAAGGTGATCTTTTACGATCACTTTATGTTCCACTTCAAGTGAATGTGTTAAAGAATGTATATTTTGATGTTCCCAAATTCCATATTTTAAATGTTTAGGTTTCTAAACATGTGCCAATCATCGGTTTACTGTAGATACGTTCTATTCTGATCTTCTGTGCTATATAGGCTGCTGCCGACTCTCCAGGGGAACAGATATCTGCCTAAATATTGCAAATCCAAGATGTAAGATATGCTATAATATCTCATACAACTGCTTCCATTGTCCCTGCATATGGATATAGGTGCTCTACAACCTCACCTATCCAACCCAATATGGCCACCCAAGAAGTGTGGGTGCCCCAATGATAGACAGTATCAAATGCAATATATAGATTCCTGCCTCCTTTGCCCCTGCATATGGATATACATATTCTAAAACCTCACCTATACCACCCAATATGGCCACCCAAGAAGTGTGGGTGCCCCAATGATAGACAGTATCAAATGCAATATATAGATTCCTGCCTCCTTTGCCCCTGCATATGGATATACATATTCTAAAACCTCACCTATACCACCCACTATGGCCATCCAAGAACTTTAGGTGCCTCAATGTACCCTATTAACAGTTTAAAGATAGACGGTATCAAATGCAATATATAGATTACTGCCTCCTTTGACCCTGCATATGGATATAGGCACTCTACAGCCTCACCCATCACCCATATGTGCCATATATGGCTATCCATGTAATGTTGGTGCCCCAATGTGCCCTATTAGCAGTTTAAAGATATTGAATGCAATATATGAATAAAACCTAAAATTCTACAATGTCAAAAAATACTGTGTTATATATGGCCATCCAAGAAGTGTTGGTGCTCAATTGTACCCTATGAGCAGTTTAAAAATAGAAGGTATAACATTCAATATATGGATTAAAGTTTCTTTGCCCCTGCATATGGATATAGGTGCTCCACAACCTCACCCATCAGTCATATGTATCATATATGGCCATCCAAGGAGTGTTGGTGCCCCAATGTGCCCTATAAGCAGTTTAAAGATAGAAGGTATCAAATTCAATATATAGATTCAAGTTTCCTTTGCCCCTGCATATGGATATAGGTGCTCCACAACCTCACCCATCAGTCATATGTATCATATATGGCCATCCAAGAAATGTTGGTGCCCCAATGTGCCCTATAAGCAGTTTAAAGGTAGAAGGTATCAAATGAAATATATGGATCCCAGCCTCATTTATTCCTCAATATGGATATTGGCATTCTACAGCCTCATCCATTAGTCATAGTTATCATATATGGCCATCCAAGAAGTGTTGGTGCCCCAATTGCCCTATTAGCAGTTTAAAGTTAGAAGGTATCAAATGCAATTTATGGATTCCTGCTTCCTTTGACCCTGCATATGGATATAGGCACTCTACAGCCTCACCCATCACCCATTTGTGCCATATATGGCTATCCAAGTAGTGTCGGTGCCCCAATGTGCTTTATTCACAGTTTAAAGGTAGAAGGTATCAAATGCAATATATGGATTCCTGCCTCCTTTGTCCCAGCATATGGATATTGGCATTCTACAGCCTCATCCATCACCCATATGTGCCATATATGGCCATCCAAGAAGTGTTGGTGGCTCCATGTGCCCTATTACCAGCTTAAAGGTAGAAGGTATCAAATGCAATATATGGATTCCTACCTCCTTTGTCCCTGCATATGGATATAGGGACTCTACAACCTCATCCATCGCCCATTTTTGCCATATATGGCTATCCAAGTAGTGTTGGTGCCCCAATGTGCTTTATTAGCAGTTTAAAGGTAGAAGGTATCAAATGCAATTTATGGATTCCTGCTTCCTTTATCCCTGCATATGGATATAGGCATTCTACAGCCTCATCCATCATCCATATGTGCCATATATGACCATCTAAGAAGTGTTGGTGGCTCAATGTGCCCTATTAGCAGTTTAAAGGTAGAAGGTATCAACAGCATTATATGGATCCCTGCCTCCTTTGTCCCTGCATTTGGATATAGGCACTCTGACTCTACAACTCATCCATGACCCATTTGTGGCATATATGGCCATCCAAGAAGTGTTGGTGGCCCAATAAGCCCCATTAGCAGTTTAAAGATATTGAATGCAATATATGAATAAAACCTAAAACTCTACAAAGTCAAATAATACTTTCATAAAACCACTTTGTGTCGTGAATTTTATCAGTAGAGGACAAAAATAAAGCTTTCATTTTCTTTGTAATGTCCCTTTAATTTCCGATTTTATAGGTTGGCATGGCAGCTCGATATTAACAGGTGCTCAAATGAATGGTGCAGCAAATATGCAAATGTATTTGCCCATTATTTTTTTATGGAAAAACATACATAAACTATAATGAATTTCTGAATTATGCAATTAAATATGGGGGCAGCCAAGTATAGAGTGTGTGATCCCAGCTGCCGTGTCCTTGCTTAGTCAACATGAACTTCGCTCACTTCTCTCACAATGAACTGCCATAAATATGTAACAACCTTCTAAATCACAAGTCTATTTTCTAGTTAAAAAAAAAAGTTGATATGGAAAAACTGCAAATACCGGGACTGATGTATAAAAATTGAAAGTAAGTAAATAGTTTGTCTCCTACAGCGGCAAACTCAGTTCCAGCTGCCATTTTCTACAGCAGATTAGTATTTGATTGGTTGCTGTAGGCAACACCTCCGCCTTTCCTATCTTCTAGTTTTCATATCCAGGCATCCCTCGCCTAACGCAGAGGCTGTGTTCCCGTGTAAATTACATTTCCATGTCAAATAGAAGATATATCTATTCAGTCAGGGAGATTTAGCAAGCAAGTTACTGCCAGAATAGGGCAAATATCTAGTGCGAACCAGGCTGTCTACTTTTTTAGAATAGGATATTCAATGGTTTTGTGAATTTTGCATCTACATTCCTGGGACAGTTTTGCAAAAACCTGTGACAGATGTCGCACTGACCTTCCTTAACCACTTAAGCCCCGGAAGATTTTACCCCCTTCCTGACCAGCGTTTTTTTGCGATTTTTTACTGCGTGACATTAACGGACAATTGCGCGGTCGTGCGACGCTGTACCTAAACGAATTTCACGTCCTTTTTTTTCCCACAAACAGAGCTTTCTTTTGGTGGTATTTGATCACCTGTGCGATTTTTTGATCATGCGCTATAAACAAAAAAATTTGCAAAAATAACAATATTTTTCACATTTTTTTATATGAAATTCCCCCCCAAAAAAATGTAAAAATCAAAATTTTTTAACATTTTCGGCCAATTTGTTTATGCTACATAAGTTTGGTAAAAAAAATCGCAAAAAGCATATTTTGATTGGTTTGTGCAAAAGTTATCGCGTTTACTAACAAAGGGAAAGATTTCTGTCATTTTTGGTGTTTTTTTTTTTTTAACGAGTAATGGCGGCGATCTGCGATTTTTTTTGCGGTACTGCGACATTGCGGCGGACAGATCGGACCCTTGAATGACATTTTTGACACTTTTGGGGTACCAGTGACATTACTGCAGTAATCAGTGCTATACATATGCACTGTTACTGTAAAAATGACACTGGCAGGGAAGGGGTTAACTGTATTGGAGAGGGAGGGGTTAAGTGTGTCCTAGGGGCGTGTTTCTAACTGTAGGGGGACAGGTCTCCTATTGTAAAAACAGAGATCAACGGTTCTACATAGTAGAACCGTCTGATCTCCATTTTTACACAGGGAGAATGACAGGTAGCATGTTTACATAAGCCGCCCGCCTTTCTCCCGCTCTACCGACGATCGTAGTGTCACCGGCAGACATCGGGTCCGCCGGTCACACGCCCGGACTCCTCTGTGAATGAGCCGAGGCAGGCACGCGCCTCAGCGGGCGTGCGCTCGCCCGCTATTGGCTCAAAACCCGGTGACAGGCTAGCGACGTAGATCTACGTCACTCTGCCTGGCCGGGGCTGACTGCCGCAGAAAATATACTGTGCGCAGTCGGCAAGCGGTTAAGGCCCTGTTCAGGGGCATAACTACAGGGGTTGCAGGGGTTGCAATTGCAACCGGGCCCCATGCTCCAGGGGGCCTGTGTGGCTCCCCTGTACACCTGGATAGGAGGAGTGGCGGGGGCAGCATGTAGAGAAATCACTGTCCTCCTTTTTACTCCTGTAGCTGTAGGAGGAAAATGGAGGAGATTGGTTCCTCTGTATGCTGCCCCCTCCACTCCTCCTATCCAGTTGACTTGTGTTCTGCTGTCTCTCGGCCCCTGTGTGCTCCCCTGGTTCCCCCCCTACTGTGCTGCCCCCCCTCTCCTGGCAGCTGCTGCAGGGGATGTGTCACAATAGAGAACCAGGAAGGGGTCGGTAAATATGTAATTTACCAGCTCCTTCCTTTTCTCAATGGACAGAGTCATAGTCAGTGACATTGAAAAAAAATAAAATAAAATGATAAAAAATAATATAATTAAGATACTAAAAAATAAAAACTACTGACACCAGTGGGTGACTTCCAGGATCGCAAAGGTCACACTTGCGACCGGGCCCTGGAATTCCACCACCGTGGGGGAGGCCTCAAGATGGCAGGAAGGGGACCCACTGCAGAACTTGTGAAAGGGTCCCGCTGCCAGACCATAATAAAGGGCCCCGCAACAAGAGTAAAGGGCCCCAGGATCAGTGGGAAGAGCCCATGGCTTGAAGGGAAGGGCCCTTTATAAAATTAAAAATACACTATATTGTCAAAATTATAGGGACGCCTGCCTTTACACGCACATGAACTTTAATGGCATCCCAGTCTTAGTCCGTAGGGTTCAATATTGAGTTGGCCCACCCTTTGCAGCTATAACAGCTTCAACTCTTCTGGGAAGGCTGTCCACAAGGTTTAGGAGTGTGTCTATGGGAATGTTTGACCATTCTTCCAGAAGCACATTTGAGATGTCAGGCACTGATGTTGGAAAAAAGGCCTGGCTCACAGTCTCCGTTCTCATTTATCCCAAAGGTGTCCTATCGGATGAGGTCAGGACTCTGTGCAGGCCAGTCAAGTTCCTCCACCCCAAACTCCCTCATTCATGTCTCTATAGAACTTGCTTCGTGCAGTGGTGTGCAGTCATGTTGGAACAGGAAGGGGCCATCCCCAAACTGTTCCCACAAAGTTGGGAGCATGAAAATGTCCAAAATGTCTTTGTATGCTGAGTTGACGCCTTAAGAGTTCCCTGGAAGTAAGGAGCCAAGCCCAACCCCTGAAATACAACCCCACACCATAATCCCCCCTCCACCAAATGATTTGGACCAGTGCACAAAGCAAGGTCCATAAATAAATGGATGAATGAGTTTAGGGTGGGATGCCCTAATACTTTTAACAATATAGTGTATATCCAAAATTTGCCCAAAACTGCATACTCAGAAACACTAAAAGTTGTTGTAAACCCATACATATACCCACTGAAGTAGCTAGCCTCAGACGAGGCACAGAGATTAAACAAATCCTCCCGAATAAGTTGTACCTGTTCATCTGCAGCTCTTCCTCCTGTACAGCCATTTAAAGTCCAGAATTTACACATTCCTGAGCTTCAGAAAGCAGGGGTGGGGATGTGATGGCACACACTGCACAGCATAGAGACTGAAGCTGAATGTAATCTGAGACCTAAGTGGAGGGAATGGACACCCCCCCCCCCCCTCAACACAGTCTCATAGGGAAGCATGCACAGTAATCACCTGCTGTGTGCTGGGGAGGGTGGGGGGTGGAGTCAGGGCCATCTTTTGGTGTCAAACTGTAAGAAGTGAAACGTGCAGATCGCAAAGAAATGAGAGAGAAGGCATGTATCATACTTGGTGCTTTGGATTGAGACAAGTACACACTATAGAAGTACATGCTTTGTTCATTTTTCATTTCAGAGTTTGCAACGACTATAAAGGAAACATTTTATTGCGTAGGTTGCCAGTGTCTTCTTTGTTTTGCATATTGAAGCCATTTAAACAGCTAGACATTTTCAGGAGATTACAGCAATCAGGGGGTGAGAAAGCAGTGGAATACCCCTCGCCCCTCTATAGTAGATGCACCCTTAGGGGTTGGTTTGCTATAGGCAAGCACCTCACTTAGCAAGGACATCTTTCACATTGTTTTTCTTCTCTGTATTGCTTGGAGAATGGTTTGACTCTGAGAGGGTTAAATATATTCCATTAGTGGCTCTGCAGTATGCCAGGGTTGTGGAGCAGAGACAGGCTGTCTCTGTCTCTGCTCCACAACCCTGGCATAGTGCAGAGCTGCTGATCAAATATATTTACCATATTCATTTTTATTTAATATATTTAGAGTTAACCATTCTCCAAGCCCTGAAGAAGGGGGAGCCAATTCCCCCAAAACACATTGGCTTCACTTTTATACTTATTTTCCAAAAAAAAGCATTAAAAATTATTGAGACATTTTTCTGGACACTGGGCGCCCCTCTCCAATCACCCAAATTAACTTCTTTGGGGCAGAGTTGTGAGTATTTTGTCCCCTCTAATGGGAGCACCTAAAAAAAACGTCTGAAAAATGTAATTTCTCACCTCTACTTCTCTTGGCAACTAGCTTTTTATTGGCTAAAACAAAAGTGCTGAAGCCTGAAAATGTCCACACAATCTGTGTATAAACGCTCATAAAAAATGGTCCAAAATGCCTAAAGAACCGAAGCTTCTGGTATGAACCCAGCCTAAGAGAGTTTGGTGTACTCCTGAGCTGAGCATCACTCCAAAAAATTCCTATCTGTGTAGAGCAGCCACTCTTAACCAGGGTTCCTCCAGAAGTTGTTAGGCGTCCCTTGAGCTGTGGCTGATTGACTTCCCATCTATTGTTAACTGCATAACTCCAGGTCCAATACCACTTGGCAGAGCCAGCAGCATAAGCCACTGGTCTCTTTAGCTGTCTATAAGGGTGGCAGTGTGACAACCACTGTGATGGGGGGCAATCTACACATTGTCTAATGTTAGGTGCATTCCGCCCATTTAATTGTTTTTAGCAGGGGTTCCCTGGAACCTGATAATTAAGGTTTCTTCTGGGGCAAAAAAGTTCTTAAAGGCTGGTGTAGAATGAAAGGATGTCTTGAGAGTTCTTTAACCACTTAAGCCCCAGAAGATTTTACCCCCTTCCTGACCAGGGGTTTTTTTGCGATTTTTTACTGCGTGACTTTAACGGACAATTGCGCGGTCGTGCGACACTGTACCTAAACGAATTTGACGTCCTCATTTTCCCACAAACAGACATTTCTTTTGGTGGTATTTGATCACCTGTGTGATTTTTTGATCATGCGCTATAAACAAAAAAAGAGCGTAAATTTTGCAAAAATAACAATATTTTTCACATTTTTTTTATATGAAATTCCCCAAAAACAAATGTAAAAATCAAAATTTTTTTAACATTCTTGGCCAATTTGTTTTATGCTACATATGTTTGGTAAAAAAAATCGCAAAAAGCGTATTTTGATTGGTTTGCGCAAAAGTTATCGCGTTTACTAACAAAGGGAAAGATTTTTGTCATTTTTGGTGTTTTTTTTAACTAGTAATGGTGGCGATCTGCGATTTTTTTTGTGGGACTGCGACATTGCGGCAGACAGATCGGTCCCTTGACTGACATTTTTGACACTTTTGGGGTTACCAGTGACATTAATGCAGTAATTAGTGCTATACATATGCACTGTTACTGTAAAAATGACACTGGCAGGGAAGGGGTTAACTGTATTGGAGAGGGAGGGGTTAAGTGTGTCCTAGGGGCATGATTCTAACTGTGATGGGACATGGCTACTAGTGTAAAAACAGAGATCAACGGTCCTACATAGTAGAACCGTCTGATCTCCATTTTTACACAGGGGAGAATGACAGGCGGCTTGTTTACATTAGCCGCCTGCGTTTCTCCCTTCCCGGTGAACGATCGCGTGTGACCGGCGGACATAGGGTCCGAACCCGCCGGTCACACGCACTGACTTCTTAGGGAACGAGCCAGGGCGGGCGCGTGCCTCAGCGGGCGCGCGTCTCAGCGGGCGAGCGCTCGCCCGCTATTGGCTCACAAGCCGGTGACAGGCTAGTGACGTACCGGTATGTCACTTTGCCTGGCCGGGGCTGACCGCCGCAGTATATGTACTTGCGGTGGTCGGCAAGTGGTTAATGGGTAGTAAACCGCAGTAGTTAAAAAAAAAAAAAAACACCTGTTAGGCAACTGCATAATGTGCTAGTATGCATTGCAATTAAACTCCTGGGATATTGATCTGGTCAGTTAAGTAGAAGAGGGGGTTGTTAATCAGTTTCAGCTGCTTTGCTGTTACTGAATTGGTGCACTAGATGACCAACAATGAGACGACCTCAAAAACAGGAATGGTTTTGCAGGTGGGGGCCACTGACATTTTTGTTTCCCTACTCATCTTTTCTGACTTTTTTTCACTGATTTTGCATTTAGCTAGGGTCAGTGTCCCTACTGGTAGCATGAGGCGATACCTGGACCCTACAGAGGTTGCACAGGCAGTCCAACTCCTCCAGGATGGCACATCAATATGTGCCATTGCCAGAAGGTTTGCTGTGTCTCCCAGCACAGTCTCAAGAGCATGGAGGAGATTCCAGGAGACAGGCAGTTACTTTAGGAGATCTGGACAGGGCTGTTGAAGGTCCTTAACCCATCAGCAGGACTGGTACCTGCTCCTTTGTGCAAGGAGGAACAGGATGAGCACTGCCAGAGCCCTACAAAATGACCTCCAGCAGGCCACTGGTGTGAATGTCTCTGACCAAACAATTAGAAACAGACTTCAATTCATGAGGGTGGCCTGAGGGTCCAACATCCTCTAGTGGGCCCTGTGCTCACTGCCTGGCACCGTGGAGTTCTATTTGCATTTGCCATTGAATACCAGAATTGGCAGGTCTGCCACTGGCACCCTGTGCTTTTTACAGATGAATGTAGGTTCACCCTGAGCACATGTGACAGATGTGAAAGGGTCTGGAGAAGCCATGGAGAACATTATGCTGCCTCTAACATCATTCAGCATGACCGGTTTGGTAGTGGATCAGTGATGGTCTGGGGAGGCATATCATTGGAGGGACACACAGACCATTACAGGCTAGACAATGGCACCCTGACTGCCCTTAAGTATCGGGATGAAATCATTGGACCCATTGTCAGACCCTGCGCTGGTGCAGCTGGTCCTGGGTTCCTCCTGGTGCACAACAATGCTCAGCCTCATGTAGCGAGTGTATGCAGCCAGTTCCTGGAGGATGAAGGATTTACTACCATTGATTGGCCCCCACGCTCGCCTGACCTAAATCCAATAGAACACCTCTGGGACATTATGTTCAGTCCTTCCGACTCGCAAGGTTTCTCCTCAGTCTGTTCAGGTGCTCAGTGATGCCCTGGTCCAGATCTGGGAGGAAATACCCCAGGACACCATCTGTTGTCTTATTAGAAGCATGCCCTATTATTGTCAGTCATGAATACAAGCACATAGGGGCCATACAAACTACTGAGTACCATTTTGAGTTGCTGCAATGAAATTTCAGCAAAATGCATAATTTTTTCACTTTGATTTCTGGGGTGTCTTGGTATTCAGCCCTCTGTAGGGTGATAATTTTTATTTCCATCAAACGATGAGGCATCCGTTCATTCCTAACACATTACCCAGTCCATTCCATATCAGTATAGATATCCAGCATGATATTTTTTCCCATTGAGATCTGATGTGTTTTCAAAGTGTTCCTTTAATTTTTTTGAGCAGTGTACTTACATTAGAAGAAAGCCCTCCAGAGACACTGTCAGAGCTTCCATCTTTCCCCGGTCTTTCTTTTGGGTTTGCAGGCTCTGGTACGAAGCTCTGAAGCTCCGGACCTTCAGAACACATGCACCTCTGACTTCACAAGTTGCATCCAGAATGGATATCTCCTAAACGGTGCCGGTTTAGGAGATATTCATTTTACCTACAGGTAAGCCTTATTATAGGCTTACCTGTAGGTAAAAAAACACTAAGTGGAGTTTACTACAGGTTTACCTGCAAACAAGGAGAGATAGGAAGTGCATCTATTTAAAAATCAGTTCCAAATGTTTGCTGCAGATGTAGAACCTGTTATCTGGAAAAACTAGAGATTTTGACATTTTGAGATAAGAGATTATATCTAAAATAAGTAAATTGGGTTTTCTGTTATGTGCTTTTGCTATGTAGTACTTAGTGTTATTAATCATCAATTGCAAACAAATTGGCTTGTGTTTCCATATTGCTTGTGCCTTCATTACACTGTTTTATCTGAGACTGTAGAAAAAAATAATTGGTGATTTTATTTGTCTTTTTCTTTTTTTTTTCTGCAGAGAAGCAGCAATTTCTATAATGAATAACATAAGTACCTAAAAGCATGTGTCTGTATTATCCATAGCAAATACCCAAATCTTCATTTTTTTATCTGCAAAGGGATAAACTAAGATGACATGTTACCCCAAGAATGCGTGGAGAGTAACATATCACACCCTTTGGTCACATGATGAGGATGATAAATAATGTTATTATTATTATTTAAAAACTGAATGTCATATGAGCAAAAGTAGGTATTGTGTGGCCCTTTTCCCTAGAGTTCTCTTCCTAGATTTACACACAAGTGCCCAGAAATCAGACAGGGAAGATAAAAGGAAAAATGTTATCCCATATTAAAGTGAGATTGAACTCTGGATAAAAATAATAATAAAGAATATATATATATATATATTATTACAGTATACACTTTAATGCCAGAAGTATTGGGATGCCTGCCTCTATACGCACATGAACTTTAATGGCATCCCATTCTTTATACATAGGGTTCAATATTGAATTTGCCCACCCTTTTCAGCTATAAAAGCTTCAACTCTTCTGGGAAGGCTGTCCACAGGATTTAGGAGTATGTCTGTGGGAAAGTTTGTAAGGTCAAGCACTGGTGTTGGACAAGAAGCCCTGGCTCGCAGTCTGCACTCTTATTCATCCCAAAGGTGTTCTACCGGGTTGAGGTCAGGACTCTGTGCAGGCCAGTCAAGTTCCTCCACCCCAAACTCACTCATCCATGTATTTATAGACCTTGCTTTGTGCACTGGTCCAAATCATTTGGTGGAGGGGAGGATTATGGAGTGAGGTTGTTTTTCAGGGGTTGGGCTTGGCCCCTTAGTTCCAGATAAGGGAACTCTTAAGGCATCAGCTTACCAAGACATTTTGGACATTTTCATGCTCCCAACTTTGTGGGAACCGTTTGGGGATGGTCCCTTCCTGTTCCAACATGACTGCACACCACTGCACAAAGAAAGATCAATAAAGACATGGATGAGCGAGTTTTGGGTAGAGGAACTTTACTTGCCTTCACAGAGTCCTGACCTCAACCCGATAGAACACCTTTGGGATGAATTAGAGTGGAGACTGCAAACCAGACCTTCTGTCCAACATCAGTGCCTGACCTCACAAATGAGCTTCTGGAAGAATGTTCAAACATTCCCATAGTTACATAGTTACATAGTAGGTGAGGTTGAATAAAGACGATAGTCCATCCAGTTCAACCTGTGTAGGTGTGTGTGGCCGTAATCAACTCACATACCCCTGAATGTCCTGATACTTGAGATGTACGTCTAAGAGTCTTTTGAAAGCCACCATACTTCCCGCAGAAACCACCTCTTGTGGTAGAGAATTCCACAATCTTGTAGCCCTAACAGTAAAGAACCCCCCACGTTGCCTGAGGTTAAAACGCTTCTCCTCTAATCGCATTGTATGCCCTCTTGTCCTCATGCAATCCCTTCGACTGAACAGCTTTTTTTCTAAGCTGAGATCCCCATTGAGATATTTATAAATTGCTATCATGTCCCCCCCTCAGGCGTCTCTTCTCCAGGGAGAATAAACCGAGCTATTTAACACTCCTAAACCTTGTGGACAGTCTTTTCAGAAGAGTTGAAGAGGTTATAGCTGTTATATAGTTGGATGGGCAGACTCAATATTGAACCCTACGTACAAAGACTGGGATGCAATTAAATTTCATGTGCGTGTAAAGACAAATGTCCCATAACTTTTGGTAATATAGTGTGTGTGTATATATATATATATATATATATATATATATATATATATATGTATATGTATATATATATGTATATGTATATATATATATATGTGTGTGTATATATATATGTATATATATATATATATGTGTGTGTATATATATATATATATATATATATATATATATATATATATATATATATATATATATATATATATATATGTATGATATATATATATATATATATATATATACATATATATATATATATATATATATATATATATATATATATATATATATATATATATATATATATATATACACATATACATGTGTTTGAGCCTTGGGGTGCATACCCGAATACAATAGGCCACTTTTTAACTCTACACCTGATCTAAAGTTGCCTAACCTATTAACATACAGTAATACTTATGAGCTGATATTACAAAAGTTGAGGCTTCCACATACCATCCGAGCTGCAATATGTCTGCTTCTGTTAGACTTTAGTACTAAAAGTCCACCTAAAATATACACCAAATTGAGTATGTAGATTCTCAGCAGAATGACCAGCAGATCAACAATAAAGCGTGATGAAGTTTCTATTTGCAACCTCATTAAAATCACCAAGACAAAAAAAAAAGAATGCGCACAATATTCTTGTCTAAATTAATAAAACCATTACCATTACTATCATTACCATCTCATTTCCCTTATGACCTTATTATGGAAGCCCTTTCCTTAGTTATGCTAAATGAAGCATAGACGAGGTTGGAATATATGCAGCTATGTCTAAACTGGAAGTTTAAAGAAGCCCAAATGGAAAACCGGACCACAAATCAGACAACCTAGACAATATTGGCTTCATTTATGTTAATTGAAATAGCTGACTAATGCTTCTCCATCTCATTAACTTTCACTCATGTGATTTTGATCCCAATGTTAATAATTATTGTGTGAGCCAGCAAAAGACAATAGGGCATCTAGTGCAACTGTCTGAAAATAAGGACGGATAGTCTCTTCCTATTGAGGCCATGAAAGGCTATAGAAAATAAGGTTATAGGCAGCAATCTAATCCATTAGCTTGCTCAGACGTATTCATTCTAACCCGGTTTGCCGTTCTTGATGTGTCATTATTTTTTTTATTTTCTGAGATCACTTGTATGTTCCGTCCTGGCCCATGATAGAATTTGTCCTCCAGTCATTCAAATAAGCGCAGAACTTGCCACTTTAGATGTGATTACCCTTCCCCTGAACCTTTCTGCATCACAGCAGAATTTTTTTTTCAAGTCCTTTTTAAAATAAATTGTGGATATCAATCTTGTGTAAAGAATATGCTGAAAACTGAATAGGAAGTGACTGGGAGCACATATAAAAACACATTTTTAGTAGGGTAATGAAGGGTTTAAGGCAAATTCCAGGGTAAAATTGCGTTCCTAATAATAAGCAACGCAAGTATTTAAATGCCCAAGATGTGATCAACCAAAATCTACTACATGTGGGTATTAGTGCTCCGGATATGAAACTTCCATGTTCTGCATTACACAAAACAGTTTGTGCTTCAACACTAGATATGTACCACTTCACCCCAGTGCCTGTGACTCTCAAGTCTCAACGTCCCACAAGTGTATAGACACACCAGAGATGATTGACCCTTAATAGGAACATGGGTCAGACTGTGCTTTGTATTATCAGGCTCCACCACTATTCCAGTGGGCATGAGACAGACCCCAGCACTTGGGTAAATCTGGACTATATTGCTCCAAGAGATTAACAAAACAATAGGGATAGAAAAAGATGGGGCTTTGCGGGCCAGTGGGAGTAGAAGGATCAGACAAGGAACCGGTTGTAAAACCAAAATTACATTTTATTTGTATAAAGAACAATAAAACCAAGCATGGTCTACCATGCATATGTGATAACAAAAGACTGACATGACATACAGTAGTAAAATCAAACAATTAACGTCACTAATAGTAGAGAAACATGTCCCCAAGAGGGATTGTAACCAAAAAGCAGAGCCTGTATAGGGTGGAAAATGGGTCTCAAGCTGGATTCGGTCACGGTAGGTCCCCAGCAAGCCGACGCGTTTCGCTCAAGGCTTCCTCAGGGCCTGAGAGACCATAACAGACCGATGTTTTCCTTCTTGATAGTGACTTGTACTAGGCGACAAAGCTGTAGCGATACTAATGCTGCTTGGAACAATATTACTTCCGTATTTATCGTAACAGACATCAAAAATATATTTCTTGCATAGGATCCAATGTATTCAGTCCCAGATTGTGTCACCAGGGGCAGGGCTTCTATGGCTATCCCCACTGTAGGTTTATGGGGGGTGGGTCCCGACTCACAGGGTGAAGGTCCTCTCCCTGATATATTCGCCCTTATATATATATTCGCTCCTAGATATAATACATCTAGTATTGTATTACATAGCTTGAATAGGACAGGCAGCACCTTTCTTTCTGTGGTTCAAAGATATGGTGTGTATTTTTCCCCAGCTTAAGGGTCCTTGGTGGCGACACAACTGACCTCTCCTCAGTCTAAGGTAGACTCCAGGCAGGAAAGGGAAACATGCATGTATTTCAATAATATGGACAATACAGTCCTGGGCTGTATAAGCCCTCTATGTCTGGTTCACTAGCAGCCTGCTCCAAGAGGAAAATAGAAAGAGGTCTATGCCAGGACAAAACATGTGAGGCGGGATCACTAAACCCTATGTCACGTCCGGTGACGTCAGTTCCTTCTCGTGAAGCACAAGTTGTTTCTGGAATATGGAACAGTGCTGGCCCGGGATTACCATTCACGCAGGAGAGACTGGGTGCCAGCAGGCAGAATTTTATGTGAGTGTAATGGCATCATTTTTTACCTTTTAGGTTTATTAATAAATGTGTTGCACACTGATGTCCGCCTTGGGGCCTTTCTATTTTCTTGTTGGAGAAATATAATCCAGATTTACCCAAATGTTTGGGTCTGTCTCTTGTCCATTGGAAAAGTGGTGGAGCCTCATATTACAAAGCTCAGTTTGACCCATTTTTTTTATAACAGGTCAATCATCTCTGGTGAGTGTATATGGTTGTGGGGCGTTAAAAATCACAGGCACTGAAATGAAGTGGAACATATGTCTAGTGTTGAAGCACAAACTGCTAATCATTGCCACAAAGACATATTTTATAAAATACAATATTTTACAGTCTCCAAAACAGGAACAAAGATTAAATATTCCAAATGGGTATACCTTTTTCTGTGACAACTGTCTAAAGCTGGCCATAGATGGTTTAAAATTAACCCTGAAAAATTGGGGGAGAACGGTTGAGCTAACCCTTGTGTGCCATAATCCTAACTGTGAACAAAAACAAAAAAAAGGGTTGGTACAACATTGGTTGCACAACAAGAAATTGCGGACTTTAAGGGCACATACTGAACAGGCAAAATTGTTTGATTAAAAACGTTTATATTTTATTGAAAACGTTTTATAAAAGAGAAATCAAAAAGACATATGTGCATCATACAACATATTAAAACCGAACTCAATGGGGAAAAACCTCCATATAAGTTCCAAATGGATATGCAAACATTATACATCATTTGTTACAAGAGGTACGTGTGTTGTACTGGTCTGTAAAGGTCAACGTGTTTTGCATTACTCTTCTTCAGGACCACAGACGATTAAGTACTCTCTCCTGTAATGTAATACACCGAGTCATCCATGGCAGATCAACGGCCAATGGGGGGACTGGACACATTTTGATCCATGCATGGCTAACAACTGATTTCTGTTGAATGGGAATGCTGGAAAACCTTTGGGTTGCAGCCACTGATCATTGTATTCTGACAGCAAAGGAGTCCTGCTGTCAAACTACAATGGCACGGCAGGGAAAAATCCTTCATCCATTGTGTGGATGGAGGAATCCGTTCCATTTTTTGATCAGCCCGCTGGTAGATCAAAAATCAAAGAAAGAGCCATATAGTTTCCTTTTCAATTTTTGTTGTAGCTCTAACACAGGAAGTGAAGCAAGGTCTCCCTGATGATATACGGACAGCAAGCAAACTGATATGGGTGGATTTTTAAACATTTGAAATGGGTCCCCTGAAAAGGTGAAATAGTACTTCTTTAGAAGATGTATTACTCTACTACTCACTCTGGCACTGGCATCTTCTCCCCTCTGCTTTGGCTTTCGGGTGGTCTCACAGATTCATCACGTACAATGCAGGGCTATTAACCCTACAATTTACATGGAGGAGGCATGTGTGCAACTGTGCTCAGGCACATCCTAGAGAGGAAGCTTTTCAGGCATAATCACATGGATGGAGGGAACCTAAAGAAGCCAGGAGTAAGGGTCACCTAGATATAATTAGCACCTAACCTTTGCAGTGGAGGAGGGGGGCACTGCAAGGGTGTTTTTTTTTTTTTTTTTTTGCCTGGAATTTAGCTTCAAGCAGACCTTAACCAAAAACTGCCACTGTTATCCTTCTTGCCTTTTCCCAAATCTAGTGAGAAATCACAGATATTTTTCTTTTTTTGGGGAACAAGTACCTTTTTTTGAGAGTACCTGCACCTATTTCTTTATTCCTCACCAAGTGAGGACCATGTAATCTAGGCCCACTCCTCCACAACATCACACGTCATGCCATATATCCCAGGAGGCTGCAGGACTTGTCTCACTGCCAACCGCTATCTCACATATGGGCAGTAAGGGAGCCAACCCACCTCCTTCCACCACGCCATAACGTCCGTAGGACTGCTCTTCGAGCACCCCTTGATCTCACACATGCACAGTGGGGAGCTGGCTGTAAGTCTTACGGAAGCTACATCCAGCTCTGAATTCCAAGATGGCAGCACTGGGGATCAGCAGCACTGAGAAGAATCAGTTTTGGGGAAGCCAAGCTTGGATACCATTTATAGGCTGTTAAGAATATGTTTCTTAAAAGTCAGCAGCTACAGTACTTGAGGCTGCAGACTTAAAGGGGTTCAAAAGTCTAAAAGATTTTTTTTTTTACCTTACTGAATTCTGTGCATTAAGGTAACAAAACATCCCACTATTTGTCCTAGCCCCCCAGTCTCTAAACATTTACCTGGCTCGTCTCACCACTCTAGCACTGTCTCTGGCTCCAACTTTATTCCCCCAACTTCCTGCCTTTACAGGAGAACCTGAGGGCAGTGGAGCCAAATGCTCTTGCTACTGTCAAACAAACTTATGAGAGGAGGGGGCAGGGGTGTGACTTGTTGGCTCTGTGTGTATCTATGGATCCACACAGCCCAGCTTAGGAGCATGCATGAAGCTGGTTAGCAGCCAGCTTGCTAAGGAGGCACCTAGAGGGTGAAAGTGACCACACCGGCGGGGTTAATGCAGAAGATGGTTAATTTCTGTGCAATATCATTGCACACAGCAGGTAATTACAACCTCTTATTTTATAAAAGAAAAAAAAATGGACTTTAATATCACTTTCATTTTCCAAAACCAGTGTAAAGTTCCCCTTTAATCATTCCCTACTTTATCAAGAATTGAAAATACCAGTTTTGACTATACATACACATTAAAGCCAAACTCTAGGGTCAAAGAATGAACTCTATCCAAGTGCAGGAAAGGTCACCATTTAAAGCTGGGAAGACCTTGTTGCTTCGCTCTACCTGTGCAAATCACAGGGTAACGCCACAAGAAAACTAAAGGTGAAATATTCTACATAACTGGGTTCAAATATCATGTTCTTTTTAAATTTCCTTCTTAACAACGAAACCTCTTTTATCAAGTCAAGCAGTGTTAGCAAGCAAAAGCTGTCAGCTACCCAGCAGACCTCTGTGAAGGTACAGCTTACCCTTCATGGTAAAATTAACACATACAGTTTGTCACGCAGCAGAGAACGCTTGAAGAGCGTAACCTGTCAAGTGTTCTGCTAATATGCAGGACAACAGCAGTTAGATCTTCTTCTATAGCGTGTTTTGGCTCCGGAGTACAACATTTACTACAAACACACCGTCCCCGGAGCTTTCCTCAACAAGGTCAAATAGGTCATCTAATTTGAAGCAGCAGCACCATGATAGACTTAGTTAGACCTGGGAGATGTCTTGTTGTTTCTTTAGAATAGCTTTGTCAGCTCTGCTACTTCTGGGCTTTCCCTGTCTCTTCTTATGTGTGCAGCAATAATGCCTCTACCTGCGGTGTTTTATTTCTGTCATTACAGGTAGCGTTTCTCTCACTTTGAAAACACCAGGGGACTTTGCTGCGGTGGAGAATGTGCTCAGCTTTGGATGAGAACCGGATCCCGCTCATCTTCCTCCCATAATGTAGAGGTCATATTGATTAAGGCTGTGAGGTTGCTTCACGGCACAATTGATTCCATGTTTGTTATTTTTGCATAACAACACTTAGCATTGATTTTAGGTGATAAAGTGCTGTTCTACTTATCAGATTTGTGTCATATTTTTTGGTGCATTAGCAAGGAACAATAAATCAGGGTTATGTTACTGGGAACAAATGGCACAGGCGGCATCATTTTGTTCCTAAGTAAATGGTGTCCTAACTTAATTACCAACATCAGCATTCTGTATAGCAGATAATAACATGTCAGTGGAACAGGGTGACCAGAACTTAGCACGCTGTTATCTACCTCTGTGAAATAGTTCCCCAGTGTGGCTGCACCTATTATACAGAATTCTTAGAAACACATCGATGCATCAGTAAATTGGAAAACAAATCCGAGTCCATATAAAGTTCGTGAAACCAGGTGCTAAGAGTCAGAAGTGAATTTAAATCAAGATTCCAACACCATAAACAAAAAGGAATTGGCAACACTCCAGGTTGAGTCAAAATCCAGATTTATTGACTGGACATCCAAATTATGACAATCGTGACAAGGTAGACGCGTTTCACACACTGACTGTGTGCTTAATCATTACTTGTAATGATTAAGCACACAGTCAGTGTGTGAAACGCATCTACCTTGTCACGATTGTCATAATTTGGATGTCCAGTCAATAAATCTGGATTTTGACTCAACCTGGAGTGCTGCCAATTCCTTTTCCCTTATCAAGTTTTCACGGAGGCGAGCCGGGGGATGCACCGGTGTGAGTCATCAGGCAATTACACCACCTTGAGCAGTGAGTCCTTGTCTCTTCAATTCCAACACCATAGATGGAAGCCCAAATCCTGGAAGAACCACGTGCTTATGTGTAGTAATTCCCTTACCGGAACATTAGACCTCCGATTAAGGAAGGTCAAATGGGCATGGATCACAGAAAACGCCAAATCAGGTAGGGGCCACTCAGGTATCTGGCACCAGGTTCCTCACGGTGAGCTCATCATTGGTAACGTGTCCTCACACATTCATGCTCCATGCATAATGGATAGAAATATTCCTTCAGAAATCTCTTTCCACCACAACAATATCCTTCTAGCCATACTATCTCAGTCAGCCTTGTCTGTGTTCCAATCAGCAGCACTGCTCCTCCTACCGAAGGAGACACAGGACAGAGTGGTTCAGCAGCAGACACATTGCCTATATAGATAAAGGGATATTTCTATCCATTATGCATGGAGCATGAATGTGTGAGGACACGTTACCAATGATGAGCTCACTGTGAGGAACCTGGTGCCAGATACCTGAGTGGACCCTACCTGATTTGGCATTTTCTGTGATCCATGCCCATTTGACCTTCCTTAATCGGAGGTCTAATGTTCCGGTAAGGGAATTACTACACATGAGCACGTGGTTCTTCCAGGATTTGGGCTTCCATCTATGGTGTTGGAATCTTGATTTCATTTCACTTCTGACCCTTAGCACCTGGTTTCATGGACTTTATATGGACTCTGATTTGTTTTCCAATTCACTGATGCATTGATGTGTTTCTAAGTGTTTGGCGCTGTACTTTTCTACTATTATAATTTCCTGGTTTGATAACACCTTTGTATGAGCAGCCTTCTTTTGTTTATCAAGCATGGCTATCCTCCTTTTTCTTTATTATACAGAATTGCCAATGTTTATGTTCCCATTTCCACCCACATGTAGTATTTCCATCAGAAACAAAAGCTACTTTTTCCTGTTTTTTTGTTTTCTATGCTCTGTCCTCCTACAGATACCTTGCAAATATCTATCCAGCTTGGAAGCTTTTTTCCATTGAAATAGCATGCAGGAACTGGTCAGTCTACACCAGTGATGGCGAACCTTGGCACCCCAGATGTTTTGGAACTACATTTCCCATGATGCTCATGGACTCTGCAGTGTAGTTGAGCTTCATGGGAAATGTAGTTCCAAACATCTGGGGTTCCAAGGTTCGCCATCACTGGTCTATACCTATTATTGCCTTACATACATGCACAACTACAATTATCCAATTCCATTTTTTCCCAGTATTCTTATAGATGTCATCACTATGAAAAAATTTATTTTAATTGAAATATAGAGGTACAGTAAATACTATTATACACGTTAAGATCTGACCTGCTTCCCCTAAGATCTGCTTCAATTACTTTATTTTTAGTTTTATTTAATTTGTATCTACTATTATTATTTTTGCTCATTGCAATTAGGATGAATATGATTAATATTCTTTATGATGATTACTATTATCATTATGTTTCACCAATATTATTAATTTTTGACATATGATATTTAGAGTTCTCTTTTAGCATTAGAACATACAGTATATACATGTTGGCTTTTTTGCATTTTTGATTTTATGTCTCACTTTTTTATATTTGTTTTATTGTGTTTTTTCTCACGTTTGTCTGATAGCCCTGAAGAAGTGAGTCCTTTCCCCTGAAACGTGTTGGCTTTGATGTAGTTCATGTACTTGCCAATATTACCAATAAATACATTTTACCTACTTTCAAATCCACATTCTTTTGGACACAGGGCACTCCTCCCTTCCTACTTTTCCTATTCAACAAGTGGAAACGACCAAAGGGCCATACCAAAAAGGCAGCAGCCCAAACCCCAAGAAGTTTAATTACAATCACTTAGGACTGGGCATAAACTACACAAGGGATTCCTTCCTACTTGCTCACGCAACCACCCATCCATGACCAGTGACTGGTTCAGTCAGTCCACTGTGGTCCAATGAGAAGCCTATGTTTAAAGAAGAATTCCAGGTATGGATATTTCTACATAGTTACATGGGTCCAGCTTGGACCCATGTAACTGTATACTGTATATACCCTACTCTTATCCTTTGGACCCAGTGCTGTCTCAATAAAAAAGTCCCAGTTCAGTTCCACAAAATATGTATCCTACAAGAGGTTTGTATCTCTTCATGCATATGATGTACCAGATCCTTACCAGATTGAATGACCCACAGAGCAGAATTGGGTCTAATAAAGCATTTTTCAAAGAATCTGTGTCTTCAGTGATAGATTAAATTGTTCTCCCTTCTCATCACATGTATCCCCCAAAAAAAGAAAACTCATAGCGTAATATGCTCTTGAGCAATGCAATATGCCATATACTAATGTGCTCACATGTGTAAGTGACAACATGCTATACACCATCATGTGACTTGTGTCTTCTTCATTCCCCCATTGCTCAGCAAGTGATGTCTAACGCACGTGGCGGAACCAGGAGGATTTAATCTATCAGTGAAGTCACAATTTGTTTGAAAAAGGCTTTATTAGACCCAATTTTATTCTGTGTTTCATTCAATCTGGCAAGGATCTGGCACACAATAAGCAGGAAGAGATATACACACCTGTTGGAGGATATATAATATTTTGTGGAATGGAATTGAGAATTATTTATTGAGTCCAAAGGATAAGAGTGTTCTTTTATCGCCAGGGAGCCTGTATATTTATCCAGCTACTGGGAGGCTGATTTTTGGGACACTTGTACGCTGATAAGATTGGATCAATATATATATATATATATATATATATATATACTATACCTGTGGGACCACTCTAGAAGCTGGAAATCACTGTAGAAGACACCATTACTACAGTGATCTCCACTAGCTTTCAGGTCCTGTGCTGAGCGACTGCCCTGCTGCATTCCGAACACAGGAGCTCAGCCACTGGAAATGGGCACAATTTAGAGAATGCTTTGATTGAGTGGTGAATGTGATGTAATTGCCCCACCTCTCCACCTCATCCAATCAGAGAGTGTTTTGCAATCATTGAAATATTGAAAAGTGATCTCTGAATTGCACCTGTGCCTAGCAGCCGACCTCCTGTGTTCAGAATGCAGCAAGGCAGATGGAGGCTGGTGCAGATCACTAGAGTAGTGGTGTCTACTACAATGATTTTCAATTTTCACAGGGATTCCACAAGTATGGCACATAAATATTTATATAGGTCCAAGCTGATAAAAATGTAAAAATATCCAAACCTGGAATTCTCTTTTAGGTATTGTTTTGGGTGTCAATTTGGTTTGTGGGTTGCCCTGCCATCTGCAGGACAGATTAGGGATGACGATGGTGTCAGGACGTGAAGTGGTGGGCTTGTGTGTGGGAAACAGAGCACAACATTTTAATATAATGGAGACACAGTGGTGCAGGGGCCTTTTTGGGAAACTTGTGTAAAGATGAACTTACCCTTTAAACCTAAGGAAAAAAAAATGATAGCATTGCAGCGTACTGGCCCTTCGATGTGGTGGCTGCATTCATTTTCTTTTTTCAAATTTTTTTCCCCCCTTTATTTTAACCTGGTAATACTACCTTTACCATCGTACTGTGCAGCGCTGTCACCCTAGGACAAGGAGTGTTTTAGAACTATAGAACACCTCCCTCTCTTTTCTGTAGCTTGTATTCCACGGGAAAAAAAAAAGAGAACAATGGTATCTGATAACAGTCCAGAGACAGAGAGCACAGGAACTTACCAACCCATCTACAGTATGTATAAATATTGTGTATATACAGTATATATATATACTATATATATAATATATATATATATATATATATATATATATATATATATATATATATATATATATATATATATATATATATATATATATACTCTATATACTAGATAGATAGATAGATAGATAGATAGATAGATAGATAGATAGATAGATAGATAGATAGATAGATAGATAGATAGATAGATAGATAGATAGATAGATAGATAGATAGATAGATAGATAGATAGATAGATAGATAGATAGTTTGTATATATATATTTTTTTCTTGTCGAGAAGGTATAATAGAACACTTTCCATGATAAATTCAACAGGCCAAGGTGGAACAAATAAGTGTAGCACTCTTCTGGGTAGGTTGCTGGATAGGTTAGGTAAAATGAGTTATTTTTTTGGCTCCCCTGTAATCAGTGTAGCAGCTTGTGATTGCTTTGGGCTATTCTGGGTTTCACGGGCTGCAGGCTTAATTGCTTCCCCCTGTCCTCTGGAGGATTCCAGAATATAGTGGGTTGAGATGAAGCATATTAACAGCCTAAATAATTATGTTGTCCCAGCCAATGCCTGTGGGAGGGTGCCCAGTAGGTGGCTAGGGAGTGCATAAATAGGCTGGAGTCTGGAACAGCTCTGTTCTTGTCCAGGAGGGGAAGTTCCCCACCTAAAGAGCTACAGCTCAGCTGAAATCCTAACTATGCCCATCAAGGTCCCAGCTATGCTAAAGCTGTGGGGACTGTTTGCTGAAAGTCTCTGGAATTAATCCAAGGATTTCACTGAGAATTCGGTCTGGAGAGTTCACTGGGCAAATATCTGACTGATATTGGAAGAAGGCATCCAAGTATCCAGGAACATTGTGAGTACAGACATGAGTGCAGGACCCTAGTGACTGTTGCTATCACTTGTTTATCAGTACAAGTGCTTGCCTGGCCTGTGATATTTCTGATGATGTCTCAGTGCTGTCTATTTTCTGGGCCGCCGCTAAAGGGACAGTTCTAAGGAGTAGTGACAAAGTGAGGAGCATCCCTGCATTACTAAATAATTATGTTGTCCCAGCCAATGCCTGGGTGAGGATGCCCAGTAGGTGGCTAGGGAGTGCATAAATGGGATGGAGTCTGGAACAGCTCTGTTATTGTCCAGGAAAGGGAGTTCCCCGCCTAAAGGGCTACAGCCCAGCTGAAATTCTACCTAAGCCCATCAAGGTCCCAGCTATGATAAAGCTGTGGGGACAGTTTGCTTAAAGTCTCTGGAAATAATCAAAGGATTTCACTGAGGATTCCATCTTCACTGGACAAATATCTGACTGATATTGGAAGATTGGAAGGATCCTGGTGACTGTTGCCATCACTTGTTTATCAGTACTAGTGCTTGCCTAGCCTGGGATATTTCTGATGATGTCTCAGTGGTGTCTATTTTCTGGGCCATTACTAAAGGGACTGTTCTAAGGAGTAGTGACAAAGTGAGGAGTGTCCTTGCATTACTGTCCAGCATTATTGGAGCATCCCGCAGCTCCCTGAGCCCTATCCAAGTTTATTCAGCAAGACTTTTAAAAGAAGGCAACCCCTAGGCCTTTTCATTGAGCCAGAACTAACTGTTGGTCTGGTTGCCGCTGCACTAATCTGGGAATGGAACCTGTAGCAAATTAGCAGACCCTTTCGGGGGGGAGCTCTACAGGAATATATTATTAGACATAAAGTATTATGAAATCCAGGACCCTACATTCACTACATCTGGTCTCCCACAGTACACAGAACATGGAAATGCAATAATTTTAGTAAATATATACTGCTAAATATCTTTTCTCATCAGCAGTATATAGTCTTGTGACTTCTAGTGTTTGGTTAAAGCTTCTAGGAGCAGTTTTTATTTTCCCCTGATTGTCCTATGATTACAGGCTGCTGGATAACTGTATTTTCTCATTTCATGTAATAGATTGAATACTACAGAATGTAAGTATACAGCTACAAAATATTATACAAGTACCATCATTCATTAGATCCTATTTACTTTGCAAGGTTTGGTTTATCTGCTTTCTTTCTCTAAGTGATAGATGCACCTAATTTAACTTGATTAAGGGATTTTGTCAGCTATATTTAAGTCATTATATTTTAATACCAGTAATTGGCACAACTTATAGTTTTTCTGGTACAATCAGTAAAAAGATCAGTGGGGGTTGTAAGGTTGAATAGAATTTTAATGACAGTTTTTGCTTGTCTACATATATATTACCCAACAATGTCTCAAAGTAAGTTCAATATCCTTTAGTGAAATATGGAATCGATTTAACATCTCGTTTTTGTTTGAAATAAGCATTCAACACTTTATCAATAATTCAGGAACCTGTATTCTGCAAGCCCTTATTTTCCTGTCAAAGAGGTCTACGTCTCCTGAAGAGGTTAGAAGATGTATCTCACGGGATCTTTAAAATTGCAGCTACTTAACCGGCTTGGTGACAAATGGATCTGCAGTGCACGGCTAAGCAATGGAGTGTTAGATTGCCTAGTCTTTAGCTGGTTAGGAAGGCTCCCCAAGCACTAAAACCTGTCACCAACTTTACTGACAGAGAAACTATATTGGAATTTCAAAAGTCTCATTCTCTGTATCTGATGACAGATTTTATTTTTGGATCATTTTCACAACTAAGGGTTCTCATCGCCACACTCATATTGTATCCGATATATTCCTGTATATTACCAAAGTTTCTACTGAGAGAAATGGGAAACTTTATAGAATATGACCATTGCAGCTGGAAATTTAATTTATATGGCTATTTACAGGCATGTGATTTCCAGTGGTGCTACACCACAACTTAAAGTTACAGAAAAATCCAGATTGACTGTTATAAAGTGCTGCAACTTTCCATAGTAGGCAGCATTGGGTCACCTAGAGCAATGTTTCTCAACTCCAGCCCTCAAGTACCCCCAACAAGTCATGTTTTCATGGTTTCCCTCAGGTGAAACGGCTGTGGCAGTGAAACTGATCAAATCAAAGCTCCTAGTTCACTCCCTGGTCATCTCGTGCCTCGACTACTGCAATTCCCTTCTCATTGGCTTACCTCTACATAGGCTATCCCCCCTTCAATCCATCATGAATGCTGCCCCCAGGCTCATCCACCTCACCAATCGCTCAGTGTCCGCTGCTCCTCTCTGTCAAGCCCTCCACTGGCTTCCGCTCACCCAACGAATTAAATTCAAAATACTAACAACATCTTACAAAGCCATCCACAACTTAGCCCCCAGCTACATCACTAGCCTAGTCTCAAAACACCAACCAAATTGCTCTCTTGGGCAACCTATACAATGGTGCAAAGCAAAAGAACGACATTTTTTCTTGAACATGTTTGTTTTTTTATCATAGATTATGTTTAAAGCAGGCATGTCCAACCTGCGGCCCGGGGGCCACATGTGGCCCAGAACCCCAGGCAATGCGGCCCACTGCCCACAGACAATTTTTTTTTTGCTGGGGAGGAAGGAAGTTGGGTCGGGGGCATGGCCACAGTGGCTTCCAACTAACGGTAGGCAAAGGCTGCCTCAGAGGGGAGGGGGGGGATTGACAAGCATGTGCAGTGTTTCTGACTCCTACCACCATGACCACTTCAAATCACTGAAGTGGTCATGGTGGTTAGAGTGTTCCTTTAATATCTCTCAGAAGAAGTAAACCTCTGTATACTGATTCCATTTAATTTGATCATCCTCTAGTTGTGTTAAATTAGTGGTGCGCCGGTGCGGGAAGGGTGCGGTGGCATTTTATTACTTATATACCTTAACTATAGCATATATTTTATATGCGGCCCAAGAAAATTTCTCTACACTCAATGTGGCCCAGAGAAGCCAAAAGGTTGGACAACCATGGTTTAAAGGAACTATAGTCCAAGATCCCTGAAGAAGAGACTATATACTTTTATCGAAACGCGTAGGGTCTTTTGGACCAATTTCAGGTTCTTTCAAGCCAAGTCTGTCACACCCAGATTTTGTTTAGTCGCCATTATTTTAAGGTCACGCTCTGTATGTCTATTTTTTTGTTCAATGTATTTATATTATTAAATAAAGTATATTTTTTGATACATTTTGGAGTTATCACCCGTTATAGTCCTATTTAGGGGGTCCTATCCTCTTTGTGCAACTACCCAGTTTAGGGATGAGGGTTTTTTAACTCCTTTATTTCTCTCCTTTGAACCCAACCTCCATACCAATTTGTGAATCGCTCTCTTCGTTCCTCTCAAAACCTCCTGCTCTCTAGCTCCCTCATCACCTCATCCCATGCTCGCCTCCAGGACTTTACCAGAGCATCACCAATCCTATGGAACTCCTTACCCTTATCTGTCCGATTATCTCCTACTCTATTAGCTTTTAGACGATCTCTGAAAACCCTCCTCTTCAGATAAGCCTATCCTACCCACACCTGACAACTGTACCTCCATTTTCTCCATCAGCTCATCCCCCACAGCTATTGCCTTTTGTTTCACTTGACCCCCCTTCTAGATTGTAAGCTCTAACGAGCAAGGCCCTCTAAATCCTCCTGTATTGAATTGTATTGTAACTGTTTTGTCTTCCCTCACATTGTAAAGTGCTGCGCAAACTATATAAGCGCTATATAAATCCTGTATAATAATAATAATAATAAATCACCTGTGCAAAATAATAGAAAGCCTGAAAACATGACCTGTTTGGGGTACTTGAGGACTGGAGTTGAGAAACATTGACATAGAGTTTAATTGCTCTGTGGTGCATGAATTGACTAAAGTGGGGTACACACTATAAGAAAACGAGCAAACGATTGTCCAATTTTCCTAGTTTTTTCACAGCAAATCAGAACCGATGAAAGAATTTACTTACGAAAATTCGTACAAAAATTCTCGTACGACAAAGGCTTTTTTGTTGTTTTTTGTTTCTGATCATGCACAGTCTTTCTTTTCTGATTTTTCTTGTACAAAAATTTGATGAAAATGGTACACATTAAACAAAAATCGTTTCTTTTTTCCCATACGAGAAAAATTTTGGATATTTTCCCTTCGAGAATTTTCGTAAAAAATTCTGAATCGTCTGTAGAAAGTTCTGTACACACTATACGAAAATCGTACGAAAATTCTTTGGGCGAAAATGTTCACCCTATTTTCTTATAGTGTGTATGAGCCTTAAGTTTAAAAAGTATTGTTAGGTTTATGATAGCGCTGGACTGGTATGGATGAGAATTATGGATGAGATGTAAATCCATAAAGAGTTGTTCTTTGGAGGAGATAAACTTGTGATAATGGCGGTTTGTAGACCTGGTTGGAGTCCTTGGCTGCTGTCACTCTGGGAGATCGCTCCCAGCAGAAGATAAAATCCATGTTATGTGGTTAGGAGCACCTAAACCTGAAGTGGAACTAAACCCCCCATCCTTTTTGGCTAAGGAGATGCCATCTTAGCCACTGTTTGATCTGCAATTGCTATGAAGCTGCACATGAAATCAGTTATGACTCCAGCCATTTGATGGTTTGACAGTTTGGTTAAAAGCACAAGCAAATGTGACAGTTAGCTTTCCCAGGAGGCCTGCAATGTAGTTTTTTTTTTTTTTTTAAACCCTTAAATTGATGGGATAAGTTCCACTTTAAAGCGGAGTTCCACCCAAAAGTGGAACTTCCGCTTTAGGGAGTCCTGACCCCCCGACATGCCACATTTGGCATGTCATTTTTTGGGGGGGGAGCGGGTACCTAGTTTTGACAGGTACCCGCTCCCACTTCCGCTCGGAGCGCCGCGGCGCCCTGAGCGGAAGTTCTCCTCTCCCCCTCCCTCCCTGCAATCTTCTGGGACACGTCAGAGGTCCCAGAAGATTGCCGGCCAATCACGGCGCGCAGCGCGACTCGCGCATGCGCAGTGGGTACCCGGCTGTGAAGCCGCAAACTGTAACAGCCGGGTGCCCACAGCAGTGATGCCGGCGCCGAGGGAGAGGATCGAGGCTTCCGGCGGCCGCATCGCTGGACCGTTGGACAGGTGAGTAAATGGCTGGAACTCCGCTTTAAGCTGGCCTTACACCTGTAGAATTTAATTTGAAAGATGTAGTTTTCAGAATGTCCATTCACTTATTAGAGAGTTTAAGGGGAGATTCAAATTTCAATTTAGATTAGAGTGATTGAAGACATTTTAGGGCAAAGAGGGAATATGTTTGTCAAATCTAAAAAAACGAAACATTTCCTTGAATTCGCTCCTGGCAGGAAACAATGCTAAAGCTTAATCCAGATAATAGATCCAGATGTAGAACGTTTGTTCTATGAAAATCGAGACATCGATATAGTACTAGAACAAAAATGTGCTTGAAATTGGTCCATAAAGGCACAATCGAATGCTCGGATGAACAATTTTTATACTTTCTCGCCTGACTTTATGAACAAAATTCTACAAGTGTAAGGCCAGGTTAAGTCAGCTGCCCTCACTGCGATCAGATCCTGATGATACTCAGCCCTAATAAAGGAAAGAAAGATATTTTCTTCCCAATACCATTACACAATATAACTACTGTAAATTCCTGAAGAAGGGAGGAGTCCAGTTCCCCCAAAATGTGTTAGAGGAATCTTACATTTCTGTTCACATAAACAATTCATATGAATCCCCAAGTGAGATGACTGTTTCTCACTAGGTGTTCCTAGCCACATGTCTTAGTTCACAAGATGGCTGTAAAACCAACCATGTGAAGGCTGAAGTGAGGAATTGCAAGGTATATGAACTAGTGAAGGGAAGGATCACTGGGAAAGCAGAATAACGTAGAACTATGATGCTCAAGCCCTATAATATAAAGTATGGCTACAACTCCAAAAAAGGGTCCATTCTATGTAAGTTTGTGGAACACCATATACATTACCATTCTTAAATTAATGTTGGCTTAACAAAGTCACTTTGTCTTATTTTCCTTTAATCTGTAGGCTCCTAATATAGGTAAGTACTCTCGCACCCTAACGCAAGCTAACTTTTTCACAGCCTAAGAAATTATAGTTCCCTGTTGTTCCTTCTTTAAGCCTCCTTACTTGTTAAGCTGGGTAGTCCTCAATCCTCGGCACAAAATTGGGCAATGACTTCCCTGATTCAGATATAGCCAAAAAACTATGTATGGGACTAAATAACGTTCTTAAACTAACCCCTTGTGAACAATGGAGAGAAACGCAATTAAAAATAGTACATAGGGCATTCCTTCCTTTCACTACGGACAAAAACAATCCACTCGCAAGCCAGCGCCCACACTGCAAGTCACCAAGACCTTCCCTCTCGCATCGTTTTTGGACATGCCCTTCCATTGACTCCTTTTGGACTCAAATCATCACCTTTATCTACAAAAGCACTCGTACACTTCTACCAAGAGACCCTTCCCTTCTTTTCGGATTCCGGGACAAGAATTTGTGTCTTGGGCCCCTAGTGGCAAACTCCAACGTCAAGGATTGGATCTTAATCCGTCTCCTCTCAGCACGCAAAACAATTTTACAGAACTGGATCTCCCCCCCAGACCCTTCTGTTCAGCAAACCAAACAGGAGCTGACAAGATTACTCTATAGGGAGAAGTACAATACCAATTTTTAACCACCTCTTGTCTAGGCAGCGTTTCCTAGACCGTTGGCAACTGTTCATGGAATCGACTCTATCAACATCCGATATTCAGCTTCTCTGCCAAACGACCAACTACACATTTAGCTCATGCCCATCTTAAAGTTCCATACATTGGCTCTCAAATGACCTCTATGCACTCTAATATTGGCCTTCTTTGGACTTTTACTCCTTAGCACCCCCCCCCCCCCACAAGATCCATCCAGTTGACCTCTCAACCATTCTTTCACGGCAGTTTCCTTCCTCTCCCTTTGTGTTAATTTTCTTATTCCTTTTGCTCATTTGGTTATACTCACTAACCTTGTTCTTCCACTACCAATGTTTGTTCGCTTAAGTACAACTATTGTTTTATTCTGTACAGGCAGTTCGGGTCATTTTACCCGCCGCTATGTTTTTTTACACTTAAAATCCAATAAAATGTTTTCAAAAAAAAAAAAAAAAGCTGGGTAGTCCTCAATCCATATACTCACCTGCCCAGTGCATCCAGTGTTGTCCTAGTGTAATGAACTGCTCAGGTGTCACAGTCTGGGACCTGCATCACCATCTTGGTCCTCCTAGGCCAGCTGCCTCTTTTAGATTCAGGCAGCCAGCCTACAAACATGCATGCCAGCTCCACTGACTGGCCACTCTGTGTTGTACTCCTGCAGCCTCCTGGGATATCTCTAGAGGCTTTGGGAGAAGGGATGCCTCATTCTTACCTAGGTGAGAATAATGTTGGGGGGTGGTAATGCTGGAGTTAAAAATTTAAAAAATTGCAATGCAAAAAAAAAAATGTCCAGCGCTTGAGATTACAGAAAGGGGTAAAGAGTGCAGAAAGGTCAAGAAGTGGAAAAATCCAAATGACCTGGAATATACAGATGCATCTACTTGCTGGTGCATTATCACTGGGATGTAATTGCCCCACATTAGATCTTTATTTCAGTAGGATCCCATTCATTTTACCAGCACCGTAAGATAATACTAAAACAGTTTTCCTCTAAAATATTTTCCACTTTCGCATAGTGCACAAATATACAACACATTCTCAAAGGACAGTTCTGTAGAAATGGGATCAGAACATGAAGACAGAAATACAATACTCACAGTTCTGTAAGCTCTAGATTCTGAAAAAGCTGCCATGATAAGGTTGTCAGCCGGTTTCCTGAAAGATTTCTGCAATTGTAAGAAGAAAAAAAAAAGAAAATGATTAATAATTAGAAATAATACATAATGCATGAAAAAATTAATTTTGATATAAACAACTTTCTTGTAGGTAATATTGATGCGCTATAACAATGTAAAGTTTTCCTTTAGGAGTTTACAGCATATCATTCGGTTGTATTGCATAATAATCAAAAAAAGACTCAACTGGCACAAATCAGAATTCAAGTGTGACAGCAAAAGTTTGCATATAGATTGCAGAACTATTTCTACATTTATTATTTCTTTTGTTATATTTTAGTGAATCAGCATTAGACATAATGTATGACTTATACCGTGAACATTTCAACATCTTATGGAAAGCTATTTGCATAAAAAAAAAAAAAAAAAGATATGACAATGATCTGATGTATCGGTGGAAAATATATTCATACGATGTACAATTTCTGGCATTCAACAGCCTGAAGTGTCTGAAAAAAATTAACCTTGTAATGTTAGCTGAGGTCCGGCAATAAACCTAGAACTGCACGTGTTTTTGAAGATTATATGTAGCTAAGAGCCATAGACCTGCCTTTATACATTGTAGTTGGGCTTAGATATGACAATTCACTTTCAATCAGACCAATCACTCATAAGCTCCCAGGTGCTCCATTGGTTCAGTATCTCTGACTCAGCATTTCCTTTGAGCAGCCATTACCACAGGCAACCAGACTCCCTGTTGCATGTTACATTAGTGGTAACCCTGGGCATGTGTCCTAGGTCTCCAAACTGGTCCCCCGGTATTGGGACTGCAACCTGTTCTCTATTCAGCCCATGTAATAAAATTCAACACTGACAGGTTAGTAAGGACATAGGGGTCATTGGATGGACCCTTGATGCACAATGAGTAACCCAAGCCTCTATGCTACAGTGCAGGTAAGGGAAGGTAAAAGAGGAGGACACTGGAGAGATGTGTGTGTGTGTAAGATCAAGTAAGGCCGGGTGGTAGGTACCCAAGAGGGAAGGCATGACACACACAGGTTCCAAGGTTTCAAGGAAGTATATTGCCAAGAACGTTCGAGCCACACTGTAACTGAGTTTATGCAGAGGCTTCACTACTGGCAGAAACACTTTACAGATGATTATGCAGTTCTTGCAGGGAGCAATGTTCAGAGACCGACAGCACCTGGCACAGGAGGCAGCTGGTAGGCAGTATGCAATGAGGCACTAGTGGTGGAAGGTTCCCCACAGCAGCACTAATGAACAGTCCCTATGCTGTCCCTCCTCCTCTAGAACCATTCCCTTATGCTAGGCACATTCCCCCATCCAGCGGGTCCTGTCCCTGACCTAACCATACGCACTAATGTACAGCAACTGCAGCGAGCCAGTGCTTTTTAGAAGCACTTCCCTCATCAAAGATGGCCACAGAGGTCATCCTGGGGCAGCAGCATCCAATCGGACAGCTGCCCACCCAATGAGCAGAAACCCATTCCATTGATCGCTATCAACGGTGGGATTTTGACTTTCCTTGGGGAGGTTTCCACTCACCTTCTATCATGTATTTCCTACTCTTTGTCAAAGGAGACAAAGACCGCAATACAATCTCTATGGGGGTTCTAAATCTTTACCACTCCACACAAAACTGAAAAACTAGCTGGAGTTGTACTTTAAGTAAGTTAATTGGGTAGAATTTCTTTATTTATCATAGGTGCAATATTTCCTGCAAAGCTTAGTTGCACACTGATTGATTTTACTTGTTACCTGGAAATATTCCATAGCAGAGGTGCAGTGTTTGCTGTTTAGCATTAGCTCCGCAGTGATTTATTTTAGGTATTCCCTGGAGATACTTTTCAGCGTAGAAGAAATGTATCCTGAATAGATTTAGAAGTGATTGCTGCTTGATTTTATTTATTGTCCAATGTTAATTTTTAGCATAGTGCCGATGTGTCCTGCATAGCATTAGGTGTGCATTAACTGATTTTACTTACTGTCCAGAGTAATGTTTTAGCATAAATGCAGTGTGTCTTAAACACTATTAGCTTTAATAGATTGAATGCACATCCTGGAGCTATGGGTAGCACGGTACCTATGTTTCCTGGATTACATTAGCAGTTTATTGATTTTTACTTACAAGTGTATAAGACTTCAAGCACCTTGCTTTTTTCGTTGTGGTTCACCTGTGTTTGGACATCCTTACACTTTCTGTGGGTCAATTGCAGTGGCAATAAATGACCATCCTGTGTAGGGATACAAGACCAGGCACGGTTTAGGAGATGTTTGCCCTGCATGCAGCCGCTGACGTTAGCGGCGCATGCGCTCTGAAGGTCCGGCAGACCTTCAGAGTTCCATGCTTGGCACTTGCCGGAAAATGACTCTCGCGCACAAGCGCGGGAGTGACGTCATCGCGGCTCCAGCCACTCACAGCACCGGAGCCGCCGAACCCGGAAGAGACGCCGAGGGAGCATGTCATCTCCCACAGCGGTGTCTGGGAGTCTGTGTCGGGGCTTCGTTTTAAGGTAAGTACTTCATAATGAGCTAGTATGCGATACATACTAGCTCATTATGCCTTTGTCTTGCAGGGTTTGTTTGTTTTTTTTTCCAGTATACAACCGCTTTAATGATTAATTAGGCGCAAATTTTCCAGACTAGGTTTGTATTGGTGAGGGCGTGAAGCAATATATGTGTGACTTGGCCCCAGGGAAGGAATGCCAAGAGTCCCATTTTCTATGGTATAGTTCTATGTTGTGGTCATTGAATGCTATTAATTTCTCGTAGGGGCCTGTGTGTTGACTCTGGCCAACATTGAGTCTATAGTGTGTACTGTCGGGGATTTCCAAAGTTGTGCAATGGTAAACCTCTGTTTTTAACGCATACTGTTAGACAGGTTAATTCAGTTGGTCGCAGGCGGGTTGGTAAGTTGTGACTGGAAACCCCTTGGCTTTTTTTTAGCATGCCTATTTTTGCCACCTGTGTGCCCATGTGAAAGAAACCTAAATAATGCATTTTTTTTTTTTTTATAGTTCATTTGTTCTTTATTAGAGATCACAAGAATGTATCATACATGTTACCAATGGCTGATATCACTGCAGGTACAGAAAGATAATAATGACTCAATAAATTATTACCAATGAATATGTGAAGCCTAGTTCACAACAACACAAAAATAACCCAAGTATTTTATTTTTTCCATGTCTTACTAGCTTAGACTGTGTGTTTGCATTACATTAATCTGCAAAACAGATACTAACATTATAATTCTAAAGATCACACTCACATTTCAAGCCAAAGAGTTAATCTGATACATAACAAGTCCTGAATGACAGCTGCTGTGCACAAACGCAATGAGAACCCAACATTATCTAAGGAACCAATTTTCCAGTCTGTTTAAAGTTTCCAGTGCTATTAGCCACATTTCATTACAGTTCATTATTAATTATGAAGACAGTGTGCTGCAGAAGGATGAGTGCATAGAGGCGCCATTCATAATATTGGCACTGAGCAAATGACAGAAGCAAAGCCAATAGATATACCCAGACCAATGTACCTAGCCTGGAATAGCCAGAGAGCCAGAGTACAGGAGAACTCAGTATAAAATCTATCTATCTATCTATCTATCTATCTATCTATCTATCTATCTATCTATCTATCTATCTATCTATCTATCTATCTATCTATCTATCTATCTATCTATCTATCTATCTATCTATCTATCTATCTATCTATCTATCTATCTATCTATCTATCTATCTATCTATCTATCTATCTATCTATCTATCTATCTGTCTATCTGTCTATCTGTCTATCTGTCTATATCTATCTCTATCTCTATATCTATATCTATCATCTATCTATCTCTATATCTATCATCTATCTATCTCTATATCCATCATCTATCTATCTCTAGGGGGAAAGATTTATGTCATTTTTATTGTTTCTTTTTTTTTTTACTAGTAATGGCGGCAATCTGCGATTTTTTGCGGGACTGAGACATTGTGGCGGACAGATCGGACCCCTAACTGACATTTTTGACACTTTCGGGGGACCAGTGACATTACTACAGTAATCAGTGCTAAAAATATGCACTGTTACTGTAATAATGACACTGGCAGGGAAGGGGTTAACACAGTAAGTGATGAAGGGGTTAAATGTATACCTAGGGGTGTGTTTCTAACTGTATGGGGCAGGGCTTGTGAAATGATCATAGAGACCTACCTGTGATCCTATATAGAAGGATCACAGGCGCTTTGTGATCATTACACAGAGAAGAACGGTCAGCTGTGTTTACAACAGCTGACTGTTCTTCTCTCTCAGCGGCGATCGATTGCAGCTGGCAGGTGGCAATCGGAGCCTGTAAATAAAAAACAAAGAAAGGGGCGCATCAGCCTAGCGCATTATCCTCAACGAGTTTTATTGATAAAAAATAATTTTAATTTAAAATCAGCTACTCACAAACATGCGTAAAGGTCAAGCATTTCAGTTCCATAAAGCAGCATCTTTATAGGAGTCCAATATCTCGTAAAGACGGAGGGCTGATGCGTTTCGAGGCCGTGCCTCTTCCTCAGAGCCTGGAGACCATGTCCGAGTCCATTGCTTAAATATAGTGGACAGGCCTCCACATGACCCTCAGAGATGTGGGAGGAGATACTACCCATATGGGCGTGGCTACACAGCTAATTACCAAAACCATAACAAACTTCAATAGATATACCTTGTAGATCTACTAGCTGAGCTTGTACATTAACCATTCAACATAACCTTTGTGGCAGATAATAAATTGTACATTATAAATGATAAAAACACATGATACTCAGCATTTACAGCGCAAGGCAAACCGGAGCCGCCTGACCCATGCATCAGAGTCCCCGCTGACGAGTGGGGGTGGGAGCGCGCCGTCGGCGGCGCGTGCTCGCCCCCTAGCTGCAGACACGCGACTGACATATACCTATGGTGGTTCGTGCAGGAGGGCCGACCTGCCGCAGTATGACTGTGACTGGCGGTCGGGAAGCGGTTAACCAGATAATAGGCTGATTTAAAAAAAAGAATATATAGTGATATTGGCCTGCAAATCAGATATAATAATATGCAGTCATATAGTCAGATAATACAGATAGCGAATTGTCAAGTCTTACAAAGCCAACATGATGTTCCTAAACTTTTCAGGTTCAATTCTTTTTGAATCTTACAATTCTTTTTTGTTGTAATTTGCTGTTAAAGTATTCCGCATCAATGCAAACATATCTCCAGCTTCTAATCGTACAATGTTTTCAGGCGCATTTTCTTAGATATTCTGCCTGTGATACCTTCCAATTACTTCTTTTAAATCTTGTGAAAAACACATTCTTGAAAAAGTACAATTGACTGATTCACTTTATAGCTCCTGATGTTTCCCCAAATCAAAACAATCTCGCTATGTAGTTAAACGCTTGAACGAAACATACTTTGCTTTGAAAAGATGTGTTCTGGTAGTTATGACACATTGAATACGATTGACATTGATATCACAATAGGCAAGGATATTGACTTTCATGTGCCGCAGTGAATAGAAATGGCGCTGATATCACAAGCGGCATGGATGTGGACCTTCACCTGCCACATGTAAGGTCAAAACTAATTTATAATGGAATTGACCACAGCAGTGGTGTACCTAGCATGTCTTTTACATAGGGGTGATCTTTTTTTTTAACCCCCCCTTCCCCAAAATGATCTGAAGCAAAAAAGCTGCACCAAACTGTGGAGGTGGCCAAAATATGCTAACAGTGGGAGGGGCTTACAGTGATTGTAACCAATCGTCTTGTACTACAACCAGTTCAGTTTAAAATTGAAATGGAAAGCAAAACGTATGTGCATAAATATAAAAAAAAATAATAATAATATTCTAAAAATCTTTTTTTTTCCCCCTTTCTTTTAAGTGATCACATTCCCTCTGTTCTCAGCTGCATAAGAGCTGGGGGGAGGAGAAGCAACAGCACACTGAGCTTTCCAGTAAAAGAATGTGCAGGGGGTGGGGTGCCAGGACAAGTCTAATTATTGGAGAGGAGAACACTGACTTCCCAGCATAGCTAGAGAACTGACCATGCTGTGCTCTTCTGCTTGGTGTGGTCAGTTTTAATAGGAAAACAGAGGGACTGGCAAGAACACCAGGGATTTCACATAAAGGAAGCAATACAAAGAGAACAGGATACTTTCTCATGCAAGTACATGGTACAGCAGGCACATATCAAAAATGTGAAATGCTGGGGTAACAAATGCTTAAAAGGGGCATAGTTAAATAGAACATGAGTGTACTCCGTCTATAAAAAGCAAAGGTGCTACATTCCCTTTACAACATAATATTTAACCACTTTCTGCCCACATAACACGTATGTGCACAGCACAGAGAGTGGCTTTAACCACTTGCCAATAACCCGCCGCAGATATACTGAGGCAGACTAGTTCGACCGAGCGAACCAGCATATAGATGTGCACCCCTATTAGGCAGCGGGGAAGCTGATCCATGGGGCCGGCAGCCGCGATTGCCGCCGGGCACCTGCAATCGCTCCCCAGGGAGAGAGAACGAAGATATGCTGTTGTAAACACAGCAGACCGTTGTTCTCTCTGCAATGAACACAGAGCGCCTGTGTTCCTCCTATTTAGGATCACAGGTCTCTGTGTTGATTACATAAGTCCCTCCCCCATACAGGCTCACACTTAATCCGTTGATCGCCCCTGGGTTAACCCCTTTTCTGTCGTTGTCATTATTACAGTAACAGTGCATATTTTTAGCACTGATTACTGTAATAATGTCACTGGTCTCCTCAAAAGTGTCAAAAATGTCAGTAAGGGGTTCGATCTGTCAGCTGTAAGGTGTCAGTCCTGCTAAAAATCGCAGATCGCCGCAATTACTAGTATAAAAAAATAAATAAAAAAAATGACACAAATATTTTCCCTAGTTTGTAGACGTGATAGCTTTTGCGCAAACCGAAATGCGCTCATTGGGATTTTTTTTACCAAAAATATGTAGAAGAATACAAATTGGCCTAAAATGTTGAAAACATTTGATTTTTAAATTTTTTTTTATTGGGAATGTTCTATAGCAGAAAGTGAAAAAATATATATATTTTTTTTTTCGGAATTGTCGCTCTTTTTTTGTTTATAGAGCAAAAAAATTAAAATTACACAGGTGATCAAATACCACCAAAAGAAAGCTCTATTTGTGGGAAAAAAAGGACATACATTTTGTTTGGGTACAGCGTCGCACGAACGTGCAATTGTCCATTAAAGTAACGCAGTGCCGAATAGAAAAAAAATGGCCTGGTCATTAAGGGAGTAAAACCTTCTGGTCCATAAGTGGTGAAAGCCCACACACCGCACATAGGCGTCTATAAGGGGCAGAGCTTTCTGTGTTAACAGTGTGCTCATTGTGCGCTCCCATCATGGTAACCAAACTGTCAAAGGCTGCTCAGTCCATACTAATGACCAGGAGATTGCAGGACTGGCTCTCTGTCCTGTGACCACTGTGACAGCCAATCATATGGGTCAAGTGATTGGTCGATCTTTCCCACCCCCAGGGCATAGGGACCCTATTAAAGGATCAACGGGGCTGAGTGGTAAGGGTTAATAACTATGCAACAAGCAAAAGTGTTACAGACATGCACAAACCTCAGCACACCGTTCCATTACATATGCATGTCTGCACACTTTAAGAAGTGTCTGCCTACCTTTAAAAAGAACATCAGGAGTAATGAAGTAGCAGTGGAGTGGTCAGAAGACCAAATGGAAAGCTCTAGAAGAAGAAGGTTCTGGGTTTCAAATTCACAAAACTGCCAATGGTCATAATATTGGTTACAGCTATGGAAATAACAGTAATAGTAGTAGCAGCCACAGCAATGAGATTCCAGATTTATGATGATTCCGGTGAAATTTAACTAAAATCAGAAGTCTGATTACAGTTTCGGACATCATAATGACTGATATTTTTAAATAGGTTCAGCTGAAACGAGTCTACAATCTAGACATTTCCTTAGCATTTGCATTGCCATTCACCTTGGGAGTCAGTCACCTGCCACTCCTTGAACTTTAGTAAAGCGCTGAACAGGCAAGACAAAATGTAGGTTAATGTGAACCCTGGGACTAGGTTGTTACAAATGACAGATCTAAATGTCTGACTGATCTCAAGTCATGACCCAAATGTATTTAAGTATTGAGTGGGCTTTAGTGACATTTTTCAGCTGTAGCATATTGCAGAAGCTTCAGTGGCTTTGCTCTGAATCTATTCTGAAGATTGGGTTAAATGTAGACTCCAGGCAAGTATTTGCTTTTAAATTTAACACAACGCACATGGACTATCCTCAGCTGCGCTCATTTATTATATATTTATTGTTTAATCAGGGTGTTGAACTTGGTTGATCTTCCAGTTAAAAGAGAAGTATGGCCAAACTTTTTTGACTGTACTTCTCTTTAGGCTAAGTTCACATGTAGGCGTTTTGGGGGGTTTTTGGGGAGTTTTTCTGCTCTAGGATCAGCTCAAAAAACGCCCAACAAGACAAATCCTATTCATTTCAATGGCCCCTGTTCACATCTGAGCGTTTTGACGCTGTGAGCAAAACGCCCAACGCTCAAAAAAGTACATGAGCTTCTTTTTGGGCAGATTACAGGCGTTTTCCATTAGTATCTATTCAATCTAAAAACGCCTGCACAAAAAACGCCTGTAAAAACGCCTGTAAATCGCGGTAAAATCGCAGTTAAAAAAACGCGCGAAAACGCTACGCTCCGGTGTGAATGTAGCCTTAGGCTAAGTTCACATGTAGGCGTTTTGGGGGGTTTTTGGGGAGTTTTTCTGCTCTAGGATCAGCTCAAAAAACGCCCAACAAGACAAATCCTATTAATTTCAATGGCCCCTGTTCACATCTGAGCGTTTTGACGTTTTAAGCACAACGCCCAACGCTCAAAAAAGTACATGAGCTTCTTTTTGGGCAGATTACAGGCGTTTTTATTTTTTTCCATTGGTTACTAGTCAACCTAAAAACGCCTGCACAAAAACGCCTGTAAAAACGCCTGTAAAACGCCTGAAAAAACGCCCATAAAAACGCCTGAATAAACGCCTGTAAATAGCAACGCCAAGATGTGAACGTAGCCTTAGGGTCACAGGAGTACATACATTATACAGCTGCTGGGGTAGAGCCATGTCTGGCTTGGGAAAGATCCTGACAATATTGCCTGTATTTAGTCAACTACCTGATTGACCGCTGGCTCTGCCCCCCCATGCAGCTGATAGCTGGAGCCGGCCATGCCCACCCCCTCCCCATCCTGAGCCAGCCATGCCCACCTCCTCTTTATCCTGAGCCAGCCATGCCCACCCCCTCCCCATCCTGAGCCAGCCATGCCCACCTCATCTTCATCCTGAGCCAGCCATGCCCACCCCCCCCCCCCCCCATCCTGAGCCAGCCATGCCCACCTCCTCTTCATCCTGAGCCAGCCATGCCCACCTCTTCTCCATCCTGAGCCAGCCATGCCCACCTCCTCTTCATCCTAAGCATGCCATGCCCACCACCTCCTCATCCTGAGCCAGCCATGCCCACCTCCTTCCCATCCTGAGCCAGCCATGCCCACCCCCTCCCCATCCCGGTCTTCAAAGTGCACTGGAGGAAATGAGCAGAGAGTGGTGACTAATAGTCTCTGTTCTCCGCTCTGAGCAGACCTAAAGCTTGCTGATCAGTAGTCATGTTGTAGGCAGGTGTAATTTAGGCCCCCTGCATGGGTGATGCTGTCAGGCGGCCGCTGTGCAGAGAGAAGGAAGAACAAGGGGAAACTCATGTTCCTCTAAGGCCTCCAGTTGGACACTGCTGCCCTGGCTGACCTCCGTGGCTATCTTTAATTTGAGCAGTGCCAATAAACAGCACTGTCCCCCTTTGATTGACCTGCATTTTTGTTAGTGGTCAGATCAGGAATTAAACCCCCACTGGTTAGGGACTGATTGGCGTAGGAACAGGTTCCTGTGGAGGATGTGCAGACTAGGGACTGTTGCTTTGTCTCAGGCAACAGCCCTCATTTTCTCAGGGGCCCAGTTGCATGATTGCTTTCCAGCCGCCTCCTTTACTATCGAGCGTCATCAGTGTGCATGGATACCCCTGTTTGGTTCATTGTAAGTGTTTTGACTGGTGCAGTCGTGTTTGCAACCTTTGTTGAAGTTCCTCAATGCCACTACATTAATACAACTTGCTGCATTATTCAGTCTCCATGAGAGTTCTTTTACCTACCAGCATCAAATGCAGAGCCCTCCACCAAATGATTTGGACCAGGACGATCAGGTCAGGTCAGGGGTCGGGGGATCAGGAGGGAATTTTTTCCCCTGCTGTAGCAAATTGGATCATGCTTTGCTGGGTTTTTTTTTGCCTTCCTCTGGATCAACTACGGGTATAGGATTGTGTATATGGGATTGTATGCTTGGCTTTCTTTACTATTTTTTGTTTTTTATTGGTTGAGTCAGATGGACTTGTGTCTTTTTTCAACCTGACTAACTATATAACTATGACCAGTGCACAAAGCAAAGTCCATGAAGACATGGATGAGTGAGTTTGGAGTGGAGGAATGTGACTGGCCTACACAGAGTGCTCGCCTCAACCCTTTAGAACACCTTTGGGATGAATTAGAGCAGAGATTGCAAGCCAGGTCTTCTCGTCCAACATTAGTGCTTGACCTCACAAATGTGCTTCTGGAAGAATGGTCAACAATTTCCATAGACACACTTCTAAATTTTGTGGACAGCCTTCCCAGAAGAGTTGAAGCTGTTATAGCTGCAAAGGGTGGGCCAACTCAATATTGAACCCTACAGACTAAGACTGGGATGCCATTAAAGTTCATGTGCGTGTAAAGGCAGGCGTCCCAATACTTTTGACAATATAGTGTATATTGAACTTCCAAAGGTCCCATAAAAGCTGAGCTTAGCCCCATCCACATCTCTGAAGAATAACTAAAGGCAAAACTGTTTTAGTTTTGTATAGAGGGGAAAGGGATCAGAACAACTCCCAGAGTTTCATTACAGTCTATGTCCCGGTAAGAAGATTCACCCACTCTATTTGTGAAAGTAAAAGAAAATCCCAAATTTTGGGTTGTCCCCAGAAAAGTAATAGAGGGGAAATCTTCCAATGGGAACACTAGTTCTGGTGACAACCAAGGCTTCCCTCACTTTACAGGAATGTCCTCTTACTCCCTGTTTTGGCTATGGGACAGGAGGTGAAGGAAAATCTCCCCAATGGGTCAACAGATGACAAAAAACCTGACAGGGGTTATAACCCTCCTTTAGTCTATCCCAACTTAGGCAAAAGTTTTGCCTTTAGTTCTACTTTATTCTATGCCTATTCCACCGTTCTAGAACAGTTCTTTTTCTGACCTAACTGCAGCCTCACCCAGAAACGTTGGAGCATACGAGAAAAGCAAAAACGAGAGAATCAAACAAAAGGCTGCAGTCCTTTCCAAAAGCTGTTTGAGCTTTGATGGAGCCTCCACTCCACATGGGATATCGTTTCACATTCTATAAAGCAACATTATGTTTATATACAAATATCACCAACAACAGAGTTTGAGGCTGATGGCAATGAGACTCGTGAAAGCTGAGACCTATAAATTGAAAGCAAAGTGCCCAGCTATTAAAACAATGTAACGGTAGAACACTTCACAGTATTAACAAAGTAGGATGAATTTGCTCTCTTCTCTGTTTTGCATAATTTAGTGTGAAATTAGACTGTTGGAATGAATAAAACAATTAGAGCGGGTTTACCTAAATCCTTAACATCAACCAATCAAGAACAGGCACATTTGTAAAATACTGAAAGGATCAGGAGTATTAACATGTTGAGTCTCATTTTTCAGTGTTTGAATGAAGAATTGACATTGATGTCCATTACAACTAAATTTTTACAAGGAAAAATAACTAATTGGGGGTTATGGACACCACAAAGTGATTTTTGAATACACTTTTATAAATGAGGATATACTGCTGCAATAAAAAGTATGTGAACCCCTGGAATAACTGTTTTTCTGCAGTAAATTGCCTTAAAATGTGATCTGATTATTAAGCCATAGATTATGCAATTTTGTTTTCTTCCACAATGGGTGGGAGGAAACAATTTTTGCAGTTTCCCACTTAAGAACAGTCCGTGTTGATGGGGGAATCCCTCCCGCAGTACTATTGTGTTATTCCGGCGGGGAGCCTTCCCCGCCAGCAGGATACTGTGATTAGTGTTGCCGGCTAAAATCGGTGGCACTAATTGTTTAGGAAGAACCTAACACTCTGGTTGTACACACATCAATCCGCAGATCGACTGTGCAACCAGGGTGCCCATACATGGATTGAAATTAGCTTAAAGTGTTACTAAACCCACAAAAGTAAAATCAGTCTGTACAGTATATGCAGTAAAGCATGCTTGTTATACTCACTGTGGAACCTGAGGGGTTAATCATCCACATTGTGCTTGATTCTATCTTCTCTGATCTTCCCCTTCTTCCCCTGTCCCCAATCCACCTCCTGATGACAAAGCCTTTGGAGTCACTCTGCACATGCTCAGTTAAGTGTGTATTGCTAGAGGGCTTTTGTTTTCTTGGGAGAGTGCATGTGATCAGCACAGGGCCAATCAGCACTGTCCAGACAGAAGGTCAGGGGTCATGCTGCCTCATAGGACAGTCAGAGAATTAAAACTCCTCCTACAAGCCCACCAACCCGGAAGGGAAGACTGGGTGAAAAGGAAAGCCCTGTCAGCGGTCTTAGCGTGCCGCTGGAGGGCTTCATTTTAAAATAAGTTTCACACAATGGGTGGAAGGAAACACATTTTGTAATTTCCCTCTTTAGAACAGTCCGTGTTGATGGAGGAATCCCTCCCACAGTGCTATTGTGTTATTCCGGAGGGGAGCCTTTTTTCTGGGGAGCCTTATTGTGTTATTCCGGTTGCACTAATTGTTCAGGAAAAACCTGACAGGCTGGTTGAACACACGTCAATCCACAGGTCAACTGTGCAACCAGTGTGCCCATACATGGGTAGATGTCTCTGAGGAATGCGTTTTGAAGGAACGGCATACCTGTGCCGTTCCTTCAGAGTCCTGTGCCATAAACAGCGAAGTGAGATCATCATGGCTCGTCCAATCAAAGGACTGAAGCCCGCCAACCCGGAAGGGAAGATCGGGTGAAGATGGAAGCCCTGTCAGCGGTGACAGCGCACCACTGGATGGCTTAAATTTAAGGTACATTTCACATATTGTGCTAGTATGCAATGCATACTAGCACATTATATTTTTGCCTTGCAGGTTTAAAAATAAAAAATGTGGTTTTCTACCACTTTAAGAGTACAGTTCATAAGAAGCATTATATTTACATGGATGTTGACCATTGGCAGAGTGACACCAGGAATGTCACTCGGTGACACAAATTCTGCATTGTCCACATTCAGGGACCTGTAGGTAGGCAGAGACTTAAATTCCTCACAGGTTTTACACGACTTTCCATAGCAGTCTTGAGTGTAGAAAAGCCAAGCATGGCTTATGTTTAGAACATGGTTGAGGCCAACTTTACCTTACAATCACTTTAGTGGAAGGAAGTTGTATAAAAAGTGGCAGTGAAACAGTGAATTGCCATTATTTCTGCTCTGAACATTTTATTTACTATTACTTTGCATGTTAATGCATGTAATGTTTTCTGTGCTGGATGCAAGGACAATTTAGCTGTCCTTTAAGTGAATTATGATAGAGCAGATCCTTTCAGTTAAGGAACACAATTAAAAGAGATGCACAGACACAACACAAAAGCCGCTATCATTCTATCATGTATTAATGGAAGCTGAAAGGTTATTTCCAGAATGCCACTGAAAGTAGAATTCTAGTAAATAAAAGCCTCATCAAGTGCATTACCATGAAAGTAAGTGCGGAAACTAGAGTTATGCAACAAACTGCATCTTTCTATCATATAAACTTATACAAACAGGCTAGAAGGTACAAAAAGGTTAATGTGAATCATCATTTCATCTAAAAAATGTAATAATGAAAAAGTAGTTCAGTAATGATATTTAGAAGATCTTGTACCTCAAATACCATCACCATTACTACTTTGGTTTAGGAAGCATGGGGGTCTCCCTAAGGCTAGCCATACACTTGATTTCGTCTTTTCAGCTCAGCTACAATGTTTTGGAAAGCTCTCTAAAAATAATTTAAGGTTTCAGTCCTGGCCCAGATTTAAAGCTGAACTCTGGGAATGATCTGGATTGCATACTTCCATTGGTCTTGCTTGGCTCTATGTAAGTATGCATATATCATATCTGATCCCTCTAGTAATTGGCGCTACTTCAGTGAAAATACAGTGATAGCCACAATCCTTTTGGTCCTACTTTGGTTCTGCGAGAACTGCTTTTCCAGCAAGACCTGGAAGGTTTCTGCTATCACTGCAGTATTGCCAACCACTACAATGATCTTCAGCTTACCTGATGGCCCATCAGGTATGAGATATGTATACTTATATTGTGCCAAGCTGGACCAATATAAGTATGTAATGCAGATCATTCCTGGAGTTCGGCTTTAAATTTGAAATTTGGTCTGTCAATTAACAAACATAGGTATGGAAGATGGTTAACAATACTATAAATGTTACACTATAATAAGTAACTAAATGCTAAACTATTATAAAGTAGATGTGTTTCTGCAGGGAAAATAAAGAGTGGAGAAGGTGAATTTGTAAAATTAAAATTATAAATAAAGGCAAAAGATTTTTTTAAATCCCTTCATTGTCTACTACAATTTCTCCTGTAGGGCGGCAACACTGCCTTGCAGGGTCTCCCCGGAGCCATTCGTATGTATGGACTCCTGACCAGCCAAAGTCTCTGCCCTAAGGTTACCATTTGTCCCCATTTCTGGGGGACAACACTTGTTGTGAGGAGCTGTCTCCAGAAAATAGGCATCCCTAGTATTCTCCTGGGAGTCAGGAATTGCAGCAAACAAAATTACAGTGCATAGGCACCAATTCAACTCACACTGCACAAGCATCAGACACCTGTCAGATCTGTATTGCTGTCTTTGCCCCTGTTCAGGAGCTTCATCCTCTCTATTTGTCCTCTTTATTATTCTACCAAGAGTGAAAAGATAATTCCAAATTTTGAGTTGTTGCCCGAACAGGAGGAAATCTTGCAATGGGGACTCTCGTTCTGTAACTAGCAGTGATTTTCTCATTTTGGAGGGATTTTCTCTTGTTTCCTGTTTCAGCTATGGGACCAGAAGCAAAGGGAAATCTCCCCAATGGGGACACAAATGGTGAAAGAAAAAAAAGATCCTCACTCTACCATAATGAAAATAAAATATTTTGCGTTCCGCTTCTTCTATCCCATTCCCTGGGAAGAACAAGCCAGCCCACCGCTGAGCTGTTTGGAAAAAGGTGCAAATCTTGGAGGTGAAACTAATGGTTTAAACCCAAAGTATATCACTCTGGAAGAGTAGTGCCATTTATACAAGGCCAGTCTTTAAACAGAAATTACCCTGTCCATGTGGATAAAAATTAGGACATGATTTCATTACTTGTATGTGCCAGTACCTCCAGCTCCCCCACCTGATCAATGTGATGAAAACAGTCAGAGCGCCCCGGGGTCTTAGTCTATCTCCAGAGTCTAGGGATGAGGGTTTTGATGGCATTCAACAAGTGAATGATAAGGTATCATTTAAATTTAAAGGGGGAGAGTTTTGTTTGGTGCAATAGGAAAGTAGCTGGTTCAAAGGGTGGGTCTCAACCTGTTACCTGTCGAATCATAGAGTGTAATTTCACCCAGAAGGGGCATTTCCAAGGACAAGGCCACCAGATGTGTAAAAGTGTACCTTTGTCAGATTGGCATAGCCAACAGACATCAGGAAAAATGGTATGGAGGCGGGCTGGGGTACAATATCATTGGCTACATAGTTTGGGAAAACTGACCTTCCCTTCCATTCTCTTTTCTTCTTACTCATTGTGATGTTGGCTATGGCCAATCTGGGTCTTTTCTTTTGTAATTGTCTTATTTCAATAAAGTCTTTGTGGAACTAAAAAGTTTTGCTTTTGGTTCTACTTTAAGGTCCGTTTAAGTCTGTGACCTTCAATGGTGTGTATATTATCCTGGTGACAGGTATTAGGTTAGGTGTCACAGGATCAGCTGCTTTCCCGAGAAAAGAAAAGTGCCATCGAGTGAAAATGTAGATGAGTATGATGCAAGGCTTGTCACTGGTTTTAACATTCGTTGTTTCTCCCCCATGTTCCCTCCAAGCATGTTCTCACTTCTTCTCTAGCATCTCAGAAGATCACTAGAAGTGACATCTAAAACTTTTCAGCAGGGCATCTGTAGAATGTGATCCCTCACATCCAAAATCACATCACAATTTTTAAAACTGAAAAAGTATCTTCTTTCCTCTACCATCCTGTTTTGCAGCACGCTTCTAGAGAATGACAACTGTAATTTCATTTCAACGGTACCAATGGGAAATAATGTTGAATATATACAATAAAATGTTTCACGCACAGTGGTCGTCCTAGACGATACCTCCTTTGTGGGTACGTGATGGGCACATTTTCAAAATAAACATATAAAAGCAACAAAACAATAGAGCTACAGAAAAGACACTGAGGAAAAAAAAAAGCTTGTGTTTTTGGATTTGGTCCAGTTTATTTCAGCACATCTGCTATACATTTAAAGTGCCACTTTTCGGGGGATAAAAGGTGTAAATCCATGAAATCCTACAGAATGTGAAACATGAATAGCTGAAAAGTCCATAAGTCACAGTAGACAATGTGCGCTGATGAATGATCCATACAGATCAGAACGTTTAACATGTCTATCGTTCACCCATAAAACTCACATAAGATCTGTAGCAAATTTAATCATATTGCAGTGTGGTGCTTGGTGATATATTCATGTTTTTTTTTTCTAGTATCCAACATGACTGATCAATGCCTGTGAATAAATTAAATCCACTGTATAGAAAATACATTTGCATTGGTTCACTAATGTTTGGCAGTGTCTACATAGCCCACAGCCAAGACTCGGTAAAACTATATGCTATGCCAAAAAAGCAGATGCCACTTAAAACTGTCAGGAAATCTGATGAGCTGTTGGGCATTGCAAAATACGAAGAGGAATGCTTCTGGGATAAAGAGATTAAACACATGACAGCAGAGGAAATTACAGAGGAAAATAAATTTCACTCATCATGAGTGAATGGGTCTCTGCTCTCTGTTCTACAAGATGGAACATTGGTAATATGTACTGTAGGACACAATATATAGAAATCCTGTATAATAATAATAATAATATATATATATATATATATATATGTATATATATATATATATATATATATCAGGTAAAAAAATGTTGAACACGTCACCATATTTCTAGGTAAATATATTTCTTTTTTTTTTTTTTTATATTTATCTCTTTATTTTATTTTCAAGGGAAATCAATACATGTACATTATATTACATAGGACAAGGCTGGTCATCTAACAGGTCATCATATACTTTAGGCTTTTCTCAGAGGACTATTCTACTCCTCTGTAAGTTTCAATCTATCACCTAACCAACATTATCCCAGGAGCAAGGCAATATCAAGTCAGCAAGTCTCCTTTTTACTCCTATTCATTTTATCCTTAACTTCCTTCTTTATATTCTTGTCTCCATTACTACCTAGGTCCTAAATTCATCTATCATCCCCTTATCTTCTTCACCATATCTTCCCTTTTCTCCTTTTCCTCTAAATCCCCTTCCCCCCTCCCCCCCTCTCATTTTAACACTCCACATTCAATCCCATTCTTCTCCTCCAACATACTCCACTGTCATTCCGCATCAACAAAAAAAAAAAAAGGGGGGGGGGAAGGGATGGGGACTCCCCCCTTTCCCTCTACCTCCTCTCCTCCAAGTCTAGTATATAATTTCCTCATTCTGAGGTGGAGACCTACACATTTGCCTCCCCTCCTCTGAGCTCATAAGCAGGTTCCAATTTCTCCATATCATTTTATATTGATCTTGTTTATTTTGTGCCGAAAGCACTAAATCTTCCATTTTATTGATATATTCTAGCTTTCTAACCCAATCAGATACCGACGGAGCTTGTCTTTTTCTCCAAAATGATGGTATACACGCTCTTGCAGCGTTCATCATGTGAGGCAAAACTGTTTTTTCATATTTCCCTACTGGCCCCTCCGATATATGCAATAGACAATAAGCCGCATCTTCTTCGATTTTATACCCTGTTACTTTATGTACTATTTGTCCTATCTCTGTCCAATATGTTTTTATCTCCGGGCAGGTACAAAATATGTGAAACAATGTACCTTCTCCTTCTTCACACCTCCAACACCTGTCCGATTCCTGCGTGTACCATTTATGTAACTTTATACCACCTAGTTAGGATCTTGTAATTTATTTCTTGAATTTTAGTACATTTTGTTGGTCTAAATATTGCCCTAAACATTCTCTGTCTTTGGATCTCTGTTATTTCTATGTTTAGTTCTTGTTTCCACTTTTCTAGCCATCCTAATCTTGGTTGATTTACAGGTGTATCCAACGTTTTATATAGGAAAGATAGAGGTCTTTCTATTCCTCCTGTTTTCTCACATAGCTTTTCAAAAGATGTTAAGGGCCTCTCAAATTTTTCCGGGGCTGGTAGAGTTTCAAAAAAATGTCGAAGTTGAAGAGCTTCCCATAGGCAAAGACCATATGGTCCTTCCTTCTCCATTAACTTAGATATTGAGGGCCACCTCCGCTGATTTATGTATGATTTAACATCATCTTGTCCTGTTTCCCTTATTTTTTTAAAATGTTGAATGTTTAGTCCAGGTACAAACTCTGGGTTCCCCAATATCGGATACAGTGGGGATTCTGCTGTGGTAAGACATTGTCTCAGGGACTGCTGGTAACCTATTTTTAGCGTATTTCCTATTAAGGGATGTGTCCTCAGGGTTTTATCTGCGGAGGTCAGGCACTGCTAACACCAAATTGCCCTTTTTAATACTACCGATGTCTGAGCTTGCTCTAATTGAACCCATCTTTTTGCATCTACCTGATGCCACCAATCTAATATTCGGTTCAAATGAATCGCGTGGTAATATCTGCGGAGGTCAGGCACTGCTAACCCCCCCATATTTTTTGGTAATGTCAGACTGTTACGGGCTATACGTGGTTTTTTACCGGCCCATATATATCTACCAAACACTCCATTTATTATTTTGAAGAAACTATTTGGTATTTTAATTGGAAGAGCCCTCATTATGTATAGGTATTTTGGTAGGATGTTCATTTTTATTAAATTTGCTCTACCAAACCAAGATTGAAGGCCCCCTCTCCATTGCTCCAATGTTTTTTTTGTTTCTTCCATTAGGGGGATTAAATTTAGTTCACATAACTGGGCCAGATCTGCAGTTATATGAGTTCCTAGATATTTTACTGCCTTATCTACCCATGCGAATTTAAAATTGCTCTTTAATCTAGCTTTTTTTACGTCTGCTATTCCTATACCTAGCGCTTCAGACTTCCCATAGTTTATTTTGAAATTTGATAATTCGCCATACTGTTTAAATTCTTCCAAAAGTACCGGTATAGAAATTTCTGGTTCTGTTAATGTGAACAATAAATCGTCCGCATATGCTGCAGTCTTGTATTGTTCTTTCCCTACCTTGATGCCTTTTATATCTGGGTTTAGTCGAATCTTATTCAGAAATGGTTCTAATATTAATGCAAAGAGCAGGGGGGATAGCGGGCACCCCTGCCTTGTACCATTTTTAATACTAAAAGGTTCTGATAATGTCCCATTTGCCTTTACCCTTGCTGTTGGATTGGAGTATACTCTAGCTATCCTTTCTCGCATCACTTCCCCTACTCCTATGTGTCTGAGCACCGACTGCATAAAGGCCCACTCGACTCTGTCAAAAGCCTTTTCTGCGTCGGTGCTCAGTGTAACACACGGGGTACCTGACTTGGTAGCTATATGTATCAGGTTTAGAACTCTAGTGGTACTATCTCTGGCTTCTCTCGATGCCATGAATCCCACCTGGTCAAGATGTATTATTTTTGCCATTACCTTTGCCAATCTGGTTGCTAGGATTTTTGTATAGATTTTTAAATCCGTATTTAGGAGTGAAATAGGCCTATAGCTACCGCGGTTCGCTGGGTCTTTTCCCTCTTTTAGTATCAATGTTAAATATGCCGTTAGCGTGTCTCTTGATAGTGCCCCCTCCACCCCTCTCTGATTGAACAGTCTTTCCATGTATGGTCCCAATATGGGGGCCAATACATGGAAGTACTGTGGTGTCAAACCATCTGGGCCTGGAGCCTTACCCTTTTTCATCTTCTTTATAGTCTGTTCTATTTCCTCCCTTGAAATATGGCTCTCTAAATCTTCTCTCTCTTCTTCTGTAAGTTTCGGTAACCCAGATTTAACTAAGTACTCTTCCCTTTCCTTTTGCGTTTTGCCTATTTCTGGTAGATTATAGAGCTTAGCATAAAAGTTCTTAAATTCTTCCGTTATTTGTTCTGGTATTACCTTTTTAATTCCCTCTGGCGATACAATCTGTGGGATATATGATCTTACTTTTTGACTTTGGATAGATCTTGCCAAGATCTTCCCACACTTGTTCCCTGACTCATAAGCTGTCTTCCTTGATATTTGTATCGCAGCCTTCGCTCTGTATTGTAATATATCTGATATTTGTTTTCTTACTAAATATATTTCTAAAGGTGCTATTGACAATACATTTTCACCACATGTCAGTAACAATCCATGCAGTCCATACATGCAAAGAACTAAAACAAATAAGCTCAAAAATTTGGTTATGTGTAATGTGTATATTTACCTAGAAAAATGGTGACGTGTTCAATACTTATTTTACCGGCTGTATATTTTTATATATATATTTTTATATATATATATACACAGGATAGATAGATAGATAGATAGATAGATAGATAGATAGATAGATAGATAGATAGATAGATAGATAGATAGATAGATAGATAGATAGATAGATAGATAGATAGATAGATAGATAGATAGATAGATAGATAGATAGATAGATAGATAGATTTAGATACACCGTATACATATATTTTCTTTTTTACTCTCTCTCTTTAGTTAGATGGTATGTCTTTTGAACAAAATCAATAGTTTTCATGTTAGAAACTCATGCTGTTGCTTTAAGTCCCAGGTGTGGCTAAGCTGGACATAGATGGATCAAAATTGGAAGGGTCTGGCTGAGTTTCGATTTATGTGTGGTTGACATAGGATTCCTCTATCCACCCAACATGTGTTTGTTGAAGAATCTGGTATTTTTTTGTTTTGGCAGGCTTAATTGTGCCGCTGCAGGGGTTAACTTAATGTTGGAGATAATAGTATTAGTTTAGTGCTAAGGGGAAAAACATTAAGGCTTTTGTTTTAGGGATTTAAAGAAGATGTATCACCAGGACTTGCAAAAATTTGTAGGATATCGTTGGGAGAACATGTGCATACAGTCCTGTTAAGATGTGTGCCGTGGTTAGAAAATAACAGCACATGTTTGTTTGTTTGTGCTGACTGTAGCTCCACCCCAGGCTAAAGCCCAATTAATGGGAATTCCTATAGAAGGCTACAGCACAGCATTGTAGCTACCACTCTCTCATCTCTGCATGCTAAATGTGTGTGAAAGGGAACCTTGCATAAGCAGAACAAATTGGCACCTACTTTTTATACTAGATCATCCCTGCGGTCATTCTCTGCAATATTTTCTCGATTAACCTGTGATTTCTCTCTGCATACCTATTGCTCACTGCCCCCTCTCCACTTCTAGAGCTGTGTATGCCCATCCCTTCTATACTGTGAGCTATTATCAACAGATCGATCTAATCTGCTAGTGCTGTGTGTGTCCCCACCTCTATTCTTCTGTGCGCTTTAATTTACTGGACCCTCTCTTCTGTGTGCTATCAATCGTATCTAGGTATTCATCTCCTTCTAAACAGTTTAGGCAGACAACTTTCTGGTGAGACTTCTTCTTTAGGGTTAGAATAAGAGTTGGATTAAGGATTATACTTAACTGTAAGTAGGAAGGTTAAGAGTTAGTAGTAAGAAGACATTGTGACTTTGCCCATTTAGGGCAAAGTGACAGTATTGTTCCAAAATTAAATCTGGGGACACCCTAATGACCACTTCCATTCCAATCATGGTGCATGGTGCGTCAAATGGTGGGTGGGGCCAAATTGTGTAAAAAGTGAGAGGGACTTAAAGGAGTATTGTTAAAACCTATTTGTCTAATCTGCTCTTGGTAAAGAGAGCACATAGCACAGAGTGCAGGAGCCAGGAGTAAGTAATGAATGTAGAGATCAAAGGTAAGTAAAGCAAAAAGTGCCTCCCAAGCAGATATCAGGAGTCAGGAGCCATGCAGATTTCAGAGGACATACACTGCTCAGAGATTGGTAGTAAGTAACACAGAGTTCAGAGGTTAGCAATCAGAAATGTATAGAGGTCAGTGGTAAGTAACACACAGTTCAGGAGTCACCACTAAGTGAAGCAAAGTGCAGCAGCCAGTAGTAAGAAACGCAGAGTATATGGGGCACTACAGATAGCATCAGACCCTCCCCTCTGCCAGCCTCTGTTACTAACCACTTACAAAATACAGTTATTAATCCCATGTCTAATTATTACCCCAATCACTCAGTGTATCTCTTACCAGCAAAAAAAAAAAAAAAAATGTGCATAGTTGCTCCACTGTACTGCAGGAACAAGGTGGCATCTCCTTCTTCTCATCTCCCATTCCCAAGACCCCATTTCCTTCCCAGCATAGCAGAATCATAGGCAGAATCACAAGATCCTGCTCGTGATTCTGGAATATACTAAAAATATGACAAAATGTGCAATGTGCCTTTCGGTGCAACTAACAGACATTATAAAGTAACAAAACACCCAAAAAATGTGCTAAAATTTGCTGTTCAAAATAATGGCAAAGGCGGCTCCAAAAAAGGGTACAGGAGCTACTTTGGTGCATTTTTGGAGTGGGAGGGACCCATTCAAATAAAAGTGCTGCTACAAAAAAAAGCAAAAAAATTGCGGTGTGGGAGCGTCACTCAGATGTGAATGGACCTAATTCTGCACAAGCTGGAAGGGTGGATGTGGGTGGCCATTGGACCGTGACAAAGCCAGGACTGGAAACTAATGTAGACCCACCCCTCCCCTCCCTCTTCCAGGTCCAATAATTTACCTGGAAACAATTTTCTTATTGGCAATTGGGAGGCCGGATGAATTTAGAGGAGCTTCAGTCTCAAGAACAGCCTCCTAAGGGACTATCCCCAGAAACCAGAGATAACTAGTCACTCTACTAATCAGACTATGTACACAACTATTCCAAATTCCAAGAGGTTAAAGCAAAAAAAAAATCTATAAAAGAATAAAAACAGAATTGTTCCAGAAGTTCTGTGCAAAGATTCTGGATTAGCCTTCAGTGTATTTACCCTTTTGAGAAAACAGCAGCGAGCTGCTAAGATCTGGATTACGGCATGAACGGAGAGTGACCTTTGGACGAATCATGTTCTTAGCCATCGCAGAAGTCTCCATAAGTATATTTCACCATTTGAGAGTCGATAACTGCTATGTTAATATGAAACGATTGTTCATAATCAAAGGGAGTAATAGAAGGAGAATGAAAGTGTATGGGTTAGTCAGTTGTGTTTTCCGTGGTCATTCCCGAACATAATTCTTCCTCTTATTGCCTTTATATAACAAACCCGTTTATATCCTTTATGATGGAGTCTGAAGAAGACATAGCCAAGTTATTATGGTAATGAGCGGCCAAGGCAAGGGAATTCACTAAACCATAAAAAACTGTTGCTGAAAAAAAGTGTGACTGATACATAAGCCAGTGCTTTATTCTTTCTCAGATCACCTTGCATAACATCCACAACTCATTCTTATGACCCTTTACATTAATATGGGGGGATATTTTATGGTGCAATAAGAACATTACTAGTTCTCTACCTGTAGTTTTTCTTCAGTATCTTTGTATGGCGAGAAATAACATTACAGACACAACTGATAAAACAAAAATAAAGACGGTTCGGCGAAGATACTTGTCATTGCACAGAGTAAACAGATTTGTCATCATGAACGCCCTAGCATCAATTTTTCATTAGGCCCTTTCAACATTTCACCTATTTAAAGAAAAAAATTAATCTGAAATGCCAAATAATTACAATTGTAAACTCTGCCATTCTTTTTCTATGCAGACAGAAAATACGTTTTTGGAAATCACTATTCCTCTACTTTCTGAATACAGGTGAAAAAAAGTATATCCTATACAGTAAGTGGTCCTGTATTTGGCCATTATATAACCAGATCGAGAAATAAAAGGCCTTGCTCATATATTCCAAATGTAATTGACTTTTTCTATTGTACTGTGTGTAGGATCTTGTTTCAAACGCAATGATTAGGGATGGTTCTGGCCGGCCCAGTAGATTGTTTTAACCACTTAAGCCCCGGAAGATTTTACCCCCTTCCTGACCAGGGCCTATTTTGCGATTCGGCACTGCATGATTTTAACGGACCATTGCGCGGTCGTGCAAGGCTGTACCTAAACGAATTTGACGTCCTTTTTTTCCCACAAACAGAGCTTTCTTTTGGTGGTATTTGATCACCTGTGCGATTTTTTGATCATGCGCTATAAACAAAAAAAGAGCGACAATTTTGCAAAAATAACAATATTTTTCACATTTTTTTATATGAAATTCCCCCCCAAAAAAATGTAAAAATCAAATTTTTTAACATTTTCGGCCAATTTGTTTTATGCTACATATGTTTGGTAAAAAAAATCGCAAAAAGCGGCGGACAGATCGGACCCTTGACTGACATTTTTGACACTTTTGGGGTTACCAGTGACATTTCTACAGTAATCAGTGCTATACATATGCACTGTTACTGTAAAAATACACTGGTAGTGAAGGGGAGACCTACGTCGCTCTGCCTGTGAGGGGCTGACTGCCGCAGTAAATATACTGTGAGCAGTCGGCAAGTGGTTAAGAAAGGCCCGGATTCTTTCCTACATTCACATAATATAACTAGATACTAATATTCATAGGTAAAGTTGATCCAGGCAGAGTTGTATAAAGTACTCGAAACCCATACTTGAGTAAAAGTACAAGTGCTCGATCAAAAAGTGACTTGAGTAGAAGTGGAAGTGCTCGATCAAAAAGTGACTTGAGTAGAAGTACTAAAGTATTCAACATTTTTTTGTACTTAAGTATTGCAAGTAGTTTTTTTTTTTAATTTTGCTACTCAAGTACTAAAAGTAAAAGTACCAGTAGTTTTGAAAAAAAATAATTGCTACTCAAGTACTGAAAGTAAAAGTACAAGTACTGTGTTATGTAGTTATTAAAGAAAGAAGTCAAAAGTTGAAACATCATATTGTTTTTTTTATAATTTCAAATGCGGCTTTTATTTATACATACAGTAGCATTTATTTTCGTATGCGCTGATAATACACATGTTTTGAGCTTCATGAAACCTGCAATCTACTGTTCTGGCAGTGGTAATTTTTATAATTGTAACGAGTAACTATGCAGCACAAAAAAAAATATTGGAGTAGAAGTATTGAAAACATTGAAAAAATGTAGTGAAGTAAAAGTGGAAGTAAGAGAAAATTCTACTCTAGGAAAGTACAGATACCGCCTTTCGGTTCTTAAGTACAGTAGTGAAGTAGTTCTACTTAGTTATTATATATCTCTGGATCCAGGGAATATCCGATTGCCTCTTGGGGGATCAGGAAGGACTTTTTTCCCCCTGCTGGAGCAAATTGGATCATGCTTTTCTGGGGTATTTTTGCCTTCCTCTGCTGTCTTGTGTATTATTAGGCTTGTATGTGTGTGTCTGCATATGTGTGTATATATATATATTTTTACCTCTGTTGGTTGAGCTGGATGGACTTGTGTCTTTTTTTAGCCAGATTAATTATGTAACTATAAGCTGAATTACCATTGGTTCAGTTCAAGCACGATTCAGTGAACATCAAAGAAGTTTAAATTCTGAACCCCAATGGAATCAATGGGGGCCAAACACAGTATCTCACAAAAGTGAGTACACCCCTCACATTTTTGTAAATATTTTATTATATCTTTTCGTGTGACAACACTGATGAAATTACACTTTGCTACAATGTAAAGTAGTGAGTGTACAGCTTGTATAACAGTGTAAATTTGCTGTCCCATCAAAATAACTCAACACACAGCCATTAATGTTTAAACTGCTGGCAACAAAAGTAAGTACACCCCTAAGTAAAAATGAACAAATTGGGCCCAAAGTGTCAATATTTTATGTGGCCACCATTTTTTTTCCAGCACTGCCTTAACCCTCTTGGGCATGGAGTTTACCAGAGCTTCCCAGGTTGCCACTGGAGTCCTCTTCCACTCCTCCATGACAACATCACGGCGCGCTGGTTGATTTTGGAGACCTTGCGCTCCTCCACCTTCCATTTGAGGATGCCCCACAGATGCTCAATAGGGTTTGGGTCTGGAGACATGCTTAGCCAGTCCATCACCTTTACCCTCAGCTTCTTTAGCAAGGCAGTGGTCATCTTGGATGTGTGTTTGGGGTCGTTATCATGTTGGAATACTGCCCTGCAGCCCAGTCCCCAAAGCGAGGGGATCATGCTCTGCTTCAGTATGTCACAGTACATTTTGGCATTCATTAAAAGGTGTTATAATCAGCGCAAACCATATATGTGAACAAATGCAGTGAATAGATGAACGCACAAGGCCGCATGCAACCAGTGCAATACACAAAACACCATTGAATAAAAATACATAAATATTGCTGCGCCAAGTGAAAATTAATCAAGCAAATAATAATTGTGCAAATATACTGGATAAACAATATTAAACTGTTATAGAAGCAAATCAATGCTGATAATTAGTGCAATAAGGTGCAAAAAAGTCCCAGTGTTGGTGATCAGGTAATTATTCAATAATAAAAAATACCAAAAGTTCAGTAAAAAAATATAAAAAATCAATTTAAATAAAAACTCTCTCAATCTTCATCTGTATTCAATAATAAAAGTGCCACATTGCTCCACACTCCACACAAGTGCTGCTGGTGACTGGTGCCAAATTAGCAGCTCATTAGTAGACTCCAAGGGGTCATACATGCATAGATCTCGTATGGACCAACAGCCTGTTATCTCCACTCTTTCCACTTGGACTGCCCTCCGAGTGCGATAAGGATCACAGCAGAAAGAGCATGTACATCTTCCAGGGCTACTCCCGAGTCCCGCTGCACCCGCCCGCTGGTCCTGTTCTCAGCACTTCATGTGTCAGGGAAAGATAATTCTTGAGGTGAGCTGCTAATTTGGCACCAGTCACCAGCAGCACTTGTGTGGAGTGTGGAGCACTGTGGCACTTTTATTATTGAATACAGATGAAGATTGAGAGAGTTTTTATTTAAATTGATTTTTTATATTTTTTTACTGTACTTTTAGGATTTTTTATTATTGAATAATTACCTGATCACCAACACTGGGACTTTTTTGCACCTTATTGCACTCATTATCAGAATTGATTTGCTTCTATAACAGTTTAATATTGTTTATCCAGTATATTTGCACAATTATTATTTGCTTGATTAATTTTCACTTGGCGCAGCAATATTTATGTATTTTTATGTTGGCATTCATGTTTCCCTCAATAAACTGTAGCTCCTAAGTGCTGGCAGCACTCATACAGCCCCAGACCATTTTGACTGTAGGCAAGATACACTTGTCTTTGTACTCCTCACCTGGTTGCTGACACTCACGCTTGACACCATCTGAACCAAATAAGTTTATCTTGGTCTCATCCGACCACAGGACATGGTTCCAGTGATCCATGTCCTTAGTCTGCTTGTCTTCAGAAAACTGTTTGCGGGCTTTCTTGTGCATCATCTTTAGAAGAGGTTTCCTTCTGGGACGACAGCTATGCAGAATAATTGGATGCAGTGTGCGGCGTATGGTCTGAGCCCTGACAGGCTGACCCCCCACCCCTTCAACCTCTGCAGCATCGCTGGCAGCCACCATACGTCTATTTCCTAAAGACAACCTCTGTATATGACGCTGAGCACGTGCACTCAACTTCTTTGGTCGACCATGGCGAGGCCTGTTCTGAGTGGAACCTGTCCTGTTAAACTGCTGCTAAAAATCCAACAGACCCGACACACATGACCGATCCTGGTGCTTCTCCTTTCCAATTGACAGCTCTGTATCACCAGTGGGCATATATAACCAGAAAATTCACCATTATCCATGCCCTTTTGCTTATGATTCCTGGCCATGCAAATCAATGAACCTGGTGAAGTTAGCAGTTGCTTCCCTAGTAACTATTGAGAGCAGGAAGCTGTCACATGTAGAAACAGTAGGTTTTTATGCTCTCGTATGAGGGTGGGAAATAATAGTCTCAACGCCGGAAAACCCAAATTCAGTACCAACCTAGGTTCTGTAGCGCCTGTAGCGGATCTCTCCTCTCTCCCTGCATTCACAGAAAACTCGGCACCATTGGGAGCCTTTAGCTCCCACTGCTGTCAATAAAATCCTGTAAGAGAGTAGGGGGTGGGGCCAAGCCACACTATGTGTGTCAATGGATGCACACAGCCCAGCTCAGGAACAAACCCGCAGGTGTGCCACCATAGGAAAAAGATTCCTATGGTGGCACACATAGAAGAGGAGAAGCCTAGATCTGTGGCAGGGGGACCCAGAAAAGGAGGTTCACAGAGCAGGTAAGTATAATATGTTTGTCATTTTAAAAAAAAACAACTGCTTTAATTTAATTTAGAGTTAGTCTTTAACACTTTAAGGGTAACTCCACTTTCGTGGGAAAAAAATACCAAATAAAGAAAAAATAATCTAGGGTATACAATTGCGACTAAAATCATATTGTAATTGAATGTTATTAAAATTTACCTTTCCTTTTCAATCTGCAGTCGCTGTCATTTTCTGAAAATGCAATGCAATATGGCTACCTGGAGAGGTTCTGTACACAGAATATGTACAGAACGCCCCCAGGAACATAAATTCCTGGTTGTGTGATTGGCTCATTGATTTTCCCAGAAGTCTGCACTAAGATACATTTCAAGCATCCCCTGCAACAAAAATGACATTTTTGGTGAGATACTCCCAATAGGAACACGTCTAAAGGGATGCAGGCCCAGCAGCTTTCCTCATTAGTATCCTGCAGGTGCACAGCTGATTGATATTTATGAAACCACTCCCATTAGACTCACTTTCAGACAAGAGCACAGAGAAACACACAGGGATTTCTTCAGAATAACAAAAGGTAGAAATCTGCAACAAAGTTTGTTACAATCCTAGCAATGTACAGAGATCACCCACAAGTGGAGTTACGCTTTAACCACTTGCCGACCGCCGCACGACTATCTACGTCGGCGGTCAGCCCCTCACAGGCAAACTAACGTAGGGCTACGTCGCTTGCTTGTGAGGGTCTAGGGAGCGAGCGAGCGCCCCCGGAGGCGCGCTCCCGCTCCCGCGTGGTCACAGACCCCCCCCGCGCGTGTGACCAGTGGACCCAATGTCTGCCGGCCACTCGGCGATCGGCGGGGGAGAGGGAGAATGTCAGGCAGCTTGTGTAAACAAGCCACCTGTCATTCTCCTCGCTGTAAAGACACTGATCACATGGATCTACTATGTAGATCCGTTGATCAGTGTCCTTACAGCTCAAGCCACAGCCAATCACAGTAGAAAGCACGCCCCTAGGGACACACACAGCCCCTCCCTCCCAAATAAAGTTAACCCCTTCACTACCAGTGTATTTTTACAGTAACAGTGCATATGTATAGCACTGATTACTGTAGAAATGTCACTGGTAACCCCAAAAGTGTCAAAAATGTCAGTCAAGGGTCCGATCTGTCTGCCGCAATGTCGCAGTACCACAAAAAAAATCGCAGATCGCCGCCATTACGCGTTAAAAAAAAAAACAACAAAAATGACAAAAATCTTTCCCTTTGTTAGTAAACGCGATAACTTTTGCGCAAACCAATCAAAATACGCTTTTTGCGATTTTTTTTACCAAACATAGGTAGCATAAAACAAATTGGCCGAAAATGTTAAAAAATTTTGATTTTTACATTTTTTGGGGGGGGAATTTTATATAAAAAAAATGTGAAAAATATTGCTATTTTTGCAAAATTGACGCTCTTTTTTTGTTTATAGCGCGTGATCAAAAAATCGCACAGGTGATCAAATACCACCAAAAGAAAGCTCTGTTTGTGGGAAAAAAAGGACGCCAAATTCGTTTAGGTACAGCTTCGCACGAATCGCAAAATACCCCCTGGTCGGAATGGGGGTAAAATCTTCCGGGGCTTAAGTGGTTAAAGTTTAACGTACAAAAAATCTACAATTTTCAAGTCCCTCTCTTTCTCTATCTCTCTCGTCTAACAGTAACTAATTGGGCATAAACACAAAAAAAAAAAAAGATAGGAATCATATTCATCATTACTATTTATCTTAAAATAACCTGTTACTATTTATATAGTGTTTCCAGCTAGTAAATAAGAGAAAATGAATGATAAAAAATAGAGAATTACTTTTATTGAAATCCATAACATTTTGCAAAAATAATAAAATTACCTTTTTGAGAGATAATCTACTGTATATATATATATATATATATATATATATATATATTATAATAGATTTTCTTTCGAAAGGGTCATTTTATTCTTTTTACTAAATATTATGGATTATTATTATTTATCTATTTATTATGGATATATAGATATAATATATATATCTATATATATATAGATATATATATATACAGTATAGAGAGAGATATTATCATATCAAATACACACATATGCACTCATTTACTGTACACACAGGTTGGCATTGATTGATGGTACACATTGGCATTTTGATCTAACTGAACTCAAAAAACTATGAGAGCGTATAAAGCAATAAATAGCATTTCTCTGCAAGGTAAACTGATAATTTATAGCACCACCTGAGCTTGTAATAACAGCTGATTTACATACTTTTCACATTGCTCACATCACAGCAACAGTTGCAAAAAACTTAGGATTTTAGCAATGCTTGGAGAAGAGATTATATGTATACTATATACTGTATTGTGTGCTCCAGCATACCACCGACCATATAAAGAAGAAAGACATTTCTTATCCTCAAGCTCTACCCCCGTGCTCTTCTGCCCTGGAGGGGGGACAGTGGGTGGCCTGGCAAGGTTACAAATTGTCACAACTGGCTGTTAGTCTCATTAGTTTCTCCACAGGACTTCAATGGTTTTCCTCCATTGTTGTGAAACCTATGTTTCTTCATAGTTCCTTTCAGCATCATTTAACATGCACCATTTACCTACATTCAGTAGTGGCAGCTATTTTGGTGACATGGGCTAATATCTGAGGACTCAGCCTTTGATTCTATTGGGAACAGGGGTACTGAAATGCCTTATGCCTAAATGTTTCCGCAAAGAAAATGGTTCTCTCCTTTGGGTGTAGGTGGCAGATGGGATATAATTTAATGGCTTTATAACACATGTGGGTCGCGGTAGGCTGCCACATACAGTAGAGAGCTGGATTTAGCATTGGACCCCATTGCTGGCTTCAACGGAGCTGTTCTATTCATCCTCAACAAATATTCAACTGCAGAAATGACAAGTCAAGTAATGATAGTTTACATGGGGAGGATGAAATGCCACTATATTTTATTTTATGATACAACAAGAATTGGTACATCATGTTCTGTGTGACAGGATAGCTTCTAGCAGACAAAAACTTGATTTAGGATTCTTTTGTGGATATTAATTATTATGTCAGTCCCATTCTAAGCGCTTATGCTCATTTCTGTTGACTTGAAAAATATTTAGGGGCACATTTACAAAGCAACATATAGATTTACCTCAGCCCTACCTCATCTTTTTTTTTTTAAAAAGGGAAGGTTTGTAAGGTACAAAGGTACAGCAGTGTGCTTTGCTTGCTTTGGGGCGCTTAATTAAGTGAACCCCAATTAATTTCATCAATGGGGGAAAAAAGTCCTGGCTGGAGGACAGCCTAGTCACATGACTTTTCACAGTCAATGGTCTGGCCTCTCCTCCTATAACAGAATCATTTCTGTAGCATTATGCAGAGAACACTTTACCAGACACTAAGAACTCCACACCCTTGCAGAGTGGAGCACATACTACAGTGTCCAGCGTGGAGCCGATAGAGCTGTCATGTCTCTGTCTTAAAGCCCACCTCTGGGATAGTTTCCATCCCCCTCCAACCACCCCATAAGTAACCACTTGATTTGAATAAAAATCAACATCTAAAAGCCCTAAACCTGCCCCAGCCCCAGCCCTAGCAAGTTTTACCCTAGCCAGATTCCCTACCTTATGACCTGCACTCCCCACCCACTGGTTTTCTCTCATGTTTTTATCTTTCTCCCCCACTTTTTACTACCATACCCCTTAATCCTAAACCCTTTTAACTCCCTCACACTATAATAGAGCCCTTCAACCCATGTTGACAACTCAACAGGTTGTCTCACATACCCTCATACACTTCAACAGATCTGAGGACTGAGTTCTGGCATAGCTTTCTTCACACTTTGGTTTCTTCAAGCATTGTTTTAAGAGCATTTGTTCACAAATTTTCCAGGTGTTTTCAGGCTTGTGAGTTTTTTTTAATCTTTTTTATTCAATAGGAAGCTAGTTACTTGGAGAAGAAAAAAAGCAAAAAATGTGCATTACGCTTGTTTTTAAGCTTTTTTTAGGCACTTCCTTTGAAGTCTATAAGGACCAAAAATGTGTAACTGCCCCAAAGAAGTTCATGTACTTTTTCAAGCTTCGGGTGAAGAGCTACAAGCGACACAATGCTAAGGTGTGAGTGGACACCATTGTATATAATGGGAAACTTGTTGTTTAGTCTGGAAGAACGTATGCTTCAAGGCACTTAGGCGTGAATATGGTCTAACAGTGCTAACAATCATTTGATTTGTATCTTCATCCCGTAATCAGAACATTGAACAAATGATGACTTAGGAAAAATTAGAGCAGCCATTCTAAACCATGGTTTCCCTAGAGCAGTGATGGCAAACCTTGGCACTCCAGATGTTTTGGAACTACATTTCCCATGATGCCTAACTACAGTGCAGAGTGCATGAGCATGATGGGAAATGTAGTTCCAAAACATCTGGGGTGCCAAGGTTCACCATCACTGCCCTAGAGGTTGCTAGGGGTTCCTAAAGCAGTGGCTCATTCATTTTCTATTTTATGGTGTCTGCATATTTCAGAGCCCACACCACTTGACAGAGCCAGCTGCATGATACCAATGATCTTTTTGGCTGTCTCTAAGGGGGGCATTCTTACCACTGTCAATTAATATAAGGAGCATTGTCCTATTCACCAAAGGAATTGGTTTTAGCAGGGGTTCTTTGAGGCCTGAATATCATTTTAAGGGTTCCTCTAGGTTAAAAAGGTTGAGAAAGGATGTATTAGAAAGTTAATTTAATGTTTTTGCTCTGCTTGTATTTAGATTCATTGTACTGATCCGTGGCTTGGTATGAACATGTACCCTACCGATGTCTCTCCAGACGTAATCGTTACTGTTATATCATCTGCTAAACCCACCCTATTCTCTCTTCCTTTTGCAATACTTTGTTTTAATAGAATTAAATACACTTTTATAAACTTAATTTCCTTAAAAATAAAGTTTGAAAAAACAAAATAGTATAATCCTCTTTCCCTCAACCTCATGCGCACTGACATAAGCATCCTAAATAGGTTTTGAAAATCTGTTTCACAATAGGAACGTCATTTGTCCAGGCAAAGTAGGTAAAGGATGCACCCTGTGTGCTTTTGTGGATCTAATAACTGTGCCAACAAATGGTTAAAGTAACTAAGTCTTTTTGCATTAAGCAAGGAATTTGAGGGGAAAATTGAATTTTCAGTGAGCCAAGGAAATTTCAGTCTTTCAATATCACTAAGGAAACAAAACAGACTTATCTGTGTTCCAATCTATAAGCAAACAGGAAAAGCGTCTGTTCACAACAGCCTTCTAGTTTATTCCTGCAAATTTAATTTAAACCCATCTTTAAGAATATAAAACAATTGCCCCTTTTCCCTTTTTTTGGCCAAGAATACTTCATATAAGAGGTCACTTGACCTTAGCAGCATTAGCGGACATCATTAAAATGCCAAAACAATGGAAATCCTTAAGGAGAGTGAAGAAACGGATCAGAGGATATGCTGGTCAACATATTAGAAATTCAAGGCATGAACACAGAGTAACACACACTCTCTTGCAGAATTGACTCTGAAGGGCTTTTTTGTTTTCTTCACACCCTAGACAATTTTATTTTTTTGCACAAGAAATCACATAAACACACAGCTGTGTAAAGTATAAACTCACATCAGAATCTTTTGAATTTATGTGCAGCTCTCCCGAGGTGCAAGATGAAGTTATGGCGGTATAAACGTAAACATCATATAGCAAATTGTGTCCACTGAGAAGTCGTTTTATAAAATATTCCATCAGCAACTTCTCACTATTTATTCACAGGAGTAATGGTGTAATATTGTTTGCCTTCCACAGAAGTCCAAGGCCTCATTGCAGCAAAAGTCTTACGACTCATTTAATTTGCAATATAAGGATGTTATTGCCTAAAACAGGATCTCTGCATAGACATAGCTGTCACAGAGAGGTAGGTATTCATTTTTTTGTTTCCAAAATTATTATTATTATTTATGTTACATTGTAATAATTTGTAATGACTATTATAAATGGAACTCAAATTTGTTTCCTATTTTTAGGGTGCACTCACACTTGGCATGGTTGAACTGAACTGTACCCCCAAATTCAACTGTTTCCTCTCCCCACTCCCCCCACTAGTCTGCACTGACACTGCGCTTTAACCACTTTAAGACCGGAAGATTTTCCCCCTTTATGGCCAGGCCATATTTTGTGATTCGGCACTGTGTTATTTTAACAGACAATTGCGCAGTCGTGCGACGCTGTACCCAAACAAAATTTACATACTTTTTTCCCACAAATAGAGCTTTCTTTTGGTGGTATTTTATTACCTGTGTGATTTTTATTTTTTGCGCTAAAAACAAAAAAAGAGCGCCAATTTTGAAACAAAAAAAAAACAATATTTTTCACATTCTGCTATATGACATTCTCAAAAAAAATCAAAATTTTAGGCCAATTTGTATTCTGCCACATATTTTCGGTAAAAAAAAAAATGGCAATAAGCATATTTTGATTGGTTTGTGCAAAAGTTATCGCATCTACTAACTACGGGAAAGATTTATGTCATTTTTATTGTTTTTTTTTTTTTTTTTTTTACTAGTAATGGTGATGATCTGCGATTTTTTTTGTGGGACTGCAACATTGCGGCGGATAGATTGGACACCTAATTGACATTTTTTACACTTTCGGGTTCGGCGGGTCCGGCCGAACTTGAAAAAAAAGTCCCGGTTTGTGACCCGGACTTAACCCAAACTTGACTCCGATCCTGAACCCCATTGAAGTCAATGGTGACCTGAACTTTTGAGCACTAAAATGGCTCTAAAAAAACATGGAAAGGGCTAGAGGGCTGCAAATGGCAGCAAAAGCTTGTTAAAAGCATGGCAAGTGCTCTGCAAACAAATGTGGATAGGGAAATAACTTAAAATAACCTAAAGATAAAAAAGAATCATCTTGATTTAGGAGGATGAGGCCCATATGGAGTAGGAGGTTGAGGTGGCGGTGGATGTGGCGGTGTAGGTGGAAGCGGCGGTGGAGGAGGACGAGGTAGCCAACACTGTTTTTTTTTCACCTCCAAGGCATAAAGGGCAAGCTTAGGCCATGTGCCCAATTTGGAGACCCAGAAGTTGAAGGGGCAGACCCGTCATTCAGTACGTGTATAGTACGTAAGGAACGGTACGGAACTGTATATGGTAAGGAACGGTGATGGCGGCGGGGGGGCTTTTTTCCCCCTTCTGGGTTGAGTCTGGCCTTGGAAAAGGTATGTGTCCATGGTTGTGGACCAGGCTCTCCCAAAGCTGTCTAAGTTCTGAGGCCTTCTGGTAGGGATGGGGCTGCACTGGTCTTGCCAGGGACAGGGATTCTGAAAAGCATGTGGTGTATGTGCCCCTGGAGTGGCAGTCCAGGGGTGCCATAATTCACGGTGGATGGCAACACTATGAGTATGGCACCAAGGACACTGCGCTTACTTCACACGTTTTGCACACCTGCCTCTAGGGCCGGGCCTTTTGGTCAGGAGTCAGGACCAGAGGAATTTTTTATTCCTGGCCGAAGGGCCTGGCATAGTATTGCAACGTGGCACTAACCTTGCACTTCTCCACTATCCCTTTCCCCACTCTTATGTGTTGTGTCTCACGTTTTGTGTTTTTTATAGTGGTGGTACACTTTATTTTTCACAGCGTGATTAGTAGGGTGTAGGTCCTTGGGCCTGTCTTTGAAAGTCTTGGGAGGGGGTGGATATGGCCTTCTGGCTTGGTTTGCCTTCTCTCATGGGGTCTCTCTTCGGGAGAGCCCCACCTAGTACTTGGGGTGGTCTGTTTCAGCAGACCTCCTAAAGAACGGGGCTGCCTGGTTTCGGCCAGGTTAGCCAGTGTAAGTACCCCAGTCCCTGTCAGGAGCCTTGCGCCCTGGGTGATTAGGGTCAGGGACCATGTGTACACCCTGTGCACTTTTTGTGCTTCACTTTTTTGGTGTGCACTTTTTTATGCACCCACCGGCTGATAGCCTGAGTGTGTTCTCACACCACGGACTTAAAAAAAAAAACAGCTGGTGGTCCTGGTTGTTGTGGCATGCCGACAAAGCTTTTCCACATTTCATACATGCTAACCCTGCCTTCTGAGGTGCTGGCGGTGCCCTGGCGACCTCCTCCTCTGCCTTCGCCTTGTGCTTCCACTGTGCCACCGCTGTCAGGTGGGAATGCCACCAGCATCGCTTCTCGACCTTTTGGCTAAGATCAAGTGTAGTATCTGTTGTTATCAGTTAAATCAGTAATCAGTAAAACTGCCTGCTGTCATTTACCCCTGGATGTGCTGAAGTTGGTGGTGAAGATGTTACGCTGACTGATGCGGAGGCGGTAGAGGATGAGGAAACGGAGTGGGAGGAGTTAGCAACAGAAGGCAAACTGAAGTGCCCTGCAATCCTCGGTGGCGGAAGGAGATGCGCCAAACAAATTTAAAGGGTGTATCTCACAGTAACATAATCAGAAAACACTGCAAAATTATTATTTTCCCCCTAAATGGGTGTTTATTGAATAGCAGAATAGAACAACAGTATGTAAAGGGTGTATCTCACATGTACACATACAGGCTAGGCCGCAATTTAATATTTTTTCCCTAAATGGGTGTTTATTGAATAGCAGAATAGAACAACGGTATCCAAAGGGTGTATCTCACATGTACAGATACAGACTAAGCCGCAATTTAATATATTTCTTTCCCCTAAATGGGTGTTTATTGAATAGCAGAATAGAACAAGAGTATCCAAAGGGTGTATCTCACACGTACAGATACAGACTAGGCCGCAATTTCGTATTTTTTCCCTAAATGGGTGTTTATTGAATAGCGGCATAGAACAACAGTATACAAAGGGTGTATCTCACAGTAACATATGCAGACTAGGCCGCAATTAAATTTTTGTTCCCTAAATGGGTGTTTATTGAATAGGGGAATAGAACAACAGTATCCAAAGGGTGTATCTCACAGCAACAACGTATGAATGATTTTTTTTTTTATTTTTCTCTTTAATTGGTGATTATTGAAGAGCAGATTAGAACACAGCAGTGTCTAAAGGCTTTATCTCACAGTAACATATAAAGGGAAACAAAAATTCCCTTTAAATTGGTGATTTTTGAATAGCAGATTAGAACAGCACTGCGTGTAAAGGCTGTATGTCACAGTAACGTATGAATGAAAAACTGAAAAATAATTATTTTTTCCTTAAATTGGTGATTTTTGAATAGCAGATTAGAACACAGCATTGTATAAACGCTGTATGTCACAGTAAAGTATGAATAAAAAAACTGAAAAATAATTATTTTTCCCTTAAATTGGTGATTTTTGAATAGCAGATTAGAACACAGCATTGTATAAACGCTGTATGTCACAGTAAAGTATGAATAAAAAACTGAAAGAATATTATTTTTCCCTTAAATTGGTGATTTTTGAATAGCAGATTACAACACAGCAGTATCTAAACGCTGTATGTCACAGTACAGTATGAATAAAAAACTGAAAAAATAATTATTCTTCCCTTAAATTGGTGATTTTTGAAAAGCAGATTAGAACAGCAGTGTCTAAACGCTGTATGTCACAGTAAAATATGAAGGAACAAACTTTTTTTTTTTTTAATCAAGATTAAGCAGACACATATGCACTGAGCTTGCATTAAATGTCCGCTGCACGCCGCCCACCTAACAGACTGATAAAAGTTTTTTTTTTCTCCCTCCTCCTCACTAGGCTCAGGTCAGGGCAAAAGACCGCACCCCAACACAATAAAATGAATGTAGATCGCTGTCTGATTAAAGAACATTCTTCTGTCCTGTGTCCTATTCTTTCCCTGAAAGCAATATCCAGCCTGCCCCTACGATAATCTCCTATCTCTCCCTCAAATAAGCAGCAGCAGGAACCTGTCCTACAATAGTTAGAGCAGAGTGACGTGCGGCGCTATGTGACTCCAGCTTATATAGAGTCTGGGTCACATGCTGCACTGGCCAATCACAGCCATGCCATTAGTAGGCATGGCTGTGATGGCTTTTAAGAGCACACTAGTTAAACGCTTGTTGATTGGCTGACCTCCAGCTGTTGAAACCATGCCATTAAAACCACGCCAAAACAACCAAACAACGAACTGTATCCCGAATATACAGTAAAATGTTCGGGTCCGTGTCCGGGTACCAAAAACCCAAAAGTCTGGTACGATCCCGAACAATACAGTCCGTGTTCGCTCAACCCTAATTAGAACACATCTCATTTTTTTTGCTGTCCTGTTTAACATTATCATTGAAAGTGAATGTAAAAGAAAATACCAGAGCGGCGATCGGTGCTGCGGCGTGTCACTCTGACACACCGCACCTCCGATCTCGGTAAAGAGCCTACTGACATAGGCTCTTTACCATGTGACCAGCTGTGTCCAATCACAGCTGGTCACATAGTAAATAGGAAGTGCCGTTGATCGGCTTTCATTAGTTCGGGCCTGACAGGCACGAGTATAGGAGAGCCGATCGGTGGGGGGGAGGTCTGCACTGGTAATCAGAGCATCGATTACCAGTGCAGATCATTAGGGGGGTGCCACCCCAGGGATGCCCACCATGGCCACCAGGGATGGCAATCAGGGCTCATTGAGCCCACCAGTGACCTCCCCATCAGTGCTGCCCACCAGTGCCCATCATTGCGATCTATCTGTGCGCCCTACCAGTGCCCATTATTGCCCACCAGTGCCCATCAGTGCCGATCAGTGCCGCCTATCAGTGCCCATCAGTGGCACCTATCAGTGACCATCAGTACCACCTATCAGTGCCCATCAGTGCCCATCAGTGCTACCTATCAGTGCCCATCAGTGCCACATATCAGTGCCCATCAGTGCTGCCTGTCATTGCCGCATATTCGTGCCACCACCCCATCTGTGCCTCCTCATCAGTGCCTGTCAGTGTGGCCTCATCAGTGCTCATCAGTGCAGGAAAAACATATATATTTACAAAATTGTATAACATTAACAAAAAAACTTTTTTTTTTTTTTTTTTATTTAGCAAAAAAGAAAAAACCTTGCAGTGATCAAATACCATCAAAAGAAAGCTCTATTTGTGGGGAAAAAATGACATAAATTTGGTTTAGGTACAGCGTTGCATGACCGCGCAATGGTCATTCAAAATGCAACAGCTCTAAAAGCTGAAAATTGGCCCGGGCAGGAAGGGGGTGAAAGTGCCCTGTATTGAAGTGGTTAAATGTATTATGCTTGTAAGTAATACGCACTGCTTTATTCACCTATAAATAAACAAAAAATAAATAAAAAAAGCACACTCACAGCATGAATAGTGCACTAACTCACGGCAATCACTTCAATTTCAAGTTTCAGTCAATTATTGTTACGGATTGGTTGCTATTGGGGACTACACATTGCCCTTTACATGATAAATCCACCCAGGTAATCAACTGAAATGTGTGTTTAATTTATTTAATAATTACAGGTAACACCTGTATTGATTGTTGTTTTATTTTTAAAGAACTTATAACATTTGTGAGTACCCAGAATCCAATCCTAATCCAAGAATAACTTACTGGATAATAATGATATATGTGAGCTATACGCAACAGTACCTTAATGTAAGAAACCACTTAATGGCTTTTAGCAGCATAATGATCATAAGATGTTTTTATAATGGTGATACAATAACAAACAATTATTACTATTTTACATCTTCTAAGAAAAAAAAAAGCAAGCACAGCAACCCAAGGTGGTGAGAAACAATTGTGCATTGCAGCAAAGTGCTTTTAGGTTCTATGTTATCAAGAACTATTAACGGTCCTAAAATTAGAAACACATTCATGTGCCCACAAGCAACAATTTCAAGTTTATATTAGATCAGTTACTGAAACGACTTCTTGTGTCTTATGGGAAGCCTCCTTTATTTTACTCAACAGGAAAAGAAAAAAAAAAGATTGTTTTTAACTGTTCTTTCTCTGAATTAATAGATAGGTAACTGCATCCTTCTCCAATTAGATAAAAAGAACTCTTTTGCTAATTATAATCAGAATGAGAAAAGCATATTAAACTAATCAAATTAGTGTGCAGCTCTTAAAATATAATATTTTACTAATTATATTCTGCGGCATATTCTGACTATTTTGTGATTAAAATGAGGTTTGCTATTTAAATGAGCTAAGGTTATAATGTACAAGGAACACTACAGAATAAGAAATTTAACATAATCACTGACGGGTACTACACAATTTTGAACTGATCCTGAGGCCAATGCTGACCCCCTTGTGAAAATACTAGTTGCCTGATTGTTATTAAATCCATAGCATTGAGATATTTAATAAAACAAGTGTGCAGTTCATTGGGTCAACGTGAAGAAGGGGCTCCTTGTCTGTGCACTTGTTCCAGGTTGATAACTCAAATAGTACTGAAGCCAATGGACTAGCATGACGGCTAGTCAACTAGCATATTTAGAAGAATATATTAAAAAATGCTAACCTATTAAAACTTATTCAATACTGGTGGGCGAAATTCAAAATAATTTGTACAGATAGAAATATATTACTTTACTGATGTTCATTTTCCCAATTAAAAGTCTAGTCCACGTATGTCAAACACAACGCCCGCCAAATGCGGCCCTCCAGGTCTTGTCATGTGGCCCTCATACCCAGTTTTGCAGTCGGGAACACGGCCAGAACTCCATTCTGCCACCTCTGGCTCTTACCTTCCAATCCCACTCCCCATTGTCATTTGTAAATACAAAAGCCTCCTGTGTTTACAAGGGATAGCTTTGCCCTCAGTAGCTTACGGATCTAACAGATTCCTGGACGCACTCACGGTGGGGCTTGGCAGGAACAGATCTCCAGAACCTAAGAGAAAGAATGACCTCCATGCAAATACACAGGTAGTAGAGCTGCCTACACAGGGAGGTACTAGAGCCTAGCCAGCTGGGTAAAAGAGATGCGAGGAAGCTTCATGGGGGGAGGAGTTTGGGTTACAAACTCAGTGCTCCCCTAAACCCTGTGCTCCATACACAGCACACCCCTGAACGCTGCACTCTGTACATAACACAACCCCTGGACCCTGCACTCTGTACGTAATGCTCTCCTGAACCCTGCACTCTGTACATAATGCCCTCCTGAACCCTGCACTCTGTACGTAGCGCACTCCTGAACCTTGTACTCTGTACGCAATTCCCTTCTGAACCTTGCACTCTGTATGTAGCGCACTCCTGAACCCTGTACTCTGTACATAGCATAGTCCTGAACTCTGCACATAATGCACTTCTGAACCCTGCACTATATACATAACGTCCTCTTGAACTCTGCACTCTGTACGTAGCACACTCCTGAACTGTGCACTCTGTATATAGCATAGTCCTGAACTCTGCACATAATGCACTCCTGAACCCTGCACTATGTACGTAACGCCCTCTTGATATCTTGGTATCTTGAGATACTTTAACTGTTTTTTTTAACTGTTACATTGATGGGTTTGGTTCCACTTTAAAAGTGGCATTTTTGATGCCTTGTGTGCATGAGGTCTAACAGGAAGTGCTTTAGAAAAGGACCTCAATGTCAGGATCATCCACTATTATATTCCTGAAAGCTGCACGCTTAACCACTTCCTGCCCAGCCTATAATAATATGATGGCTGGACGGGCCTCTTGTCGATCTGGGTGGAAGTCATATGACATCCTCCCGGATCGGGTTGCACAGCAGCGTGATCTGACAGCCGATGACTGATAAGTGTACCGGCTCGGTGCCGGTACCATGTGACCGCATAACCGATCATAGCATGTCACATGACAGTTGTAAATAATGGATGGCTTTCTTGCAAACCATTCATTGTGTACAATTGTGTTGCTAGCTGTGATTGGTCAGTGTAATTACATGATACAGACAAGGCCAGTCACGGCCCATCTGTACCATGTGATTAGCTCTGGCCAATCACAGATAATCAAAACAAACTGAATTATTTAGTTCCATTCAGTAAAATGCTTGCTTATAGCAATATAATGCACTGCTATAAGCAATCATAATGTGTAAAAAAAAAATCCCGATCACTTACCCAGAGTGGTACAATGTTACTATATTGCTCTCGTCACAGTGTGTTAAAAGAAAATCATACAAAAAAAAAAGAAAAAATTATTACATTTTTATTTTTCATACTGTCACCAGTCAGTGTCCCTGATCACTGCCACAACAGTTATATGATGATGCTGTATTTCACTGGTGACAGTATGAAAAAATAAATAAATAAATTGTAAAACTTTTTTTTTTTTTTTTTAATTTCTTCATTTTCCAAAAGATAGTGACAAAAAATTGCAACTTCCAAAAACGTGCCATGCCTCTTAATAAATACGTTGGACTGTCTATTTTCCAAAAAGGGGTCATTTGGGGGGTATTTGTACTGTCCTGGCATTTTTCGGCCCCAAGAAATGAGATAGGCCATCATTGCATCAGGACTGATTAATTTTCAGATGTATACAATACTTTTTGGTCTCTATAACTTTTCACAAAAAATAAATAATATACACTGATTTGAGCTATTTTCACCAAAGAAATGTAGCAGCATACACTTTGACTTAAATTTATGAAGAACAATTACTGTATTTATTTGCAAAATTCTATAACAGAAACAAAGAAAACATATTTTTGTTCAAAATTGTTTATTTAGTAAAAAGCAAAAAAACACAGTGGTGATTAAATTAGGGATCGACCGATTATCGGCAACACCGATATATCAAGGGCCGATATGCACTTTCCCCGATATATCAGAATTGGCCCCTGAGGTTACCGATATTGCCGATATTTCGGGAAAGTGCTGTACCGAAGTGATGCCTTCAGCTAGAGGCATCACCCCGGTAGCGGTGTCCATAGCCGACGGTCAGCTGACTTGTAATGACAACCGATGCGGCTGAGAAGCCGCTCGGCTGTCATTACAAGGAGCGGGAGGGGACTTCCCCTGCTCCCGCCACCTTCCGCGGCTCGCCCAGGTCTCCCATCCCACTGGGAGACCCGGGCATCCTACCTCCATGGCCACCGAAGAGAAGACCCAATCAAAGCCGCATTCGGCTCTGATCGGGTCTCCATGTAAAAAACCCAGAAGTGATGTCATGACATCACTTCTGGGTACTCTGAGCCAAATTAAAAAGAAAAACAGCATTCAAAACAGCCAAACTTGGCCTTTTGAATGCCTTTAAGTGCAGAGGAGGGGTTTGGGCTCTTTTAGACCGCTAGATCCCTCCACAAGAGAATTTTTTTTTAATGTCTGAAAATATCGGCCAATATTGGCCGATATCGATATCCGATGATCAAAATATCGGTATCGACATTAAAGAAAACGATATCGGTCGGTCACTAGATAAAATACCAACAAAAGAAAGCTCTATTTTGGGTACAGCGTTGCATGATTGCGCAATTGTCATTTGAAGTGAGACAGTGCTGAAAGCTGAAAAATGTCCTGGGCAGGAAGGGGTAAAAGTGCCCAATACTGAAGTGGTTAAAAAAATTATAATTTGAATTCACCCTTGGAAGTTACATTAACAAGCTTATATGAGATTTTAGTGATTACATTTAGATGTAGTTTAGCAATGTTCTTTCAGCCAGCTTGTTCTGTATGACTGTTCTGCAGTATTTTATTAAATCCAACCACTGCTATTCCAAACCAGATTTATTTTAATGCATGCTGTCAATTCACCGTGAGCCAAACATTAGCCGATGCCATTTTTTGGTTAAATTATAGGTTGTCTCTATAAATATTAGCTCAGTCCAAAAATAATTACCTGGTATAAGTGCAATGGAATATAAATATATTTCATTCTAGTGTGTGAACTATTGCCTTGTCATTAAAAAAATGGAGCGTGAAGTGCGGGAGCATAAACTATCACTAACAACCCATTCTCCATTTTTGGAAGCTGCATGCCCATCTTTTTCTGCTTTGCCTCAAGTTGGATGATACATGTGGGATGCCAGTAATCGGCTCGCATGCCATGTAGACAAATGTGAAATTCAGGTTTGCTCCCTTTGCCAAGAATATTTTTTTTTCCGAAAGTGGTATTTACAAATAACTCACATTTGTGTGATTGTCTGGTGCCAATGTGGCCACCTGTTCTTTATGCTACCCCAGTAAGCGTCGCCCCAGTGTGCAACCTGATGGATTTTTAAAAATGTGCCCGTCGCACTTGTATGTTTCCCAAATGAGCCAAACAATCCTAGCAATTATAAACAGACTTAATTGTTGGCATCCCAAACTGGAATTTTCTCGATGAAATTCTATAAACAACAAAAAGACTGCATCCCACTTCAGATTAATTTGGGGAATGGAGCTCTGCTTATGTTCTATCCACATGAAGCGTACATTATGTACACATGAAATGAACATTAGCACAGGTTGCATTTTTTTTATTTGTTTCCATTACATCTTGTTTTCCCCAGTCAGTCACTTGCTGTATATCCAGCCAACATAGAGGAACATGAAAGCTGAAGGGTATTGCAGATATTCTTTACACCAGTATCTATCTAAGATGCGTATTTAAAAAGAATATAACTTTTTTAATTAGCAGAGACATAACAGATTTTAAATGCTTATTTTTGTATAGGATACTATTAGGGTTACTTTAAAAAAAACTTTGCTTTTGTAGGCTTTCACTTCTTCGGTCCCCAAAATCTTTTTTCTTTGGAGCTTCATTGGTTGCCAATTCTCTGATATCATCGTCACATGCAAGGTGGGACCAGCAATCCTACATTGCAAGTGAGGATGACAAGTGCCTGCCCACAACCCAGAGCAATGCAGGAAAGAAGAAAGCACCAGTTACTGGGTGAGCGAGGGATAAGGTAAGTAAAACTGCTTTCCAGCAGTACCCTAGACAATACTGGGTGAGTGAGGGATAAGGTAGGTAAAGCTTATTTCCAATGGTACCCTTGACAAATTTGGGTGAGTGAGGGATAAGGTAAGTAAAGCTGAGATCCAGTGGTAACCTAGACAATGTTGGGTGAGTGAGGGATAAGGTAAGTACAACTGCTTTCCAATGGTACCCTAGACATGACTGGGTGAGTGAGGGATAAGGTAAGTACAAACTCTTTTCTATAATATCCTAGACAATACTGGGTGAGCAAGGGATTAGGTAGGTAAAAACATTTTTTATAGTACCCTGGACAATACTGGGTGATTGAGGGATAAAGTAAGTAAAACTGCTTTCCATTGGTACCCTAGACAATACTGGGTGATTGAGGGATAAAGTAAGTAAAACTGCTTTTCAAGGGTACCCTAGACAATACTGGGTGTGTGAGGGATAAGGTAGGTAAAGCTGATTTCCAATGGTACCCTAGACAATATTGAGTGAGTGAGGGATAGGGTATGTAAAGCTGATTTCCAATGGTACCCTAGGCATTATTGGGTGAGTGAGGGATAAGGTAAGTAAAGCGGAGATCCAATGGTAACCTAGACAATGTTGGGTGAGTGAGGGATAAGGTAAGTAAAACTGCTTTCCAATGGTACCCTAGACATTACTGGGTGAGTGAGGGATAGGGTAAGTAAAACCAATTTTCTATAGTATCCTAGACAATACTGGGTGAGCAAGAGATTAGATAGGTAAAAACACTTTTCTATAGTACCCTGGACAATATTGGGTGATTGAGGGATAAAGTAAGTAAAAACTTCTTCCCAATGGTACCATAATTACTGGGTGGTTGAGGTAGATAAAGTAAGTAAAACTGCTTTTCAAGGGTACCCTAGACAATACTGGGTGTGTGAGGGATAAGGTAGGTAAAGCTGATTTCCAATGGTACCCTAGACAATATTGAGTGAGTGAGGGATAGGGTAAGTAAAGCTGATTTCCAATGGCACCCTAGGCATTATTGGGTGAGTGAGGGATAAGGGAAGTAAAGCTGAAATCCAATGGTAACCTAGACAATGTTGAGTGAGTGAGGGATAAGGAGAGTAAAGCGGAGATCCAATGGTAACCTAGACAATGTTGGGTGAGTGAGGGATAAGGTAAGTAAAACTGCTTTCCAATGGTACCCTAGACATTACTGGGTGAGTGAGGGATAGGGTAAGTAAAACCAATTTTCTATAGTATCCTAGACAATACTGGGTGAGCAAGGGATTAGGTAGGTAAAAACACTTTTCTATAGTACCCTGGACAATACTGGGTGATTGAGGCATAAAGTAAGAAAAACTTCTTCCCAATGGTACCCTAGACATTACTGGGTGATTGAAGGATAAGGTAAGTAAAACTGCTTTCCAATGGTACCCTAGACAAAAACAAGCATTTTACCCTGATAATAGGGGGAAGGCCCACTACAAGACTAAATTTGACATTTCCCTACAGTTCTGCTTTAAGCTATAAAACCTACCTTACATTTAATCACACGAAAACCCATACACAATCATGCCCTGATAAATATTATAAAGCAGTATTTTCCAAGCGTATGTGAATGCATTCTATGTTCCCCCACTGAGTTGATTTATTTATGCATTTCATTTTACTGTGATCTATTTAACAGACGAGAGATTTCTTCTTTGGATGCTAAAATAATGTGGTTTCAAAGGTCTAACATAGTGCAGGAAATTAGATGTATGATTATTATTACTAGTTTGGCAATCAGTGTATGGTACAGCAACACTTGGCTGCGGCCAGCCCTTGCGTTCATATGAGCCCATATGCTTCAGACATGTACTTGCAAAAGACAGTATGTGTGCAATCACCATTAATTTATATTCTTCAAATTATGAATCAGACACAGCATCTCGAATAATGAAAAATGTGCTTAGCTTCCTGACATTTCAATTTAAGGGAGTATTTACCGAACATGATACTTTGTGAATATGTAAGATTATTTTGCCATCTGAGATTTGGATATTAATTTTATTGCATGTATTCTGGGGATATAATTTTCTTTTTTAACCAGTAAAGGTAAATTAAGAAATGGAGTAAGGGGTAAATCAACAGTCCTTTATATTATTTAAGTTGTTTTATTTCATTTTATGTGGAAAATTTGTTCAAGCTATGTCCACAAGTAAATGTTTGCTCAATTGTCTCTGTTTATAGAATGGGAATTTTTCATGTTTAGCATTCATCTCTCCAAAGCTGCAACGGAAGAGGTTTCTTTTTATAATAAAACTCCTTCCACATTGCACAGAATATCCTCAGCATCAGCAGAAGTACCCAAGAGCTGTACACAGTTTTGACTATACAATTATATATTGTAAATTGTCTGTAGTTTATTAGCCGGGGCTGGTTTATGTATCTACTAGGCCACTTAAATTGTGTGGCCACATATCATTTCAGATTTTAATGCTTGCACATTTTAGTACACTTCAAATAATACAAATGTATTTGGTACATTTCTATTTCCTAATTGGATAGTGCAATTAAAGTAAATGTTATCCTTTAAAGGAGAAGTATGGCCAAAAATCTTTTGGCCATACTTCTCTTGCGGGTCACAAAAGTGCACTCCTTGTCATCGGCTGATGTCACTGAGCCTATCCAGGCTGTGCAGGGATCCCAACAATAATGTCTGGATCTGCCCAGATTCCTGGCTACCAGCTGACTCAGCCACCATTGAAAACATGAGCCAGCCACTCCTGCCCCCTACCCAGCTTCTCACTCAAGAAAGCACTGGAGGAGCAAAGCACAGAGCGGTGACAGTCATACTTCCCCTGTGGTTCACAGAAGTGCACTCCTTGCTGTCCGCTGATGTCACAGAGCCTGTCCAGGCTCCGCAGGGATTCCAACAATAATGTCTGTATCTGCCCAGATTCCTGACTTGCAGCTGGATCAGCCACTGTTGAAAACCTGAGCCAGCCACTCCCTCCACAGCTTGGCACTCTAGAGAGCACTGGAGGGCCAAAGCACAGATCGGTGACAGCCATACTTCTCCTGTGGGTCACAGAAGTGCACTCCTTGTCATTGGCTAATTTAACAGAGCCTGTCCAGGCTCTGCAGGGATCCCAACAATAACGTCTGTATCTGCCCAGATTCCTGACTGATAGCTGGTTCAGCCACCGTTGAAAACCTGAGGCAGCCCCTTCTGCCCGCTCCACAGCTTGGAGCTCTAGAGAGCACTAGAGGGGCACTGGCAGTCACGAGAGCGGACTCGAGAACTAAGTGGTTAGAGATCTTTGATTGCCCATTTCTCAGTGTAGAGCTATAATCACACAAATAATCTGTGCTAAATAAACCAATCAAAAGCTGCAACTTCAAAGTGAGATATACACTGTACAAACATAGGCAAAAAAAAGTGGCGCTAAATATGAAATCAAAAAATTTACAAAAATGGCAAAAAATATATAGCTAGTGATAAAAAATATTAATGAAAACACAAGCAGTGAAAGTCCAAACTTCCACCACCATAAATCCTGTCCGCCACCACACGAAAAAAATGCTTACCAGAGAAAGGGGACCACAAGGGTCAACAACACTGGGGATAGAGTATACTGTGGTGACGAACGAACATCTCCCACATAATCCTCCAGAAAGTAGGCAACTTGTCGGAGGGTATTAATCTCCAAAAAATATAATGAGAAGTGAGTCATAGTGTGATAACGTATGGTAATTTATTAAGAAAGAAATACTTTGCACTTACAACGCGATAGTAGTAACAGGCATAAAAACAGAGCAGGCCGGCTAAACACAGCACCTGTCCTTCCGGGATCTATCAAACGTGGTGACGTCAGCACGTTGCAGACCCAACTTCCAGGACCTGCTGACATCAGCAGGTGGGTCTGTGACAAATACTTTCTTCAGCTCTGTACAAAATAGCATGGGGGAGCTCATGACCATAATAAGGATGATATTGACACAGCCCTAAATGATCCACAATGGCTCAAAAGTGATATGGTCCAGAAATAAAGGTGGATAAAGTGCCTGGACCAGATGGAGGCCACTCACACATCCTAAAAGAATTGAGATCTCTCATTTCAAAGCCTTTGTTTCTAATTTTTAGGGACTCATTACGGACTGGAATATTACCACTGGATTGGCATAGGGCCAATGTGGTGCCTATATTTAAAAAGGGATCAAAGTCTTTGCCAAGTAACTATAGACCTGTTAGTTTAACTTCTATATTCGGTAAGATACTGGAGCGTTTAATAAAAGACCACATAGATGGGTTCTTGCTGGAAAAACAACATTTTAAGCAACAGACAGCATGGATTCATGAAAGACAGAAATTGTCAAACAAACCTGGTTTCTTTTTATGAGGAGGTAAATAAAACCTTGGATAGAGGGGTGGCTGTGGACGTAGTATACTTGGATTTTGCAAAAGCGTTTGACACAGTTCCCCTCACATGGCTAATATGTAAGGTAAAGGCTACAGGCTTGGAAAGATCATTTTGTAAATGGATAGAAAATTGGCTAAAAGATAGAATTCAGAGAGTAGTGGTTAATGATTCTTACTCTGAATGGTCTACGTTTATCAGTGGTGTACCCCAAGGTTCAGTGTTGGGACCCTTACTTTTTAATACCCTTATAAATTATATAGGGTCTGGGATTAAAAGTACCATTTCAGTTTTTGCAGATGACCCCAAGCTTTGCAGTGGAATAACTTCTTTACAGGATGTCTCCAACTTACAAGCTGACCTCAATGCACTGTTTCATTGGGCAACTATGTGGCAAATGAGGTTTAATGTTGATAAATGTAAAATGATGCACTTTGGGGCTAAGAATATGCATGCATCATACATACTAGGGGGAGTAGAAATGGGGAAATCCATAGCAGAGAAGAATCTGGTAGATTCTAAGCTTAACAATAGCATGCAATACCAAGCTGTGGTTTCCAAAGCAAGCAAAGTCCTTTCTTGTGTTAACAGAGGCATGGACTCCAGAGAGAGCGATATCATTTTGCCCTGTACAAATCATTAGTAAGACCTCATCTGGAATATGCAGTCCAGTTTTAGGCACCAGTTCTCGAAAAGGATATTGGAGAACTGGAGAAAGTGCAGAGAAGGGCAACCAAACTGATAAGAGGAATGGAGGAGCTCAGCTATGAGGAAAGATTAGAGGAAGTGAATTTATTCTCTCTTGAGAAGAGTAGATTAAGGGGGAAATATGATCAACATGTATAAATACATAAGGGTCCATAAGGTGAACTTGGTGTTGAGTTATTCACTTTAAGGTCATCACAGAAGACAAGGGGGGCGCTCTTTATGTCTAGAAGAAAAGAGATTTTGTCTTCACATACAGAAAGGTTTCTTCATAGTAAGAGCTGTGAAAATGTGGAATAGAATCCCTCCAGAGGTGGTTCTGGCCAGATCACTATATTGCTTTTAAAAAGGCCTGGATTCTTTCCTAGGTGTAAATAGTAGAACTGGGTACTAATATTTATAGGTAACATTGAGGCTCCGTTTCCACTGCCGTGGCTACGAAGTCGTGCTACTTCTAGCACGACTTCGTAGCGAAAGTAAACTGCGGCTTTCAGTGCGACTTGTCCCTCATTATAGAGGGAAGTCGCACTGAACCCGGCTCAAAAGTAGTGCACAAACTACTTTTGAAGTCGCCGCAACTGAAGTCGCGGCAGTGGAAACGGGCCGAATTGAAATCAATGGCCTTTGACTTGCTGTGCGACTTGACATGTGTCAAGTCGCACAGCAAGTCGCACTAGTGGAAACCGGCACTGATCCAGAGAATATCCGATTATCCAATTGCCCCCCGGCTGTAGCAAATTGGATCATGCTTTGCTGGGGTCTTTCACTTTCCTCTGGATCAACTGCGGGTATAGGATTGTGTATATGGGATTGTATGGTTGTGTTTTCTTTACTGTTTTTTATTGGTTAAGCCAGATGGACTTGTGTCTTATTTTCAACGTGACTAACTATGTAATTATGTAATGTCTAATGTGTTTTACTGGGAATAAACTGTGGAGTAACATAGCCAACCAGCTGGTCTAGGTGCACAAAGTAACAAAGGCTAATTAGGGAAAAACATGGCTGGGTAAATGTTTGTGCTGCAGGTGCCTATAGGCACTTCGCATTGTGCATCACAAATTCAGCATTTCTTTTTCAGACAGATATTTATGCAGCCTGTATCTGGCACAGAATGCTACAGAATTCTCATCTTTATGGGGGGAGGAGTGGAACATTTGCTGCTTTGCCCAGGTTTATTTATGTTTAAACTTGGAACTACAAAGGATCATACTAAAAAACACAGAAGAGCCCAATAACTGTAATTCTAACAGTCGGAAAAGGCTAAATCACGTATGTTTTGGGAACAGTTATTGCAAGCAAGCTGGAAGCATAGTGGTCTTGTTCAAAAATTGCACGGATTCTCCCTGTGATTCCATAATGGCCATATGGGATAGTGGCCTTACATGAAGCCTATTGAGATTATACCCACCCTATGTCATTAAACAAAAAAATGGCAATATTTTAGTGGACAGTAAATGCTCCAGCATTTGATAGTTAAATGACAGATGGTGGAGACTAGATCTTTGATCCAAATGAAAACAAGGGAAACATAGGGATCAATTTGAGGACTAACACAAACACTTCCGGTTTCCGCATAAACTTGTAGTGATGTCACCGGCTCCACCCGACATGTTGCGTCACTGGTCACGTGGCTTCCCCCGGGGTCAGACCTGGCTAATTAGCTGTGGCCAGAAATACCATCCCTTAATCCAAACTATCTGCATCCAGGACCGCTCAGAAGCTCTAAACTGTTATATGTGAACAACCCCACAGCTGCTGTTTGCACACAAAGGCAAATAGGCTTTTCGCTTTGAAGGGAATTTTCTCAAGAGCCTAGTGAATGAGGTGAAGCTCTGCTGACTTCTCTCATCCAATCATGTGCAAACAAAAATACTTTTTTTAAATTTTCCTTACATGTGATTGAGTATTCTTTGCAAAGTGAAATGTCACCATATTCACTAAGCTCTGGGGATATTTCCCTTGCAATGTGCAAGTCAACAACCTATTTGCCTTTAGTAAATCAACAATAATGCTTGCATGTTGATGTTCCTCTGCTGGCAGGAATTTTCCGGTAGGTATGAATGGCCACCCACATGAATGACAGTTCAAGACCAGAGCTCACCACACCCATTTGAGTGCTTATTTGAACTGATTCATTCAGAAGCAGATGCACATGGTACAGAGTTATTTAGAGCAATCTGGAAATAGGTATGGAAACACATTGGGGTTCATTTACTAAAACTAGTTTGTTTGTAGAGTTTCATTTATTCATAAACGATCCAGAGGAGGGGATATCCAGCACAATATCTGTATTTGCGGATCATACTAAACTAAGCATGCCAATATCTTCTATACAGGATGTGAAAACCTTACAAGCGGACCTGAACAAAATAATGGGGTGGGCAACTACATGGCAGATGAGGTTTAATGTTGAAAAATGTAAAGTAATGCACTTGGGCTTCAGAAACACGAACGCAAGCTACTCACTAGGGGGGGAACCTCTGGATGAAAAAGGACCCGGGGGTAATAGTGGAAAACAGGCTTGGCAGTGGCGTGCAATGCCAAGCCGCTGCAAGCAAAGCCAACAGAATACTGGCATGTATAAAAAAGGGGATTCACTCCAGAAATAAAGAGATTATTCTCCCACTCTACAAGACTCTGGTCCGGCCACATCTGGAGTATGCTGTCCAGTTCTGGGCACCAGTCCTCAGAAAGGTCCAGAGAAGGGCAACAAAAATAATTAGGGGAATGGAGGACATCAGCTATGAGGAAAGACTATAAGCACTGAACTTATTCTTTCTGGAGAAGAGACGATTGAGGGGGGATATGATATCAATGTACAAATACTGTACTGGTGATAACCCTAGCATAGAGAACAAACTTTTCAGAGAAAGGGAATACAATAATATACGTGGCCACTCACTAAAACTAGAGGAAAAATGGTTTAACCCCAAATTACGTAAGGGGTTCTTTACTGTCAGAGCAGTAAGGATGTGGAATTGTCTTCCACAAGCAGTGGTATCAGCAGGGAGCATCAATAGTTTCAAAAAACTATTAGATGGGCACCTTAAACACAACAACATACATGGGTATACAATGTACGGTTAACAGCAAACACACACATCATAGGTTGAACTGAATGGACTGATGTCTTTTTTCAACCTCACAAACTATGTAACTATGTAAAAATCTGGTGAAGCTCTGCAGAGAAACCATTAGGCTTCCAAGTTTTATTGTCAAAAGTTAATTGAACAAGCTGAAGTTAGAAGCTGATTGGCTACCAACCACAGCTACACCACATTTTGCACTCTCCAGTTTTAGTAATTGGCTTAGGTCTTCGGGGGGGGGGGGGGGGTGCAGTTGTCCACCCGAACTGTTACAATACAGCCAGACAGGCCTGCACACATGACGCAGCAAAGGCATCTTTAACTTGGGGTGCAACATTTGACTATCAGCACTGCTTGTCCAACTCACCCATTGAGTTCACGTGATCGCAATGCGATTGCACAGCATAAATCGTTGAATCTGGTGGTGAATAGGCAATATAATTCCTCCTCACTACCTGTCAAAGGCCCTCTAAAAAGCAATCCAAAAGCAGATCACACATCAGAGGACACAACGCTCCACCACAAGCGTGAAGGGGCCCTAATTGTGTAACCTATTACAGCTTACAGTCAATGCATCTGGAAAATCAATGTTTAGAGCACAAACATATATATTAATCATTTATCATAATGTAATCATTGTCATTTTATTTGCTTTTAGCAGATTACTGTCGTTTTCAGGGTCACAATTGATTATTCTGTACAGCACCTTTATAGTTTCACACAATCTATTCTTTTTTTTTTTTTTTTCTTTGCTTTTTATGCTTTTGCCTACAAGATATTTTCTACGGCTTCCTTTTGAAAAATCTCCTTGATGTATGTCTTTTGTATTCCTTGCTAAATAAACCTTGCCCTTGATTTCAATGCATATGTAGTGTTCCCTAGCAACAGCATCTCATCCACTTGCCCTTTTCAATATGCACATGCTAACAGAGCATAGATGTTCACAATGTCCAGGAGCCGCACCAAGGACTTGTTGCAGAGACACGCACGGCACAGGCAGTACGCACCTCGGGTATTGGGGAGAAAAAGTCTTTTGTTTCTTTTAGCTTGTCAGCTGGATATGCTTTAATGGCGGAAACAGGTATTCAATCACTGAAGATCTATGTATTCAGTGTGCGTTGAATAGTGGAACATGGCATTTTCCATTTTTGTTGTATCATATAAAAACACAGTTTGTGGTTTGAGTTTTATGTTAGAAATAGAACTGTTTAAAGTGACACTAAACTATATTCTTATTCTCCAAAAACAATCCATACGTCCACTACGTAATGGTCCTGTAAATCTATTTTCTTAAAATCTTTTTTTTACTGTGTTTGTGAATCCGTTTGCGGATGATATGCGGACATAATGTATGTCTATGGGATTGCGGATGTCAGCGGATGACACCGCTGACATCCGATTTTGCGTCCGTTCCGTTTTTTAAAAGGAAGAAAAAATAGGGTTCTGTTCCGTTCCAAAAAACGGAACAGAGCTGAAAGGACGCAAATCGGATGTCAGCGGATGGTCATCCACTGACATCCGCAATCCCATTGACTTACATTATGTCTGTATATCACCTGCAAACGGATGGGATGATATACGGACATACGGAACGCCCATGTGAAAGAGGCCTTAGTTGTGGTCAAGTGTACTGCTCTATACACACTACAAATCCCATAGTCCCATAGTCTCATAGTCCATAGGCCATCTTTGGGCATGAGCAGGAGAGAGTGGCTATGTTCCTACAAACAGTGGGACCATGGAGAATGAACATAGACACCCTTTTTTGCTCACTCCCAATATGGACTATGAGATATGTAGTGTGCATAGAGCCAGGGCCGCTGATAAGGCAGTACAGCCAGCCCTCCTGTACTGGGCCCTGGCTTTATCAGTTTAAAAGTGGGGCCCAGGCATCTGCTAAGCACCGATCCTCTTCTGTCTCCCACTGCAGTACTGCCAGCTTCTCCTCTCCCTCCCTCTGGCTGCAAGGGGCATGGGCGTCCGCGTCCGCATGGGGGGCAAGTGCCCCCCAGGAATCTCAACTCCCCCATTAAAGTTGTTGTTAAGCCACTTTATACTATCCTGTCTGGTCTGTTTAATAATCCTGTGTGGCTGTGCCCCTGTGTCTGTGCATATGTTTTAAAAAAATTAGCCGTTCTTTACCAGTTTTTAGAATGCCGATCGCCACTCACATGACCCACCAGCTCTCTCCTCTTCCTGTCTGACAGCTGCCTGCAGTGGGCGGGGCCGAGGATTCCCCACTGACATCAGTCAGGAAGGGAGAAGGAAGAGGAGAGGCTGAGAGAAGGAGAAAGGCAGCGGGTCACGTGAGCGGCGATCAGCGCTCTGAAAACTGGTAAAGAGCGGCTTATTTTTCCCCTTTAAAATAAAACTCTCGTGAGTCGCAGTTTGCATGGTGAGTGACACCAGCAGCCGCGTGGACCACTGTCCTCAGCCCCAGGCCCCGGTGCTACAATTCCAGGAGAGGGGGAGCCCGGGGCAAGGAAATTGAGGAGGTATGTGGCCTCATGCACAGAGGCACGGCATGTGATGTCACAGCACATACTGACATCACGCACCACCTGCACGAATCCAAAACAGAGAGGGTCAGCTTTGCTTTTGCATCAGGTTTCTCAAACCTTTGAATGCCTGCCCATGTGATAATGACTAAGCCTCTCCCCTTCATGACATTGTTGAAAAGAGGTGGAGCATTGTTGACCTTAAAATTATGCCCCCCCCCCCCCCCCGGAAAAAGTTCTGGGGATGCCCATGTCAAGGGGATTGGTTCTAGTGCACGCAAGGCTGCTGATAAGGCAGTACAACTGGTCCTGTTGTACTGGGCCCAAGCCTCATCAGCTAAACAGGGGGGGCCTGGGCAGCTTTATTGTTTATTTCTACCTAAATGAATAAATAGATTTTACTAGACCACACCCCCGCTCCTATATGCTTGCCAGGACATAGAATACATTTCCCTGGGCCCCATTACATCAACAGAGAGGCCCAGGAGTTTGTAGCAGAGGAGGGACTTTTCTTTTTCATTTTTGGGTACAGTCAGTGCTGCTGTTCTGCTGCACTTCAGGGGGGTGGAGGCGGGGCTGGGGGGCCCATTAGGAAGGCTGTATGGGGCCCCATGATTTCTAACAGCAGCCTTGAGTGCAAGCGCCCGTTCCATCTGCTGTCCAGGCCCCCCTGTGTGCCCCTTTTCCCTAAAGCACTGCTGGCTTCCCTCCTGTCCCACCGGCAGCTGCCACAAGCACACATGGGGGGATTTAAATTACTGGCCCCTTCCTTTCCTGACTGAACACAGTGAGCGATCAGTACTAATAACTCCTGTGTCTTTTCATCACTGAAGCATAGTAAACTGTGTTTACTATGCTTTAGTTTGTGAATGAGCAGGAAGCCTCAGTGTGCTTCCTATTCATTCATCTCTGCAGCTGAGGCTGTAGAGAAAGGGAATGATAAATCTATGTCCTTAGTCACTTTTGGTCAGAGGGGGCCTTGTTGGGTAGGCTGTATGGGGCTCCATGATTTCGAACAGCAGCCCTGCATAGAGCAATGCACATGACCAAAAGTAACATGCATTGCTCAGCATCAAGAAAAATGTATCCAGGGATCTGACAGTAAAGAACCCCTTACGCAGTTTAAGGTTAAACCGCTTTTCTTCTAGTTTTAGTGAGTGGCCCCGTGTCTTATTTAATTCCCTTTCTCTGGAAAGAGTGTTCCCTATGCTGGGGTCACCAATATAGTATTTGTACATTGATATCATATCCCCCCTCAAGCGTCTCTTCTCCAGAGAGAATATGTTCAATGCTTGCAGTCTTTCCTCATAGCTGATGTCCTCCATTCCCCTAATTATTTTTGGTGCCCTTCTCTGGACTCTATCCAGTTCCAGCACATCCTTCCTGAGGACCGGTGCCAGGAACTGGAGGGCATATTCAAGATGTGGCCGGACCAATAAACTTTCCATAAGAATTGGTAGCAACTGTATTTACACTTTTCAACATTTTCAATAAACTTTATATAAAAATTGGTAGCACATTATTATTATTATTATTATTACTAATATTATCATTATTATTATTATTATGATTATTATCAGGGCTTTTTTTTCAGCGGGAACGCGGGGGAACGCAGGTCCGGCACCTCCAGTCTGAATGTATGCAATGGCAAAGGGGTGCTGGGGTCAGTGGGGTGAGTAAAAGGGCCCATTGATGCTGACTGCTGGGGGATCTATTGTTGCTGGGGTGAATCTATTGTTGCTGGAGGGCATTTTGTCGTGAGTGGGGCTATTGTTGAAGTGGAGGATTTTTTTTTGCTTGGGGGAACTATTTTTGCTGGGTGGCTATTGTTGTTGGGGTAGGGTCTATAGTTGCAGGGGAGGATTTATTGGGGGGCGGGGAATTATTGCAGGGGAAGATTTATTGTTGCTGAGGGGGGTCTATTGTTGGGGGGGATCTATTGTTGCTGATTCCAGGGGATCTATTCTACTGCTTTTCTAGTTATCATTAACAAATTCCATACAAATTACCTATAACCACATCATGATACTTGGTTCTGTATTCTCTAAAAGGGGGGGGGGGTACTGGTGGGTGGTAGAGGGTGGAACCAAAGAACAGCGCTCGCAGGTGGGTAGGTGGGTGGAGACAAAGGGTGACTTAGAAGAGGGGAGTACCTGCACCTATTCTCGGGGAAAAAAAGCCCTGATTATTATTATTATTACTAATATTATCATTATTATTATCGATAGTATTGTTATTATTATTATTATTATTATTATTATTATTATTATTACTACTACTACTAATATTATCATTATTATTATTGATATTATTATTATTATTATTATTATTATTATTATTATTATTATTACTACTAATATTATCATTATTATTGATATTATTGTTATTATTATTATTATTATTATTATTATTATTATTATTACTAATATTATCATTATTATTATTGATATTGTTGTTATTATTATTATTATTACTATTATTATTATTATTATTATTATTATTATTATTATTACTACTAATATTATTATTATTATTATTATTATTATTATTATTATTATTATTATTACTAATATTATCATTATTATTATTGATATTATTGTTATTATTATTATTATTATTATTATTATTATTATCAATATTATATTATCACCTGAAGAAGTTCTGCTACATTTAGCTCGCCCAAGAACCAATCTCAATATACGGGTTTAGAAAAACTATTGCACGGCTTTCCTGACCAAATTTGAAGTTGGTTGCGGAAAAACAATAAGGCACTGCAAGCTGGCATCTTGTAAAGAGCTCTCCCTCAGCTACTAAAAGCCTTCCAATTAATTTTAGATAACATGGTTGAACAGAAGGATTTTTAATGAAGGCAGTTGACCTTTAAGAATAATTAATATCAGGATAACTGACTAAACTGGGGAAAAAAATGATTAAGATTATATTAATATATCTACAGCCAAGCAGTTGCTACTTCTTTGTTTTCAGAAGAATCGTTCCTTCCTTATCTCTTATTCATTTTGATCTTGCACGCAATTAGTGTTCCAAGATACTGGTGGAGTGACAAATAGTCCTCAGTCTAAGGTAAATAAAACCATCAGGTTTCTTCATCTGCCCGGGATCTTGTTGCTTAGCAACAAAGGAAAAAAGCAATTCAAGTGGCTATTTGATTCACATTCGGCATAAAGAGCGTTGAAAGAATAACAAGTAGAAGCATGTCTTATTCACAAGAGGTGGGATCCATGGCTGGTGCCACCTCCCACACCAACCCCAAAGCTTATCATCCCTCATACCATCCGTCTTATTTAGCTGGGTCCAGATATCCTTGTCACAGTCTAGTTATGATGCTGAGAGCTGGATCCTAGGCGATTCGTAGAAACACTTTATTATATTCGGTTTACTACAAGCCTGTTATTAGTTGCCGTGTGCTTAGAATGGAAATTGCTTTCCAAGAAAGAAGTGCCCTTTATTGAACCCTTAAAGCTAATAATTACTCATGCTTGTTATTAAAGAGCCTGTGACGTGCATTGTTAATGAGATTTAATCCATAAACAGGTCCATTGGAGAAAACATTGCTGCTTTTAAATAAAGTAATCAGGGTAATAAAAACTAAAATAATAAAATGCAAAGGATATGGCCCTTCTGAGAATAAATCAACTTTTTTAGGCTTTTTATAAAATTATTATCTTTAAATATTTGTAAGTTTACAAATCATTATCATTTTTTTAGAAATGGCTTTAAAGTGTAAATCCACTTTTGTTGAGAAAAAAACATTTCCCTCCGGGTGATCTCTGTACATTGCAAAGGATTATAACAACCTTTGTTGCAGATTCCTTCCTTTTTTTTATCCCGAATAAATGATTGTTTGTTCCTCTGTGCTGAGTGAGTCTAATGGGAGTGGTTTCATAATTATCTATCAGCTGTGGCAGCTGCAGGGCCTGCATCCCTGAGGAAAGCTGCCGGGCCTGCATCCCTTTAGATGTGTTCCTATTGGGAGTATCTCACCAAAAATGACATTTTTATTGCAGGAGATGCCTGAAATCTGACTTGTATCTTAAGCAGACTTCTGGGAAAATTGGTGAGCCAATCACACAAGCAGGAAATGATGTTTCTGGGGTGTGGTCAGTATACATTCTGTGTACAGAACAGCTCCAGGTAGCCATATTGCACTGCATTTTCAGAAAATTACAGAGCTGCATATTGAAAAGGAAAGGTCATTTTTAATAACATTCAATTACAATATGATTTGTGTCACAGTTGTAAAGCCATATTGTTTTTTCTTTATTTGCTACCCCCCCCCCCCCCCACGAAAGTGGAGTTACCATTTAAAGTGGAACTAAACCCTCCTACCCTTTACAGTGAAGGAAGTTACCATCTTAGTTTGATCTGCAGTTGCCATAATGCTGCACATGTGATCAGTTATGGCACCAACTGATGGCCTGACAGTTCAGATGACAGGGCAAGAAAATGCCTTGACTGTAACTGTTTTGGGATGGGTTTAGTTCCGCTTTTAAGTGGATCCAAAGGCAGAAGTTTTTTTTTGTCTTAATGCATTCTATACTAATTACCTGAGACCCATTTCGATCCAGCGATTTTGCACGAGAGCCTCGGATGTCCAGGACTCTCCCGTCTCACTGGCTGAGACAGCAGCAGATGGCATTGGCTCCTGCTACTGTCAACAAAAGTCAGTGAGCCAATGAGAAGAGATAGGGGGCGTTGGCTGGAGCCGTGGCTCTGTGTCTGAATGGACACACAGAGCAGCGGCTCTGGGAGCAGGAGGGAGGGGCCAAGAGTGGGCTGCTCTGTGCAAAACCATTGCACAGAGCATGTAAGTATAACATATTTGTTACTTTTAAACAAAAAAAATAAGACTTTAATATCATTTTAAGTGGATGTAGATAGTCATTTTCTGAGGTATCCTAGACCAAAATACACACCAACTGGCTGGCAGCATTGAGGATAGTAATGGTTGAGTTTGAACTTTTTGGTCAGATTTGGTCTATTTTACTTGCTTTTGGTGTCTAATTTCTCACCTGGACTAATGGAACTCCCTCCTTGTTGGCCTACTTCTTCACAGACTATCTCCCTTCAGTCTATTACTAATGCTGCTACAAGACTCATTCACCTTACTAGACACTCAGTGCTCATCAACCCTCTCTACCAATCTCTTCATTCTTCTGTTCACCCAAAGTATACAATTCAAAATACTAACAATAACATACATAACCATCTACAACTCTGCCCGAAGCTATATCTCCATCCCCATGTCAAAATATCACCTAAACTGTCTCTTTGTTCCTCCCAAAATCTCCTTCTCTCTAGCCCCCACATCACCTTCCCTCATGCTCATCTCCAGGATTTCTCCAGACCCTCCCAATTCCTCTGGAATTTTCCACCCCAATTCTCAGCTATCTTCTACTCCTAACCCCCCCCCCCCCCAGCTTAAAGGAACCCTACTTAACACTAATGGATGAGCGAGTTTGGGGTGGAAGAACCTAAATGGCCTGCATAGAGTCCTGACCTCAACCCAATAGAACATATTTGGGATGAGTTAGAGTGGAGACTATGAGCCAGGCCTTCTCTTCCAACATCAGTGCCTGACCTCACAAATGCACTTCTGGAAGAATGGTCAAACATTCCCACAGACACACTCCTAACCCTTGTGGACAGCCTTCCCAGAAGAGATGAAGCTGTTATAGCTGAAAAGGGTGGGCCAACTCAATATTGAACCCTACGGACTAAGACTGGGATGCCATTAAAGTTCATGTGCGTGTAAAGGCAGGCGTCCCAATACTTTTGGTAATATAGTGTAAGAGAAGTGTGGAAGCATTTCTCCTTCACTCTTAATCTGCAGGCAAGGAGATAATGTGTATATATATATATATATATATATACAGTATACGTGCATGTGTGTTTGAGCTTTAGTGTGCACACCCTAAAACTAAAGGTTGCGCACACCTACAGTATAGAAAAGGAAGAAAATATGGGCGCTTCTGTGGGGCTGAGCCCTGGATCCAAAGGGTGGTTTTGATCAGTATGCACTCGGGCAGAACTTAGGAGGAGAAGCAGCTCTGTGAAATGTATGAGAAGAAAACAAGGTGCCTCTAAGTGCAGTATTGATCATGACATCAAAGGGTTAAAAACACTAACAAGATGTTCCTTGTAATGAAGGCCAAGAGAAAAACTGTTGTATAGAGGTACAGCGCCACATTAATAAAAGGACCCTAAATGAATAAACAAAGTCCATAAAGTCTGTCTAAAACTGGTGCTGAGATGCAGAAATAAATACAGATGAATTCCAACACCGTGAGAGCAGACACAAAATTCAGGTGATCACCACGTGCATGAATAAGGTAGTCTCCTTACCAGATTTATAGACCCCCTGTTACGGAAGGCCCACTGAGCATAAGGTATAAAACGATCATCAATGAAGGGTCCACTCCAAATCAGCATCCAGTCCACCACGGAATATTCATACAGGACATTACAACCTTACAAACGTCATGAACCCCAAATAATGGACATTTATGTACCTCCAAGAAAACAAGTGGGGCTCACATAGTGAAGTATGTACAATTTATTCAGTAAAACAAAGGTAAAACATCTGTGTGATACAGGCATGTAGAAAGAATTTGCCACGGGCTACAAGTGTATCTGCATGGGGGCTGGAGTGCCTGACGTGTTTCGTCCTACCGTCAGACGTTGCCAAAGGTCAAGAGAAAAACTGGAATCGGCCAACAGCACTGCCTGTGAACAAGAGGAACTGGTACTCAGCTGTCCAGTGTCCAGGGAGCTCCTGGTGTGTCAGCGTGCAACAAGCACACAGCGTGGTGGGGCTTCCGGTAATCACGCTGGAAAGCATGCGGCCGGTGTCAGGTGCAGGTGGGCGGTAACATGTTTAGAAGCATGCGGGGCTCCTTCATCAGACCTCTGAGGTCCCTGGACACTGGACAGCCAAGTTCCGGTTCCTCTTGTTCACAGGCAATGCTGTTGGTCGAGGTTTTCTCTTGGCCTTCATTAAAGGGAACATCTTGTAAGTGTTTTTAACCCTTTGATGTCATAATAAACAGTCGAAACTGCACCTTGGTTTCTCATGCACATCTACAGTATGTCTGCAGGACAGCTTGTTCTTTTCAAAAACAATAGACATACTGGCCAGTTCACCAGGTGGGAATTAGGCAAAGAAAGCCTAAAAAAAAAAAATGAATGCAGCCATCATATCTAAGAATTGGTAAGCTTCAATTTCATAAATGTTTGCTTTTTGGTTTAATACTGCTCTCAATCTTAAGACATTTGAATGCCCAAGTTATACAAATACCCCCACTCTGTTTCTACTAATAAACATGTAAATATATTCTGGACACTACATCAAGATTTTGGGTTGGATGTTCTATTTCCAAATCGTATTTCTTCTTCTGCTAAACAGAGTAATATCCAAGTCTCATGAACTGAGATTGCCATGCTCTACAATTCCCGTTACTCCTAAATTCATCTCTCCCATGTACTATAAACTTACAGCTAAATAATTTTATGTGCAAAACTCAGATCATCCCTATGGCTGCTTGAATGCTTATTTTATCTTCTTTGGATATTTTGCAGGGCTATTCATCACAACAAGCACTATATTAACCGCAATGTATTTTAAACCCAGCAATACATTTGGCAGTTATTGCCTACTGTCAGCTCTATACACATCCATTGCAGAAAATAATTGCACCCTAATACCATAATCCACAGAATGCACCTTTATGGTAAGTATGCGGCTATAGGATTTTACAAGCAAAAAAAAAAGACGAATTGCAATGACTATTCAGGGTTGAGTTTTGTTTAGCAATGACACGATGCAAACATAATTACATAAATTATCCCTACAGTCATGTAAATATAGTAAGGTTCAAATGAACACCTTGGTAATATGTGAAGGTTTTGGAGCTTATCTTGGAATTTCCTAACCATATCACGGCTAAGGCCCAAGGCCAAGTGCTTTTGGCAGGACATGATACACATAGATACTAATCCTATATTTCAAAAAAGCATAGCGAAAAATAATCCCATATAACATTGACTATATAATACGGTTGTCTTGCTTCTTCATATTCCATCAAAGATTAGTCTTCTGATGGTTTGTCTGTCTTCATCATATCTATGGAGTCTGTGTAATATCAGACAATATCCAGATTCAGTTAAGCTATCTTGAAGGCATATTCCAAAACCACAAATTTCTGATTGGCTCTGAAGTCATATGCAGTTCAGTGTTATCATTCATCCAGTCACTTCACATAGAAACTACTATGAGTTCCTACAGTTGTCATGTCCTCTGAAAGATCTGTGACAGCAGCTATATGCTATCATTTAACTCTAGACAGTTGAAGGAAGCATTCACTTCTGTATGAGAATAATATAGTGATATAGTGAGGTTGATTTACTAAAGTATGAGAGGTTGTTCACCTAGTAGAGAAGAATGTTCAATTTGAAAAGTATACGATTATTTTGCAAAGTGAATGTTTGTAAATAAGGTAAGCCTGTATTCATAACTAAATACCCAATCATGTTCGAAGTCAATTAAAAACAAGACATTTTTCTAGCACATGAATGCGTAATCAAAGGGAAAGCAGCTTTGTTCCATTTACTAACATTAACTAAACATACATTTTGCAAGATAAACAGCCTCTCTTTATGTAGTAGCTCAAGCCTTTAGTCTACTGGTTACACAATGGTGATTATATATTAAGTGAAATAAAACCCAGTGGTAGTACTATAGTCATAATAAACACCTCTCGGCATGGAGACAGAGGGTGGTCTACTTCATTCGCCTTTGGTATTTCTTCTATGGTGTCAGGCGTTGGGAATAAAAACTACAATGGAACTATGTTTATTCATTTCTTCCATAAGTAACTCAACCCTGATGTCTTCCAATGGTGATTATACTTTAAAAATGAAGAAAAACCCAGTGGTAGAACTATAATCATAGTAAACGCCTCACTGCAAGGGGACAAGGGGTTTGCCTTCATGATCTCCATCATACCCCATTGACACCTCATGCATAGTGTCAGGCCGAGGGAATAAACAGTATTATTGAGCTATGTTTATTCATCTCTTCCCTTAGTAACTAAACCCTGATGTCTACTGGTTGCAAAATGGTGATTATGCTTTGAAAATGTAGTAAAACCCAGTGGCAGAACTGCAATTATTGTAAGCCTCAGCCTGGCAATAAAGCATTTGTCTTCATGGTCTCCATCATACCTCATTGACAACTCAGCCATAGTGTTGGGAATAAATAGTATGATGGAGCTATGCGTATTCATCTCTTCCTTTAGTAACACAACCCTGATGTCTGCTGGCTACACAATGATAATTATACTTTGAAAGTGAAGTAAAATCCAGTTGTGCAACTATGACCATAGTAAACACCTCTCTGCCTGGGAGCAAAGGTATTCCTTCTGTAGTCTCCATGACACTCTATTGGCATTTCATCCAGTGTGCCCAGCATAGGGAATAAACAGTACTTTGGAGCTAGGTGCATTCATCTGTTCATTTAGTAACTCAACCCCGATGTCTACTGGTTATAAAATGACAATTATAATTTGAAAGTAAAGTAAAACCCATTGGAAGAACTACAATCATAGTAAACACCTCATGGCCTGGGGACAAAGGGTTTACAGGCATACCCCACTTTTAAGTATACAATGGGACCAGAGCATGTATGTAAAACGAAAATGTACTTAAAGTGAAGCAATACCTTTTTTCATTTCTCAATGCATGTAAATACACTAGCTCCATAGGAAATCTTGGTCAGCTTGACATGGCACTGCTCCCAAACCATTAGTGACAAGGACACCAATCTTGGGGAGCATGTTAAGGGGATACAGGACTATGACATAGTAGATTACCTAGGCAAGCTGGCCAGCCACAAACAGGATATGTTGTAGTCCTGGGTCCCCTCTCGGTGCTCCCTAAGTTTGGTATCCCTTTTACTTATGGTTTGGGAGCAGTGCCATGTCAAGCTCACCAAGATTTCCTATAGACGCCAATGTTAAAAACCGGGAGTAGTGTCATGCCAAGCTGAACAAGCTGTGTCCTTACTCGCGAGTGTACTTAAAGTGAGTGTACTTAAAGTGAGTGTACTTAAAGCGGGGTATGCCTGCACTTTTTTGGTCTCCATCATAATATGTTAGCACTTCATCCATGGTGTCAAGTAGTAGGAATAAACAGTACTATGGAGCTATGTATATTTATCTCTTCCTTTAGTAACTCAAACCTGATGTCTACTGGTTACATTGTACTTTGAAAGTGAAGTAAAAGCCAGTGGTAGAACCACAATCATAGTAAACACCTCTCGGCCTGGGAACAAAGGATTTCCTTTTCGAGGTCTCCATCATACCCCACTGGCACCTCTTTCATGGTGTCAGGCAATGGGAACAAAACAGTACTATGGAGTTATGTGCATTCATCATGCAATGCATCCTAGGCATAGGTAGTTGCCAGCGCCAATGAGATATTTGCCAATCTGTTCACCTCCCCACTGTTTTGGTTTTGGGGATTGCTAGTGAACACCAAGAAAACTGCACAAATATAACAGACCTTAAATTATGCTCTTAGAGGTAGATTACAATGGACTATATTATGTCCTAATTAACCTGCCTCTAGGTTACAATCCAAGGTGACATGCAACTCTGCAGGACACTAATGTATACAGCTCATTTTCTCTAAAACACTTATCTCTTTAACAGGATAGAATAGTATAAATATCCCCATCCAATTATTTATCCAGCTATCTAAGTGTCTTGATCCATTTGCAAATGTACAACCAGTTAACATAAAAACAAACATCAATGCACATTTACTTATGAAGATTGACTGTGCTCATTATGTAGTCTTCCTGTACACATCATAAATTTTGATTTTTTTAAATTAAAGGGCTTGGTGAGCACAGCGTACATACCTGTGCCTTGTAAAACATCGCAAACTGCCAAGCCTTGCGTGCAAATGAAAAATGGCTTATGTCATACAGTTTGCTGCTACATATTTAAACGTAACAAAATGAATATTGATCATAGAGGGTAGAGAAAACATTAGGACACATAAAGGACTTCACTACCAGTGCACCGGTGTTGCGTCAACTGCATTATGCCTCAGACAAATAGCAGTCATGGTTTATGTATTGAATTTACCAGGAGACTAGGACACTTAATAGACCACATTCTGATCCAAAGACTTAACCATATTTCTGGAGAATTGGACATTAATAGCTGTGTAATGTGTCCTATAATTTGCGGGTGTGGAGTAGAAATGAATCCATATGTTTATATCACTATAAAAACATTTGCCTTGATGCCTTTTACCACTGGTGACAAGATGTCTGAACAGGCGGATGTCTTTGGGTAATTAAATAAATGAGCGCTATATAAAAAACATAAATCGCCCTCTCCGTATGGGAAGTATCGCAGAGGACTTGTAAAAAGCTCTCCTTGGATACAATCTCCCTTACAGAAGAATCGGAGATGTCATTGTGACAGTTAGCGCCAAACTACACCTCTTGTAATGTTCACTAGACTAGAAGATATATTTTCATCTATAATGTTATAATTACTCATTTTGTATTATAATCTTGCATAACCTCACTCTTGTACATTTTTTATTTCTTCTTCAGAAGAAGGAACAGAACTCATCCTAAAGGTTTACCTACATAAGGATCATAGTTTATTTTGAAATGAAAGTAAAGAATGTTAGGTTTATTCTAATTTATGGAGAACAAAGCAAGAGTAATATAATTCTCCCTGATGCAGCCTATAGTCTCTATAGTGGGTATTGAGGAGCACCTATTACAAAGTACATATTGCTTAAAATTATTTTTGAAACGTTTGATTGGTTAAAGCCAATGTGTTTCAGGGGAAGGCCTCCTTCTTCTTCAGGTCTTGAGAAGTGGTTGTTTTTAGAAATTGGGAATGTAATAGAAGACTTATGTTAGGGTTTGATAAAGACCGTTATCTCTTCACAGAACTGTGATCTGCCGGCTCACAATGTGAGAGATAACTGTCTTCGTCAAGATCCAACACAGGTCTTCTGTTACATCCCATCATGATTCTAACAACATTCACCGCTCAAGTCCTGAAGGAGGAGAACTTTCCTTCAAAACTTGTTGGCTAAATTTGATGCACTTAACCAATTAATGCTTCAAAAAGGCTTTTAAGGCCGCTTTCACATGGTTGTGCTTAAAGAGGTTGTAAACCCAAATTTTATTTATTTTTTTTTCAACCTGAAAGAGAAAACCATAATGAGCTAGTATGCATCGCATACTAGCTCATTATGAAATACTTACCTTAGAACGAGCCCCCGCCGTGCCACCCACTTACCTCTATGACGGGCGACATGTTAAGTCGCCCGTCTTCCGGGATCGCGGCATCCGGCCATCTGATTGGCCGGAGTCACGGTGACGTCACTCCCGCGCACGCGCGTGGGAGCTGACGGTCACAGCATGGGGCTCTGAAGGAACGGCACCAGCGGCCGTTCCTTCAGAGCACATGCGCCAGTGATGTCACTGGCTGCATGTAAGGTAAATATCTCCTAAACGGTGCATGTTTAGGAGATATTTACAGTACCTATAGGTAAGCTTTATCATAGGCTTACCTATAGGTACAACTTGCAGAGGAGGGTTTACTTCCTCTTTAAGCGTACACCCGTGCAAGGACCATGTTTTGCCTGCACAGGACACACAGGTGTCCTGTGTATAAGGTGCAGGTAGCCCATTCATGTCAGTTGGGAGGTAGTGGCTGCACAGGCACAGCCACTGCTCCCAATTTGACACCCACGTAGTGTGAAAGCATGCAGGGCCCTGAATGCAGACAGTGTTCAGGGACCTTCATGCACCTGAACCCACACAGATGTCAAATTGGGAGCTGCTGCATCCCAATTGACTCAAATGGGACTCCTTGCGTGCAGAACACCTGTGCATCCAATGCAGGCAGAACATGGTCCTCACACAGGTGTATGCTTAAGTACACCTATGTTAAAGAGGGCTAAGTGATATGAGCTGTTAAAATAGGCACACCTTAATACCCACTCCAGAGTCTGTTGTCTGCAGAACACTCCTTGTGTCATGATCAGATAGGTGGCAGTCTAGGACCAGAACAAGGTCCAAATACACTATACCTTCATCACGGATCAGCACATACATTTTTTTGTATATTTATCAGAACCAAATCTCACATTTACAAGTCCAGAGCTATCACACACATATAAGACTCTTGCTACAGCAAGATAAATAAGAATCCATGATGTAGGATGGTAAAGCTGGACATATCTTCCCACAAAGTCTTGTAAGAAGGACGGTAGGTAATTTAGAAAACTACAGTTCTCGATAGCAAACTTTATTTGGAGTGAAAAACTGGAAAGTCTGAGTATTTCCAAACCTTACCCTGCATCCCTTTGTTCAATGCAAATGTCCCACAAACCAAAAGACCCAGTCCTTGGCACATGGAAGGTGTGAAATCTCTGAAGGTTGATTTATAAAAAGGTTTAAGGAATCTTCAGGGCTCTTTGGAGAGCTCACATTTTAACAGAACAATTTATTCAATTGGTTGCTATGGTCTGCTGCACTTCAGTTTGCTTATTATATTCTTCACCTATATAATGACCCAAAGAAGAGCTGTCTGGCTTGCTCATAGCTCAAAAAGATGCCAGAGTTAACGGATCAGTAAACACTGAGACTTATTTTGTAAGTAACGAGTGTTCCTGTGAACGTGTATTTCATTTACCAACCAATTAGTTCATATCCCTCGTTTAACAGAAAAAGAGAATAATATAACTATTAAACAGATCCATCTGCTTGGCAATATGAGAAATGCTGTCATTCATGAAGCTAATTTTGGGTAGAGTTCTTTTTTTAGGATACCCTCAATAAAGTCAAAGGAATCACACACTTGGCTGAACTTATCAACGTGAAAGGTGTAAACACAAATAATATATTCCATACTAATAACTATGTAACTTGCTGTAGGTGAATTTTTGGCAAGATGTCAAAACAAACCCACATGAAATTATGCAGAAAGCATCTGTTAAATATTTTGCATATGTCACATATAAAATGTGCAGCGAAGTATAAAGATCTGTTTCTTCAGCCCCTTAAATCTCCCAAACCATTTTTTAACTTTTCTATGGAAACTTATTCTAAACAAAATTTGACCAATCAACAAGGTAGGTTTGATTTAAAATGTCATCTTTCACCTGGGCTTAGAGGTTATATTCACCTTTATCATAAAATGTTCTATGCCAGTGATGGTGAACCTTGGCACCCCAGATGTTTTGGAACTACATTTCCCATGATGCTCAACTACACTGCAGAGTGCATGAGTATCATGGGAAATGTAGTTCCAAAACATCTGGGGTGCCAAAGTTCGCCATCACTGTTCTATGCAGTCTAGGGTTCCCGGTAGTTTTAAAACACATTGCAGCTTCCAAAATTGGTGCTTGGTTCAAATATCAAACCTGTTATTCAATGGCAGCTTCCCCAAAGCCTAGCCAAAAAATCCTCTTCCTGCTCAGGATCGGGGTTGCACCAAACACTGGGGGCATCCCAGCATTACGGGAAGGAATGCTTTCCTCTTTCAAAATCCATGCACACAGCGTGCTCCCTGCTCCCCTTTTACAGCAGCTCAGCCTCTGTGCTGATGTGGAAGATAGTTCACACTGCACATGCTTGGGTCTTAAAAGAGAGAGAACATTCATTCCTAGGGGCATGCCCACCGTAGAGTTTACCCCAGATTTAAGGCAGGATAGGCTGATCTCTTTCAATGGTAGTTTTTTGGCCAGGCTTTGGGGAAGTCTCCATTGGCCTACAGGTATGAAATTTAAAATAAGCGCCAATATTTGAAAGTTGCACTGGGCCCATTGACTGGATGGCATATTTTATTGCAAAAAGTAAACTTAGCTTTTAAAAAAATAGAGAAAGCTCAAATATTATATCTTACAGATACCCACAAAAACTAACGAAATGCCACTCTAAATTAAATATCCATGCATTGTTTTATGCTTTTATCTGATTGCTTATGACTTTAACAGCACTAGTTGGCACTTGGCTATCAATGGCTTAGGCTAAGGGGACCTTGGTAATAATATTACCAGAAGGCTAAATAATCAGTAGGACTTACCAAAATTAATGAAACACTGGCATAACTTTTTTATTTACTTAAACAGGTCATTCATATTTCACATGTTGGTAGAGTAACTCTTCTTCTAAATAACTCTTCTTTTTTTACATTGTAAGTAAAAAATGGATTCCAAGCAAAATCAACATGCTGTCATTAAGTTCTTGATGAAGGAAGGGTGCGGGCTGTTGATATCCATAGGAGGCTACAGAATGTTTATGGAGATGACATCATTGACAAGAGCAATGTCTTGTTATTGGTAACTCTTGTCAATGGTGTCATCTCCAACAGCCTGCACCCTTCCTATGTAAAAAACGAAATGATGGCACATTGCCTCTGCTTGGAGTCTTTTATTTTTTTTCTGCAATGAAAATTAAAAAAAGAAGAGTTACTATAGATGAAGGGTTACTGTACCAACATGTGAAATTTAAATAACCTATGTAAGTTATTAAAAAAGTTATGTCCACTTTTGCATTACTTTTGTTACAGCACTCGTGTAATGGACTGCATGCCTACATAAAAGAGTACATGAATGTATGCTTAGGGTTCATGCACACTATTGCTTCTAAACTTGAGTTTAGGAGCATTTGGCATTTTCTTTTTGAATTCATTTTTATTGAATTTTCCAACAAACAAACAGGGGTATAATAACAACTGTACCAGACATTACAGTATATTGAAACAGATACAATTTCAGTACACCTTAGTCTACAATAGCATAGAGATAGAGTAGTTAGTACAATAACGTGGAGCATGTTTGATGCCCTTGTATATATAGACATTAGGTCCCCTGGTAATCTCTCAAAATGGTTAGAGAGGCTTACAGTTGAAGAAGTAGTCTGGGAAAGCATGTATCTCCTTAATATAGACTAGGTTCTGTATTCTGTGATGGGAGAGGGTTCTTCCCCCAATTGCTCTATGTGTCTATTGTCCTAGTGGATGGTCTGGTAATCATAGGAGCAAGCAGAAGAGAAAAGAAAAAAGAAACAAAAACAGATATGAATAGAAGGACTAAGTGAAGTGTAGGCACTGTATGTCTTGTTCTTTGAGACTTGGCTAAATATGTGTGTTGTATCATTCGTCCAGAGTATTTGTTCCTGGTGGGGAATTGTCTTTTAGTATATAGATGACCACTGTATAGCATTCGGCATTTTTTTTGGCAAAGCTTCTCAACTCAACTCCCTAAAAGCCTATGTGTCCATGCACACATAGGCTTTTACAAGAGTTTAGAAGCTGCTGCTGTTAAGGGAGGTTCAACCTCTCTCAACCTCCCTCTCCTGAACGTGGAAGAACCACGTTCAGTATAGTTTTGACCGTCGGCCAAAAAATGCAGCAAAATTGTGGTAATTTGCGTTTTCCCATGGCCAGCGGTCAACCTAGTCTGTGTTTACTTATTGTATGTGAATCATTGTACATTAAAATGCTACACTGATAGCCAGAATTATACCTAAACTTCAGCAAAATAGCAATAACCCTTCTGGTCTGGTAGTGCACTTTTTGTGCTGCCAACGGGCATCCTTTCCTATTCCTCCCCTACCTGCACTGCATCCTCAAAAATGTTAATTAGTAATATTAAGCTGTTTACCATAACCAGGAAGCAGAAGACTACATATAATGAAAGATTGTATATAGTAGTAGTCTAAGCAACTACGTTTTACTGGTTTTAATTAACTCTTTCTAAGCCATTGAAATGAAAATCAACCAATAGAAAAAAAATAATACTTTTTGATGCATAGCTCAGATCACAAATGTCACGGTCAAATACATAATAAAGCATCACACCACTAGCATGACTTTCCTCCGCATTACCCTTAACCATGTTAACAATGATATTCTAATGTAAAAATTAAAGCCCTCTTTGGAGCCATTATTTTCGGTTATACCAACTGGCTCTGTAATTAGTATGGAACAGGAAGTGCTCATCTTCTAATTGTGATTACACAGCTGGGGTCCAGAGATTTGTAAAGGAAAAAGAACATTAAAAGATGACAGAAATAGAAATGACTTCAATTGTGACATTCTCCCAGCCTTGTTCTCGTTTGATTGCAAAATGCATAGGCTACCGATGTCTGGGCTAGACTACATGTCTGAATGCCTGGCGTGTATCTTTGTCACTTGCAGCCACCTGAGTACTGACAGATATCTAAACAGATATCATATGCATAGACATATGTTATTCTTACTGTGTTTCTGCATACATACCTACCTTTTCTCAACTCTTTCTATTGATGAGGAACCCTTTACATTTCTTACTCTTCTCGTCTGCAACCACCCCCCCCCCCTTTTCCTACAGCTATTTTTTTTTTTTTTTTAGCCAGAAGCAAAAAACAAAATAAGGCACATGTCTTCACAATTTGTATATTTTGATGTTTAGCCTTGCTCTTTCTAACCCTTCTGGCCTTACCACTGACCAGAGAAGGATTAAAATAGAAGGGAGGCCAACAAGACAGCAGCTTTTCCTGCATCCCTATGAATGAAATTGTTACGGTTTGTACCCAAGCCCCCCTGTATTGGCATGGCCCTTCTACTTCAGACACCAGCTTCCTACAAGTCCGTCCTCCCTTGTGATTAGGGATAAGCTTAGGTTTGGTCCAAACCTATGTTTGCCTGAACCTGAAAGGAAGCTGCTAGTGTTGGGGCAATCAGCTGCAGCCGAGGCATTCCCTGTCTCACAGCTGTATGTCAGCAAAGGTGCAGCAATTTTTATGATCATTGGCCATGTTGGGTCAATGTCATCGACCTAATATGACGATGTTGCCATAGTAAGTCAATCACGTCAATCAGATGTGTTGTAGCTGGAGAGAGTCCAGAGAAGGGCAACTAAACTAATTAGGGGATTGGAGGACCTAAATTATGAAGAGCGTCTGCAATTGCTTGATTTATTCTCCCTGGAGAAGAGACGCCTGAGGGGGGACATGATAGCAATTTTTAAATATCTCAATGGGGATCTCAGCTTAGAAAAAAAGCTGTTCAGTCGAAGGGATTGCATGAGGACTCGGGGGCATACAATGCGATTAGAGGAGAAGCGTTTAAACCTCAGGCAACGTGGGGGGTTCTTTACTGTTAGGGCTACAAGATTGTGGAATTCTCTACCACAAGAGGATCAGAACATTCAGGGGTATGTGAGATGATTACAGCCACACACACCTACACAGGTTGAACTGGATGGACTATTGTCTTTATTCAACCTCACCTACTATGTAACGTCATGACTTTTGTCCACCACCTTTTGTGTTTTTGCAGCTGTGGAGCAGGGTCTGACTTATCTGCTTCTGATTGGCCTGGCCTGACAGCTTTGCCATCCATCACTATGAATGATATTGTTATGGTTTGCGCGGAGAAGTGACACAATTTGCATCACCTGTATTGGCATGGCCCCTCTCCATCAGACACCAGCTTCCTACAAATGTATCTTCCTCATTGCTGTATTTTGGCCTAGGCCAACAAGGCCCAGGCCTAGGGCGGCACTTTGCAGGGGGGCAGCATAAAAGCTGCCCCCTCCACCTGAGACTCTATTGGCAACTGGTTGCTAGAGCTGCCTCTCTCACCCCCCCTCTCTTTCTCCCTTACCTCCCTCAATCTCTCGTCCCCCTCTCTCTCTCATCCCCCTCTCTCTTTCTCTATCCCCCCTTTCTCTCTCATCCCCCCTCTCTCTCTCTCATCCCTCTCTCTCTCTCTCATACCCCCTCTCTCTCGCTCTCTCTCTCATCCCCCCTCTCTTCCACCCCCTCTCTCTCTCTCTCTCTCTCTCTCTCTCTCCCCCATCCCCCTCTCTCTCTCTCACCCCCCATCTCTCTCATCCCCACCTCTCTCTCATCCCCCCTCTCTCTCTCATTCTCCCTTTCTTTATTTCTCTTTGATCCCCACTCTCTCTCACCCCCCTCTCTTTCACCCCCCCTCTCTCTCCCTCCCTCCCTCCCTCACCCCCTCTCTCTCTCTTATCCCCTCTCACCCCCCCCCCTCTCGTGAGATCTCATACTGAGACTTGTAGTCCTTCAATTTTGGAGGGAGTCACATCCGTTAAAAAAGGAGTGGGGGAAATTTACATAGGAGGAGGAGGGAGGGAGCCCAATTTTAGTCTTGCCTAGGGCAGCACAAAACCAAAATACACCACTGATCTTCCTTTCTGACTAGGGATAAGCTTGGGTTTGGTCTAAACAAATGTTTGTCCAAACCTGAAAGAAAGTTGACAGTGATCCGGCCAATCAGCTGTAGCCGAGGCATTCCCCATATCAGTATGTTGACAAAGGTGCAGATGTTTTTATGACTTAATTGACTCAATATGAAGTATGGGAACTTCCGGCCACATCAATTCCACTCTTTGAAACAAATGCCAGCTCCCTTAAGGATTGGAGCAAAGGCATTCTGCAAACACTTTGGCAGAGTGTTCCGAGTGCCAGAAGAGGCACCTTACTTGGGAGGGTAAACTTTATTTTATTGTGGGCAATTTTAATAAACAGATTTATGCTACAGATGCTTTTCTTTGGCATTCCTTCCCCTTGGTGTATGGAATGAACCAGTTGAGCATCGGTCCTAGGTTGATGGGATAATTTGCACAGCGAGTCTGTGACATAAAAGCTGTATTGACCTTCATAGACATCTACACTTTGGTAAGTTCGGTCCCTGGAGGGGAAATTGGTGGTGACATACAAAGTACAAGTCACTTTAATTTACAAGTAGATTGTACGCTCTTTGCACTTTAATTTAGCATTGAGGGTTGTACTTGGACTGTGTACTATGGACATTTGTACTTTATAAAAAGTGATATGAGTTAATTTATTTTTGCATGGCTGGTATTTAAGAATTTGTTTAATGATAACAAGGCGATTACATTATCTAAATAAGGGTAAGTGCAGCTTTTCAATTTACATTACTGCAGCCGAGGCATTGCCTTCCCCACAGCTGTATGTAGGCAAAGGGGCAGGGATTCTTATGACTTCATTCACCTCATATGGCCATACTAGTTCAGTGTCAATGACCTAATATGGCATGTTTTAATAACCTCTGCCATTCTCAATAAAGCTTTCTTCTTGATTAAAAAAAAAAAAAAAAGACCTAATATAGCCATGTTGCACAAGACATTGTGCTGCCTGGTTCCAAAAACTAAATGCTGCCCCCCCCCCCACAAAAAAAAAAATCATGCCAACCAACATGCCCATAACATTTTATTTGATATCAGGATAATTCAAACTAAGATTAAATGTATCAGGAAGTCAGATCTATATGCAACAGGACCTTGTCTACATGCACAATTATATAACATACCATTATGTTCAATTCCAACCCACAAACTCTAGTATTATTTTGTTTGTCTGAATGTCTGATGCCATTGCGCACACGACAATCACATAAGGAATGTTCCCCGGAGAAGACTCTCCACCTCCTCATTCTCATTAGTTTGCAATAAGGTTGCCAGTATGAGATGGGGAAATGCTGCCCATAACACGCCGCAAACTGATGACACACAAAACTGCTGGAAAAAAAATATTGGGCATCAATTTGCTGTCCCTCTCAAACTTCTGCCTGGGTCCAATGGACCTAGTGGGACCCATGGTAGGGCCGGCCCTGCATGTCACCAAAGTAGGTCAATAACGCCACAAGCATTTTCCACTATATTTTGCGTATGCGTAGCTGTGGGGGGGGGGGGGGGGTTCCTTGTCTGCTTTTGATTGGCCTAGCACTAACAGCTTCCTCCCATGTTTGGAAGAACATGGGTTTAGGCCAAACCCAAGATGAACCTAAGCTCATCTCTACTTGTGATGTGACAGGTTGAAGTGTAGTTTTCGACCAATTGGGTTTACTGCAGGAACATTAAGACTGTAGCTGGTCCCCCTGAATATCCACTGGGTCCACAGCTATTGACTAGGTTGCTTTGTGGATTATCCAGCTCTGGCACAGGCAATTCTCTGCATTAGGGTAAAAAAACCTTCTGAGTGCAGCCCCCCTACAGCATCCCTTATACTTACATGAGCCTGATCTTGATTCAGCGATGTGCACAAGAGCAGTGGCACTCTTGGCTCTCTCCCTCCTCATAAGCTCAGATTCAGCAGTGGGAGCGATTGGCTCTGGCTGCTCTTAATCACAGCCAGTGTGGAGGGATCAGGGGTCAGAGCCGAACCACACTCTGCGCATCTACGGAAACACAGAAGTGGCTTGTGAATGAGCCCACACGAGTGCCACCATAGCAAGTGACGAGGAGCCAGGAGTGATGGCGGGAGGCCTTAGAAAAGGAGGATCAGGGCTGCTCTTAATCACAGCCAGTGAGGAGGGATCAGGGGTCGGAGCCGAGCCACACTCCGCGCGTCTACGGAAACACAGAAGTGGCTTATGAACGAGCCCACACGAGTGCCACCATAGCAAGTGAGGAGGAGCCAGGAGTGACGGTGGGAGGCCCAAGAAAAGGAGGATCAGGGCTGCTCTTAATCACAGCCAGTGAGGAGGGATCAGGGGCGGAGCTGAGCCCCACTCGGTGCATCTACGGAAACACAGAAGTGGCTTATGAACGAGCCCACACGAGTGCCATCATAGCAAGTGAGGAGGAGCCAGGAGTGACGGTGGGAGGTCAGAGAAAAGGAGGATAGGGGCTGCTCTGCGCAAAACCATTGCACGGAGCAGGTAATTATAACATGTTTGTTTTTTGTTTTTTTAAAGTTGACAATATCTGAGCAATATTTAGCATATCACTGTTCTACTCAACAGGAAATATTATTTTCCATGATTATAAAAACTAAAAAAAAAATCCTATACATTTACCATTTTTAAATAATTAAGAACCTCTAATAATATTTAAAAAAAGACAATTGTAAGCCAGTATAAATAAAGAAGAGACATTCCCTTTAGTGCTTATCACAGGGTTAAATAGTCTTTTTTGTGTAAAAGGTTCAAGGTTATTATATTTCAAGGTCATAGACAGCAATGATTGACATGTTTGTCTATCTTATCTTAAATATCTCAAGACACTTTTTTTCCCCAAGTGATGTCATCTAATTATCGATGGCCGATGAAAGCTGGGACCTCAATGACCCGGCAAGCTGAGATGGTTCAGCCGAGATAATGTGAACAATAGTCTGTCTTTATCTGCAAAATACTTTGTGCAAACAGAAGCCTCTCCATTTAGTTTAGGCTGCACTGAAATGCACAGGAGAAATTACAAACACAATAATGTATATTGTGATATAATTAACTGCAGACTTTCATTACAGTTTATTAATTGGTGTTGAGTTGGACAATCCCATGCATCTTGTATAGGCTCAATTTACAGTATATTAAACCTGATAAACCTTACATTTAAAGTAATTGTAAAGGTAAAACTTTTTTTTGTACCTTAATGCGTCCTTTGGATGAAAATAAGAAACCTTTTTATGTCAGCTCCCCCCAGCCCCTCCGCCTTAAATATTTACCTGAGCCCGATCTCGATCCAGTGACGCGTCCTTCTGCAACAGAGCTGCTCTTCTCTCTCCTCTTCTCACAGGAGGCGCGGCAGCAGCGGGAGCTCAAACCATGTGATCAGAGAGTGGGGAGTGGGGTTGAGCTGCACTGTGTGTGTCAATAGATGCACACAGACCAGCCTGGGATCAAGTCCACACAAGTGCCCCCATAGCATGTGGCTTGTCATGGGGGGCACTGGGAAGGTAGAAGGAGGCAGGAGCATTGGCGAGAGCCCTCAAAAAAGAAGGCTAGGGGCTCCTCTGTACAAAATGATTACACAGAGCAGGTAAGCAAAATATGTTTATTATTTTAGTAAAAAAAAAAACCTTTACAGCCACGTTAACTACTTACTTACTTGGCACTTATACCCCCTTCCTGTCCAGGCCAATTATTAGCTTTCAGCGCTGTCACACTTTGAATGACAATTGCCATTTCATGCAACACTGTACCCAAATTAAATTTTTATCGTTTTTTCACACATATAGAGCTTTCTTTGGTTGTCATTAGTCACCACTCGGTATTTTATTTTTTGCTAAACAAACAAAAAAAGACCAAAAATGTTGAAAAAAAAACCCCATTTATTTTGTTATAAAATTTTGCAAACAGGTAATTTTTCTCCTTCACTGATAGGCACTTATGAGGTGGCACTGATGAGGCAGCACTTATGGGTGTTTATGAGGCAGCACTGATGGGCACTGATGAGGCAGCACTGATGGGCACTGATGAGGCAGCACTGATGGGCACTGATAGGTGGCACTGATGGGCACTGATGAGGTGGCACTGAAAACTTTGGTATCTTAAAAACCTCCAAAGGTGATGACTTAAAACATTTTGTAGTTCATCAGTTTAGAATTAACCCAGAACTCTTGGGTAGAATAATTGAGATTACTCTGACATTAATGGGGATAAGTAACATGTATGTTGCAACCGCGGTTTACATTGACATGCACACCCAGGGCTGCCTTTGCATTTGCACATGTGGGTGGCTATTTAATTTTTTTTTTAAATACTTTTTATTATATTTTTTTCTTTTTTCTTTCATTTATTTATTTACTTTTTTTTTATATGATTGCTATCACAAGGGTTTAACTAACTCCCATGTGATAGCATTGGGCAGGAGACAGGTACTCTTTTTGGAGACATTAGGGGTCTAATAGACCCCTAATGTCTCCTCTGCCCTTCACACCATATAATTGAGCACACATCTGTTTGGTTAGGTGTGTCCCCTGGCAGTACCAGCCAGGAAATGATGGATCTGAAAATGGAAGTGACAAAATCATAGTCACTTCCGGTTTCATTGTGTACCTGTGAGATTGAGGCTGGGACATGCCTTGCTCTTACACCACTCTACATCCTGAAGCCAGCATTTGTGGTCCACAGTAAGAGAAGGAGAGCCCGGGAACAAAGACAGAGGGAGGGGGGGGGGAGGGCATGGGAGGCACCGCACTACCTGCTGTAGCTAGGAGCCGAAATGCCCAAAGAGCTGAACTTGTTAAGAACCATAAAAAGAAAAAAAAATAAATATTGAAGAAAATAGGTATGCAGTGTGAATGGGAACACATAGCACAAATAAATTGATTTACTAAGTCTTGGTTCACACTTATGCAATGCAGGAACCTTGCCAATCCACAGCGGGTTCCCGCATTGCATTCAAATCGCAGGCAGTTCACACTGCCATATGTGAATCGCTGGGGGTGTCAATACAAAGTTAACGACACCCCCAGATCAGATCACACATCGCAGTGCGAACTGACAGTTCGGACATGAATCAGAACGCATTGGTGTGAACACCCATGCAATCTGATTCTGCTGCGGACCCAAAAAAGGGTCCTGTGTGAGTTCAGTCTGAATCAGATGAGAATTCAGCCATACAATCTGTATACAATCTGTATGGCTAAATTTGCATCGCACAGACATCGCATATGATTTTAGGAGCAGTGCGCTCCGAATTACATGCAATGTCTGTCATCACTATATTGTGAACCGGGGCTAAAGGCAAATAGATTGTGCACTTTGCAAGAGCTTAGTAAATGAGCAGAAGCCCTGCTGACTTCCATCATCCAATCATGTGCAAGCAAAAATGCAGTTTTTTTTTTTTTTTTCATTTTTCCTTGCATTTGATTGGGTGTTCTTTGCAAAGTGAAGATTTACCTCATTTACTAAGTTTTGAATATGCTAAACTTGCAGAGTGGAGAGAAAAAGCACTAACTGCAGGATAAGTACAATTTATTGAAGGTAAATGTGTAAAAACACTCACAAGTGTAGACATACACAGGCATGATATGGTAAAAGGCCATCCGCTGTGTCCCCGGTGCTGTCACATCCCGATGGTGGCACCAGCGCAACTGACCTGCACCAGCTCCACCATCGGGATGTGACAGCACCAGGACGGGGACACAGAGGATGACCTTTTACCATATCATGCCTGTGTATATCTACACTTGTGAGTTTTCTTACATACATTTTACTTATGCTGCACTTAGTCGGCGCTGCTCTTTCTCTCCATTTACATTCCAGAGTTTCTCCGTGCTCCAGCCAGGAACAGCCACCTAAGGACAGAAACCCTTTGCCTCCCAGAGACTATTGTTGCATTTTATCATCCATTCATTTTTATGTTATGTACCATATGGGTTTTCCAGTTTGGTCCTATTAGGAGAGTGCTATATACCATTGTCTGTTTAAAGCGTAACTCCACTTTTGTTGAGAAAAAAACATTCCCCTCTGGGTGATCTCTGTACATTACAAGGATTTTAACAAACTTTGTTGCAGATTCCAATCTTTTTATATTCTGAAGAAATCATTATTTGTTCCTCTGTGCCTCTGTGCTGAGTGGGTCAAATGGGAGTGGTTTCACAATTATCTATCAGCTGTGCAGCTGCAGGGCACTAATGAGGAAAATTCCTGGGCCTGCATCCCTTTAGACGTGTTCCTATTGGGAGTATTTCACCATAAATTTCATTTTTGTTACAGGTAATGCCAGAAATCTGACTTGTATCTTAGGCAGACTTCTGGGAAAATCGGTGAGCCAATCACACAAGCAGGAAATGATGTTTTTGGGGTGTGGTCAGTATACATTCTGTGTACAGAACAGCTCCAGGTAGCCATATTTTATTGCATTTTCAGAAAATTACAACAGCTGCAGATTGAAAAGGAGAGGTAATTTTTAACCACTTGCCGACCGCCCCCGCAGATTTACTGCGGCAGGCTGGCTCGGCTGTGCGAAACGGCGTAGGTCTATGTCGGTTGCTAGGGGGGCGAGCGCTCGCTGCCGGCAGTGCACTCCCGTCCCCACTAGGCAGCGAGGATGCTGATCCAGAGGACCGGCAGCCACAATCGTTCCCCGCTAAGAGAGAAGTACAGTCAGCTGTTGTAAATACAGCTGACCGTTCTTCTCTCTGAAATTATCAGAGTGCCTGTGATCCTTCTATATAGGATCACAGGGTCTTTATGATCATTTCACAAGTTCCTCCCCCACACAGTTAGAAAACACTCCCCTAGGCTCACATTTAACCCCTTGATCACCCCTGGGTTAACCCCTTCCCTGCCAATGTCATTATTACAGTAACAGTGCATATTTTTAGCACTGATTACTGTAGTAATGTCACTAATCCCCCCCACAAAGTGTCAAAAATGTCAGTTAGGGGTCCGATCTGTCCGCCGCAATGTCGCAGTCCCGCTAAAAATCGAAGATCGCTGCCATTACTAGTAAAAAATAAATAAATAAATAAAAATTACATAAATATTTCCCCTAGTTTGTTGACACGATAACTTTCAATCAAATCAAAATACGCTTATTGGGATTTTTTTTTTACCAAAAATATACAGCAGAATACAAGTAGGCCTAAAAGGATGAAAAAATTTTAATTTTTTTTTTTTTTTGGGGGGGGGGGGGGGGATATTATATAGCAGAGTGTGAAAAACATTGTTTTTTTTTTTTCAGAATTGTTGCTGTTTTTGTTTATAGTGCAATAAATAAAAAACGCAGAGGTGATCAAATACCATCAAAAGAAAGCTCTATTTGTAGGAAAAAAAGGTCATCCATTTTATTTAGGTACAGCGTCGTACAATTGCCTAATTTTCTGTTAAAATAATCAATAAATAATCGCAAAAAATGGCCTGTTCATTAACCTCCTTAGCGGTATTCCCGAGTGTGGCTTGGGGTGGAATTTTAGTACCATTAGCGGTACTAGTGTAGCCACACTCGGGGTACCGCCAGGGAGCATTGCTGGATCCTGGTAGAGGGTACTTACCTTGTCCCCGGGATCCTGCGAGGTGTCCCTGCAGCATACGGCGGCCGGATCTTCTGCCCGATGCTGTGAGCCCCGGCTTCCGTCTCCTGCAATGCAACGCTCACAGGGGGTGGAACCGGCAGCAAATTTGAAAAGTAAAACACACAAACTCACTGATATATTGTAATCCTATTGGATTACATTACAAAATAAAATAAATTGACATTCGTTTTCCCTCCAGTGCCCTTTCCTGCAGTTTTACTGTACTTTTATATCTATATCTATCTATATATATATATATATATATACTTTAACTTATTTATTATATTATAATTTATGATTTTGTGTTTCAAACTTTATCATACCCGAGATGTTATAAAGAAGAACGCACAGTAAAAAGAAATCATATGTAAATAGTTGGTTTGGGCTGCTCGTCCTTAAAAATGACATGCAAAATAATGGTACCGCTTTCAGCTCCTAAAATCGGAAACAATCATACCGCCAGGGGCAAATCCTTCCGGTCCAGAACTTGTTAATAACATTCAATTATAATATGATTTGTGTGACAATTGTATACGCTATATTCTTTTTTCTTTACTTGCTATTTTTTCCCCCCACAAAAGTGGAGTTATCTTATAAACTTGCAGAGTGCAACTGCACCTTGCAAAGTGCCCAGTCTTTTTTCCTTTAGTAAATCAACCCCTATGTGTTTTTTTTTTTTTTTTTCTCAAATTTGACTGCAAAAGTGGAAATACTCTTTAGGACCTCCAGTTTCAGCTCTTTTCACATTCGTCATACCACCTTGAGAATACACAAACTGATATCAGTGAAAGCAATGTGATAATAACCAAGATCTGCTTCCCTTGAACCCAGGAAAAGAGATGAGTAGGTGTTTAACCAATACACGGGAGAGAAAAAAAAAAAAAAAAGATCCGCACTAACCATACATACGGTATACCCAGAGCCACTGGACAATAATTGAAAGTGTCAGCTTGTATCTCTCCTCCATTTGTAGTGTTTGTCAGATAATAGCATCTGACATATTATCCACTGTTCGTGACTGGGCTCCACTGAGGCATGTAGGAAGTTGTGGGGAAGTACGACAGCACGCACCCAAGATATCAGTCACATTTGCCTTCTGCTTTTCAACTGTGCTTTTTGTTCTAATGATCGGAACGGCGGCGCTGCGAGTGCTTTTCCTGCAGACTGATAAATAGCTCAGGGGCCGCAATGGGTAATAGACATGTGTCATCTATAATATATGTTACTTGCTCATTGATTAAGATACTGTGACACCTTTGCTCATGCGTCATTAGCACAAGGCACAGATGTGACATTCCATGATACGGATGAAGATGTCTTCTCTTTTTTTTTTCTTTCAGTAAGAAGAATATGTAATACTTTGTGCGGAAGAAGCTTCCAAGTAGCAGGTGATATAGAAGTGGCTTTTGCAAATGATCACTCACATTTAGCAAATAATTGGATGTGCCACCCCAGCTTACTTTTCATTAGACATCTGCAAAGTAATGGGCTACTGGTTCTGTGGAACGCAATCTTTGCACCTTTGAGCAACATTAAGCACTTCAGCTGTGGAAGGTTTTACACCCTTTCCAGACCAGGCTATTTTTTTGCGATACGGCACTGCCTTGTTTTAACCACTTGCCGACCGCCCGCTGCAGATTTACTGTGTGAAACGACATAGCCCTACGTCAGTCGCATACGTGGTGCTGGGGCTGGCTCGGCTGCACGAAACGGTGTAGCCCTACATCGGTCACGTGCGTGGTGCTAGGCCTAGCTCGGCTGTGCGAAACGACATTGCCCTACGTCAGTCGCGTCTGTGGTGCTTGGGCTGGCTCGGCTGCCTGACACGACGTAGCCCTATGTTGGTCACATACATGGTACTGGTGCTGGGGATGGCTCAGCTGCCCGATATGACGTAGCTCTACATTGGTCGCGTGCCTGGTGCTGGGGCTGGCTCGGCTGCCCAACACAACGTAGCCCTACGTTGGTCGCATACATGGTGCTGGGGCTGGCTCAGCTGCCCGATACGACGTAGCTCTACGTCGGTCATGTGCCTGGTGCTGGGGCTGGCTCGGCTGCTCAACACGACGTAGCCCTACATTGGTCGCATACATTGTGCTGGGGCTGGCTCGGCTGCCTGACACAACGTAGCCCTACGTCGGTCGCATGCAAGGTGCTGGGGCTGGCTCGGCTGCCTGACACAACGTAGCCCTACGTCGGTCGCATGCAAGGTGCTGGGGCTGGCTCGGCTGCGCGAAACGACGTAACAATGTCGCAGTCCCGCAAAAAATTGCAGATCACAACCATTATGAGTAAAAAAAATAAAAAAATGACATAAATCTTTCCCCTAGTTTGTAGACACAATAACTTTTGCACAAACCAATCAAAATACGCTTATTGCGATTGTTTTTTTACCAAAAATTATGTAGCAGAATACAAATTGGCCTAAAAGGATGAAAAATCGGAGCCGCCTGACTGGGGTCCGGAGTGTGCTGCCAGTGGCGCATGCTTGCCCCCTAGCTTCCCGCACACGACCGACGTAGGTCTACATCGGTTTAGACAGGAGAGCCATCCTGCCGCAGTAAAACTGCGGCGGGTGGTCGGGAAGTGGTTAAGAAAAAATTGTCTTGTTTTGTTTTTTTTTCTTTTGGGATAAGAGTTGAAATGAATGCTTGAGGTGGCTGTAAAGATATTAGAGCAACAATGCCAAAAAATGCAGCTCACAAAGGTGTGTGGACTTATAGAATATACTGGATCAACCTGAAATCCACAGTCCCTATTAGGGCAATAATAACGTCCATGAAAAGAACAGATGTAAGCCGGACCACTGCTGGTGGCAAATTAGTCAATTTTAACAGACAGAAAAAATGTAAACATAGGTCATCTCTCCCACATCACTGTTCCGAAACACTATGGTGTGATGTTCAGCTGTGTGGCTTTATGTTTCCCAACCTTGTGGCCACTCGAAGGAGATGGTATTTGAACCAAGTGGCCACAAGTTTGGGTAATGTAAAACCACACAGCTCAACAGAAGAATGAATTTACACAGACACACTATTAAAGAACAGAAGGAAGATCATTTCTGCACACCTGTTGGATATCATTTCTTACAACTAGACAAGACTATGGAAGACCCAGATGTTTTGGTTCTTAAAGGGAACTTCAAAAACTACTCAGGAAAGGAAAATTTTTGAACTAATGTTACTATAATTCCTTTTGAAACGAAGGATAATGGACTAAATGTGGACCTCTAAATCACTATCCAGCGGTTTCATGACTATCCTGACCTCTGTGACTCTTCACCTCTCCCGTTCCATAGTCCTCTCCCTTCCTTATCTCTCTAACTATCCAAGTTCAATTACCATTGCTATGTATGTTTGTTTGAGTTCCCCCCCCCGTCAGAGATTGTCTTAGAGCCGGTTCACACTACCGCGACCAGAAAGACGCCCCATGAAGGATGAAGGAGCGACTTTTTAGCGTGACTTTGAAGAGACTTGTTTAGAGACTTGTAAGCGACTTGTAAGAGACTTGTAAGAGACCTTGTGCACTACTTTGAAGAGACTTAAATGATAGGCGACTTTGTCTGTGGGGAATGCCTGGCTAATCTTTTTCTTCTTCCTGGAAAGTCTGATAACAAGTCGCTTGAAATAAGATAAGGATCCGACTTAGAGGCAATTCCCATTGAAGTCTATGTGCACAAGTCGGATAGAGGTCGCCTTGAAGTAGTACAGGAACCTTTTCTAAAGTCGGAGCGACTTCAGTAGTGCATATTAAGGCGGCTCGTATTCATTTACATTGAATTTGTGATGACAAGAGACTTGGGGCGACTTGAGGGCACAAAAGTCGTGTCCCAAGTCGGAGTAGTGTGAACCGGCTATAACTTAACATTCTAATAAAACTCTGTGTATTAGTACTACTTGGACCTTGAAGAAGGGGGTACACCCTGAAATCCTGTTCTGAAAATTTGGATAGAAGTGCACATAAAAAAAAAGTATCATGGACAGTACTCAATTGTTTTTGTTTACTTAACTGAATAAAGACTGGCCAGTGAGAGCACCCATGCCAGTGGTAAAAGGTTTGTCTCAACTCTCTAGCAACCATCTTTGGTGGAAAGCTTGGTGTATTAAATGTCACACTTGTCGCTAGTAAAAATGGAGAGGTGGGCAGCTAGATGGCAGATGAGGTATTGCATCTGGGAGCATAAAATATATTTGCAAGTTACAACCTTTGGGAAAATCAGAGGATGAAAAAGTATCTGGGGGTCCTAGTAGATGACAGAACCAGCAATAGCATGCAATGCCAAGCTGCCACAAGCAAGGCCAGCAGACTGCTAGCGTGCATTGAAAAGGGTATTTACTCCAGAGTTAAAACTATATTTCTATCACTTTACAAAACTCTCGTTCGGCTACATATTGAGTATGCTGTCCAGTATGCTGTCCAATTCTGGACTCTAGTCCTCAGGAAGGATGTGCTTGAACTGGAGAGAGTTCAGAAAAGGGAAACAAAGCTAAAAAGGGGGCTGGAGGACCTCAGTTATGAGGAGTGACTACCAACATTAAACTTATTCTCCCAGGAGAAGAGGAGCTTAAGAGGGGATATGATCACAATATATCTTTGATTGGGGACTCATTGGGAGGAAACTTTTTAATCTTAGGTCTCTAAAGAAGACACATGGCTAAACATTGAAGCTGGACGAGAAACAATTCAATCTTAAAACACATAAGGGGTTCTTCACTGTTAGAGCAATAAGGATGTGGATCTCCCTTCTTCAGTTGGTGGTGTTCATGGAGAGCGTCAATAAGTTCAAGAACTGTAGGATGTGTTTCTTAGTGAACATAATGTACTGGGATATGGAAAACAGTACACACACACAAACGAACTCAGGTAGAACTGGATGGACTTTATATGTCTTTTTTCAACCTTACCAACCAAGTAATCATGTAACCATGCTTACCAGCAGTCTGTAAAACAACCAAATTGACCCTGTCTAACAGTTTACAATAAAAACAGAGGGTTTTGCTTGCATTCATTTGCAAATATAGGCGTAAGCCACAGTGCTCCTACTATGGAGACTCTGGAAATTTTAAAGTTAGGACCACAGTATATACAGAGGTCCCTTGTCGTGGGCACTGAGGCTTATGCTGGTATGGTGCTGGGAAATCGTTTGTTTGTTTGCTATATGCGTTGCCCTTCCATGTGCACCTGTAAAAGCTAGTTATAGGTTGGGGTTTCAATTTGGTTGCCATTTTTTATGTACGGTTTGGTTGAATTGGGTGCAGGAATGCACTGGATGCCTTAGCTGCCATTGCGCTTTTACTGGGAGTCACATACGTCCTTGTGCCTGGAGGGGATGGGCTCTGTCTAGGCACAACTGCCCTTACCCTATCCATTATGCTCCTGCTATGGGGACTCTGGAAACTGGGGACTGCAGCATATACAGAGGTTCCCTGTCATGGGCACTGCAGCTAATGCATATATTTGCAAATCTGTGCAGACAAAACTTTCTGTTTTTAAGGTAAACTGTTAGACAAGGCCAATTTAGCTGTTTTGCAGGCTGGCTGGTAAGTGTGCTGGAAAATATTGTGTTTGTTTGATGTGTGTTGTCCTTCCATGTGCACCTTGCTGCAAATTGTAGTTACAGTATAGGTAGGAGTGGTTGCCATTTTTTTGTACAATAAAGCCGGGTTTGCACATGTTTGGTGCAATTTTTAGGTCCGTTTTCACAGCGAATTTCCAAAGCAGCAGTTCAGCTACGATTTAAGACACAGTTCAGATGCAAATTTTAAGAGTGGGCGGTCACCGGTGTCTTTAACAATAGCTGGTTGTTAAGGAGTGGTGCCGGGAAGCCGGCTGTCACTTACTTAACAACCGATAACTCATCAGCTGTCAGCGGGTTGCCCACTTGTAAAATTCCTGATAGGTTTGCTTGGAAAGCTTTTTTTAGATTTTTATTCTTTAATAGAAATAATTCACACATCAATAGAATAAGGCAAGGTTCTTCCATAGAATACAAGCTTCGCCTGCTTCCTCACATCTTACAAAACAATATATACAGTATATACTTTTCTTATTGCTTCCAACTAAGGCCTATTGGTTCAGCAGCAGCAGCGTAAAAGCTGCATTCTGTTTAGATGACTCAAAAAACCTTGAGCTCCGAGGTCATTTTCCTGAGAAAAAAAATGCATATTGCAAATTGAATCATAAAAAGCAGACAAGATAAAACAAAGGCAAAATGTCTGAAAAACATCCAAGAATATCAAGAAATGGTTTACTCTGGGTTAAGTTTGCAAAAGACCCTGTTTCCTGTGACCTGTTTTGCTAGAAAATAATTATAAAGGCTGAAGACTGCTGTCAAACACACTTAAAGGAAGTGGATAGTTTTTTTTGCAGTTACAATGATAACATAAAATAAAAAATAAAGAAACTAAAATAATAAATAAATAAAAAAAAAGAACGCAAAACACATTTTCATTCAGCACAACACAGCAGGCACCAATAGGGGGGTTTGTAAATGGAGACACAAAGCACTTCCAATCGCCCCTGCTGGGAACTGATGTGAGATGCAGAATGAAAAATTTGTGTTTTTTTTTTCTCTTTCTTTTGCTTTTTAAAGCTAACGCTATACATGAATTACAGATGCTGAAATGTATTTTGAGGTTGCTTGCCTGACATTCATTTTTATTGAAAATAGCAAACACTGGCGAGAAGATCAAAAAAATGCCAATAAAAAAAAAAATGCCAATACATAGGACATTTTATAATAAAGGCAATCCATGACAAGAGGTTTTATATATATATATATATATATATATATATATATATATATATATACATGAGTTATTACATTTAGCCATAATGATATGCCTAATATTTATAATAAAGAAGCCATCAGTAGCACAAGAACTTGCAATTAAAATTACATCTTTATTCTCCAAAAATAATCCATACACTTCTACTTCTTAAAGTGGAGTTCCACTTGATTTTTGAAGTTCAGATCTTATTTTTTGGCCATTAACATAGGTGGACTTCCATCCACTGTACCTTGTTACATTCGGCCACCCGTTGGCTCCTGGGATATATGTGTCATCAATCACAGGAGTCAATGGGCAGCCTTCACAATACAAGTGTGCCGCGCTGTGTAAGCGCAAGATCTGGAGATCGGCTATTACGGAAGGAGCTATGAGTGGGCTTCAAATGTCAACACTAAATATGGGAGCCTGCTTACTTAGGAGGCGACAGTGAGTAATTTCTACAAATATCTAACAAAAAAGAGTTAATTTACTAAATATGCCATATTATGTATTATTATTAGTATTAGTAAAGGTATTATGCTAAATGCTACCATTGCGGGAGTGTTTTTTTTTTTTTTTACAGACTGGAACTCCAATTCATTGTCCCTGCATTCTATTTTTCCTTAAATTGTTTCTATTTTTTTCGGACTCCTTATAATGCCCTCTTTGAGCTCCTAAACCATTACTCCCCCCCCCCCCCTCACTTCCTAAACCTTTAACTTTTTGTTAGGCCAGATAGTGTTCAAATCTTGTACACCTGATGAGATAACTGCCTAAAATCAGGGTTCATTATGGCAAACAGCTTCCCAGCCTTCTACATAACAAAGAGAACTAAGTAGAATTCTTCCTGGCTGAATGTAGAGCATGTTAAAAGGTAAATTGCAATCGTTCTATTTTATTTTAAGGTATGCTATGTGAATGGGGACACGTAACGAATTTAAAGTAGGTATTATCCCAATTTGGCTGCAAAAGTCTAAATACCCTCAAAGCAGGGCTTTCATATAATATAGTTGTGGTTTTACAACTCAAACTATTAGTGAGAGTTTTGGCCTTGTACTCATCTCTTTTTTCAGGATCTTGTTTTTCAGTTATTATTTTGTGTTCTTTCCCAAAGGTATTTTTTGCAAGATACTTATATGAATATAATGTGTTCTCTACCTGTACTATATGTAATTGTGTTCCTGTGTTTGCACTATCTCTCGATGGTAAATACTTGTAGTCGAGTGCTCCCTGAGATCTGTTCCCAGCTAGACGTCCAATAGTTTATCCAGATCCACTATGGGTATTAAGGTAATTTCACACAATACCAAGGGCTTTAACTTGCTCCATAAGCATAGGAAACTGTTCAAAACCTATAAACACCTGGGGACTGATATCCTGCTCCCTCAAGAGACCCATTTTTCTGAAGGTAACCACCCTAATTACTTCGCTCATTTAGGCAAAACTATTTTACCACTTTTGGGTCCAGATCAAAATAATATATCATTAGATGTGCAACACGTCTATAAAGACCCAGCTAGCAGGTTTTTAATTATCCAGGGCACCTTGCAGGGTAAAGCCATTACAATAGCCAATGCGTATGTTCCTAATGACTCACAAGCAACCTTCTTTAAATCATTTTTTCAGGTACTAGATAAACATCTCTCACCTCACCTTTTGGTTGGCAGGGACTTAAATTTGGCGGTGCATTCCATACTGGACAGAAGCTGAATTGTAAGTTCTGCTAATGCTTTCCCCAGGACCTTGACTAGTCTGCTCTGTTCTTACCAGCTCCTAGACTCATAGGGGGCTCACAATACAGGCACTTGAGATATACTTTGTATTCACACCCTCACGACAGTTACTCTAGACTCGACTATTCATATTGCACCCCAGTTTTCCTGGCTAACTCTTCTAAGGCAATTATATATCCATGCCTCTGGTCTGACCACCATATAGTCTTTTTCACCATCTCCCATGTAGGCCTCTCACCCGCTACAGCAGGTTGGCGCCTTAATGACTCCCTTCTCACAGACCCAGAACTGGTAACTAATCTGTCTGACCATATAGATTAATATTTCTGTATCAACGATACAAAGGATAACTCCCCTACCTCTCGGGGCTGCAAATAAAGTGGTTATACAAGGAAGAGGCGTAAGTTAGCAGATGTTACCTTACTCACACAAGAATTAAATAAGCTATACCACCTTCATGGCCAGAGCCATTCCCCCGATCATTTAAGGCAGATAAATCAGAAGAGAATGGCTCTGAACACGATTCTTTCTGAGCAGACTGAGAGATCTTTGCGATGGTCCAAGGCCTGATTGCTTTTACACAGTAATTCGGCTTCTGCTATGTTTGCGAAAAAGCTTAACCAATCTATCCAGCCTCCGCACTCCTATAAACTTAGAAATGCTGAAGGGCATATCACCTCTCATTCCATGGAAGTGCTCCAAATTTTTTCTAGATTTTACCAGGACCTTTTGTCCCCACCCACTTCCATGCCTTGTTGCACGTCTCAGTCCTGGTTAGATGCTCTATCTCTCCTGACATTGTCCGATGAACAGATGCAGACCCTGAATGCTCCCTGCACTGAAGAGGAAATTCAAACTATTATAGCTTCCTTAAAGGCCTGTAAGGCTCCAGGCCCAGATGGTTTTTCGACCTCATATTATAAAAAATTCTCTAGCCACTTATTCCCCAGTATGAAGAACCCATTTAACTATAACCTTAAAGGTCACACTTTCCCTGATGATATGCTTATGACAAATATGTCCCTGATCTTCAAATCAAACAAAGACCACACTCTCCCGCAAAACTATCACTGGAACTCGGTTATCAACAATGACCTTAAAATATTTGGCAGTCTCCTGGCTGATAGGCTGTCCTCCATCATCACCACACTATTCTCCCCAGATCAAACTGGATTTATTCCAACCAGACAGATCACGGATAACATTTGATTAGCTTGTAACATCAAATAAGATGCAGACCTATTTTCCTGTATTGCTGAGCCTCGATATCCATAAGGCTTTCGATAGTGTCCTATGGCCCTACTTGGAAAGCTATCCTTACAAATTTGGATTTCAGGGAGCCCTCCCATTGTACGTCTCTCGCTAGACAATAGAGATATTACAAAGAGAGGTGAAAAAGTTCATATGGTCTGATAAGAAACCCTGTTTGAGCAAATTGTTAGTGTTCAGACCTCAGGCCTTTGGTGGACTGGGATTGCCGTATCTTTGGATGTACTATCTTTCTGACAGACTGGTTTAACTGGCGCAGCGGCACACCCAGCCAGCCCATATTCTGTGGCTCCATTGTGAACACGCCTCCATAGACTCATACTTCCTTCTGTGCCTTTTATGGTTGGACCCAGTAAGCCCAAGAGACCTTTCCCCTCTCAATGCAGTAGTAGGTCAATTTCTTTTTTTTCTCTCCCTACTGTTTTCGGTTATATATAAAAATGGAAGTGTGCAGAGCTTCACCTTTATTCAGTAAGCTGAATGAATAATATATTTTCCTTTAATAAATCAAACCCAATGAGTATAGTTAGAAAAAAGCCTAAGTCCATTAGTGGAATTCAATAAGAAAAATAAAATAACAACCATGAATACTGCAAAATAATCTATTGAATGCACATATTGCATGTACTTGTCATCCCTGATGGTCTATATGCTCATAATGGCATAAGGTGGTGTGTGTTGGTATATATTGTATAGCAGAATATTGTTGCATGTGTGCACAAGGGTGCTCTAGCATATACAGTATGCATTCTAGAATAACAACTTGTGTAAAAAGGCTTCTCTTAAAATCTAAAATTAATGATATAACAGCCAAAGTTTATAAATGTGTTTTAGACAGAGTAAAATGGGATTAGAACACTTCTCAGATTTGCATTGCTGTCAAGGCCCCCTTATGGTTTATTTCCTTCCTTATTTGTTATGTTACCATTACCATCAGAAGTAAATAAAAATAAAAAAAAAACAAAGAAAAAAACAAAAAAAAAATCCAAAGTTTTGGGTTGTCCCCTAGAACAGGAATAGAGGGGAAAAGTTCAAATTAGGACACTAGTTCTGGTGACTACCAAAGATTCCCTCACTTTCAAAGGATCTCTTTTCACTTCCTGTATTGGGTATGGGACAGGAATCAAAGGGAAATTTCTCCAATGGGACAAAAAAATAAATATTACACGGGTTATAACCCAAACTTACTCTATCCAAAATGAAAAAAAAAAAAAACATTTTGGATCTACTTTAATATTACTATATGTATTATTATCATTATTACACTCTTCCCACTGTTTCTTAACTGTTTTGTGAAAAATCATAAAACAGACATTATTTACAGTGAATAATATCAAATGATAAAGGTGAGAAGTCCTCTTATGTCACAACTATATTAAATACATTGGAATTGATTTATTAAAACTGAAGATTGCTAAATCTGGTGCAGCTTTGCATAAAAACCAATCAGCTTCCATTTTGTTTTTATCAAAGCTTAATTGGACAAGCTGAAGTAAGAAGCTGATTGGCTACTGGGCAAAGCTGCACCAAATTTTGCTCTCTCCAGTTTTAGTAAATTAACTCCTCTATGTTTTATACAATATAATATTAATCAAATATTCATATAATATATAATAATAATAACAATAACAATAACAATATAATATAATATAATATAATATAATATAATATAATATAATAATAAATTATATTATGCAGATAGTCAACTGTTTTCCATATTTTTTTTGCAAATAGTTTCATTCAGTTTCTGCCTTTTCAGAACTTTAGTTTATACAAGACAAGCACAAAGAAAACTAAAAAAATATGTGATGACATCTTTTTTTTGCAAGTGCTCAATGGCCGGTTGTATGAGAATTCAAATGTGCTTAGCTAAAGTCCAGCTGGCAAAGAAACCACTAAATGTGATGTCTTCATGAATGGCAAGAATTTGTCTTATGTTAGCAGTACTAATTGTGTGTCTCCAGTAATTGCTCATTACAGACAATAATATTCTGCCCTTCAAATACCTGGAATTTTGATATCATAACAACTTCACACTGTTATACTTGCAAAAGCCTCAGAAGAATGAAATGCCAAGACTTTATTCCAGACCATTAACAGCAAATGCAATGTGTTACTGAAACCAATACAGCATTACAAAGTGATCTACAAGTTCATTAAAACAAGAAATTATACTTTATAAAAATAAATAAAGAAATACACGTTGCAAAATCTAAGCCGATTTACAGATGTACAGATGGAGTCAGGGGCAGTGAGTTTTCACAGGAGATTTGAAGTGAATATACATGCTGTTTGTTAGTAAGCAGAGCAATCTAACACATCAAAGTGTTGGATTTCTTTGCCAGCAACACTTCTTGAATACATACCATATATACTGGGAGAGAGAGAGAGAGAGAGAGTAACATTTTTTATTGCTTGTACTGTCTTATTTTGTATAAACTCTGATGTCTTCCAACTGTATACTTTTGACCAACATCTAAGCTTAAAGTGAACCTGTTCTTTGACCACACAAAGAAAACCAACATATTCACTTTATTACCCTCATTGCCAGAAAGTATGAAATGAATGCAAAAGTGGGCATACCTTTTTTATTGACTTACATAAGTCGTTTAAATTGCACATGTTGGTGGAGTAACTCTTCCTCTATTGTAACTCTTCTTTTTCATTGCGCTGTACGATATCCACAGAAGGTTTCAGAATGTTAACGAAGATGACACCAATGACAAGAGTAATGTTTTGTCATTGGTGACTCTTGTAATGGATGTCATCTTCATAAACATTCTGTAGCTTTCCATGGACATCGGGCATCCTGCACCACTCTTTCCTCAAGAACTCAGTAATGGCATGTTGCTTGAAATCCATTAATATTATTATTATTATTATTGCAATGGAAAATAATAAGAAAATAGTATGCTATAGAAGGAGAGTTAGTCTATCAACGTGAAATTTGAATGACCTATCTAAGGTAATAAAAAATATGCTATAGAGGGAGAGTTAGTCTATCAACGTGAAATTTGAACGACCTATCTAAGGTAATAAAATGTTATGCCTACTTTTGCATTGCTTTTGGTGCAGCCCTCGTACTTACCCTTTTTTAATCAGCCACTGCTGGCTGCTGAGTGCAAAGAATGAGCCTCGAGTAAGCTAAAGTTGGATTTCTGTTCAAAGCTTATATAGGACTGACTGTCTTCCGGTGACCATGAGAGATCTCTGAGCCAAGTATTTTAATCATTCCTGATAACTGAAAAGGGGTTACCAAAAAAAAGGTATGTGTGCCATGAGTAAAACAAAGGTCCCTAGTAATGTAAAAAGTACTGTTGGTTTGTCTATACATATGTGTAATCTAATGGTGGCTATGTATTGAGTATTACATTTGGAATCACAGGAGCTTCCTGATTAAAAAGCGGATTAAAAAGCGGAGTATGCACAGTGTGCTCTCTCCCGTTGTAGCAACGTCTTCCTATTTACACATCCCCACCAGGATTCCCCCACTGCTGTATCTCCTTTCTATATCATGCTCTATGCTGTGACAAAATGGTCTGCAAGCCTCCTTCTTTACAAACAGATACAGAGAATATCACTTTGGTTTTCTTCAAAGAAGAAGGCTCAGTGATTATTTTGTTGAAGCCAATATCATGGAAATAAGCCAGGATGTAGAAATGTATTCTTGGTAAACTAAGAAAATGTAACTGGCAATGGTAATAAAACTAGCATAGTTAGTGAGATAAGACAGAGGGATAGCTGAAGACAGGGGGGAAGGTGGGGGGGATAGTCACAGAGGGGGTCGTAAAACTGTGGGATAATGAGTAAGGAAACCCATATCTAAATTTAAGCCGTTATTTGTTGTGTCAAAAAGAAGTATCATTCTTAATTCAAAAGTTTTCCTTTCCTGGATAGTTCTGAAATTCCCTTTAACCTCCCTGGCGGTATGATTATGTCAGGAATTACATACCAAAAGCGGTACAATTCTTTTCATGGAAATTTGGCGTTATGTATTATAGGCCTACAATTCTTAGTAATTACTGACTTAAACCTGACCAAAACAAGAGTCTAGTAGACATCCCAGATGTGATAAATTTGAAACACAAACGCATGAATTATAATCGAATCAATAATATTATTTTATTATTTAATATATAATATATATAATAAAATTATATTATTGATTAGATTATAATTCATGCATTATATATTATATATAGATATATGTGTGTGTGTATATATATATATATATATATATATGCATATATATATATATATATATACCGGTGTATATATATATATATATATATATATATATATATATATATATATATATATATATATATATATATATATATATATATATATACATATATATATATATATATATATGCATATATATATGTGTATATATATATATATATATATATATATATATATATATATATATATATATATATATATGCATATATATATATATATATATATATATATATATATATATATATAAAATGTGTTTTGTGTTTTGTGCAACGTTTTTTTTTTTTTTTTTTTTAATTTCCCTCCCTAGTTCCGCTCCCATGCAGCATTGCTGCTGCAGGGAACGGAACTAGGAAGTGATCAGAGCGACGGAGACAGACGGAGGAGCGGTGGGACTCTCGGCTGGCGGTCACAGCAATGAGAGATCATCGCTGGATCGCCAGGATAAGGTAAGAGAACACCGCTGCGCTCTCTGCACATCTACCCCGAGCGTGACTCGGGGTTACCGCTCCTGATATGAAAAACCAACCCCGAGTCACGCTCGGGATTACCGCTAAGGAGGTTAAGAACTAAAACATTGAGGTCTTCTATAGTGTGGTCCGGTTGTGAAAAATGATGTCCCACAGGTGTGCAGAAACTATCTTCTTTATGTTCCTAGATGATATGTCTGTGCAAATTCATCCTCGCTTGCAACTTCTGTCCTGTTTCGCCTACAAAAGATCCTTTGCTACATCTTTTGCATTGGATGAGGTACACAACATTACTGGAGGTGCAGTTGTATGATCCTGTTACATTGAAGGTCCCATTTGTGTGTGTGACACTTTTAGACAGATTGATCTGGTTGCACAGTTTGCAGCGTTTTTAGTGGCAGGGTTTGCTCCCATTATTTGTGACATCATAATCAGAATGCAGTTTTCTGCTGATTGGTTTATGTCTGAGGTTGGGTGGTTGTCTGAAAGCCAGTATTGGAGGTTGTTGGGATGTTCATTGCAGAGTTTTCCTTTGGCTTAGAGATTTTGTGTTTTTTTTACCATTATGCTAAACATTTTGTGAATCAGTACTGCTTGGATCTTGAATAAGGGGACATACCCCGAAAGCTTGTCCTGAAAAATTGTATGTTAGTGCAAATAAAAAAAGTATCACTGACAGTACTCAATTGTCTTTGTCGCAAGTGCACTAATACGGCTACAATGACCTCAAGCATGGTAAACTAGGCTTGTTTAAGCCCACAGGAATCTGACCCTACCATTAAAGGCTAGTTGGTTGTTTTTATCCTTCACTCCCACCCCAGACCAAAGGTTCCCAGTCTTCCCCTGAATATATTATAGATAAAATTGTCAGGCTCATGAGTGTTTCATGCTATTCATACCCTTTTTTGCCAGTACAAGTGCTTTAGTTAAGTGTTAACTTCTAATAAATCAAGCAATTAGGAATGAAGTTAACCAAAATAAGTCCATAACAGCTGAAAGCTGTACAAAACAAAGCCTTGCTTTCAATATACAAGCAAAGGCATATTTAGATGTCAGGTAAGGATTTGTGTTTTTTACATCAGTATTGTAAATGTCTTTGCATAAAAAAATAGTTAAGAGACTGACATTTATTGATTTGTGCCTGAACATATTGATTTATAAAATCCAATAAGTAGAAATTCTACTTAGTACAGCTAGAATATGTGTTCCAGTATGCATAGTGACTTATGTCCATACTCAAAATTGTGAGTTTGGCCATCTGGTGGGTTAGGGAGGAACTCTTTTTTCTTAGTTGACATGGTGTATGTTGTGTTGAGTACCATAATCAGTTTCTACAGGAGCAGATGCTACAGGAGGGAGATGTTGGAATCCCAAATGAACACAACTATGAGCAAACAGACTGGAGAATAGAAGGTTAGATAAGGGATTACTCTGTCTCCACTGATGACTCCATCTGTGCTTGCATGCATAGTAGATAACTGAAAATGACAAAAAAAACCACAAGTGCGCACCGGCCTAGTGCATTATCCTCTAAAAAGGGTCCACAGCCAATTGCATCTAGTTCAAGAAGTCATTGTCTAGTATATAAAGCAAAGGTTTAGACATGCCATTTAGGCTCTGAGGAAGAGGCTAAGCCTGGAAAACGCATAAGCCTTTACAGCTTCAAGGGACGGTACACCCTTGGATATCAATGTTGAAGACTGCATACCATGTTTGATATGCTTTTATCAAGAACTCGTTTGTGAGTATTTTTATACCTTTTATTTAATAAACCTTTTTAGAGGATAACGCACTAGGCCGGTGCGCCCTTGTGTTTGTTTTGTCATTTTCAGTTGTCTCGGACTACCCTAGTCTTGTTATCCAGTGTTGCCAAATCGATAGTTCTCAACAGCTGCAAGATTGTGGCTGAGGTGGATAGAGGATCACACCACTCAGAGCGCAGGGGATAGGTATTTTGCACCGACATTTTGTTTCATGCATAATAGATAGTTTGGGGTTCATTTACTAAAGGCAAACAGACTGTGCACTTTGCAAAGTGAATTTGCACTCTGCAAGAGCAGTTGCTCCTAAACTTAGTAAATGAGGGGAAGCTTTTCTTTTTTTCCATCATCCAATCATGTGCAAGCAAAAATGCAGTTTTTTTAAATTTTCTTTGCACTTGATTGGGTATTATTTGCAAAGTGAGACTTTACCTTCTTTACTAAGCTCTAGCTCAGTGTTTCTCAACTCCAGTCTTCAGGGCACACTAACAGGCCAGGTTTGCAAGAAAACTGAAATACATCACAGGTGATATCATTTGCTGCTCAGTGATTGCAGTATTCTAGTCTGCATCTCCCCAAGGTAATACTTAAAATCTGGCCTGTTAGTGTGCCCTGAGGACCGGAGTTGAGAAACACTGCTCTAGAGCAACTGCACTTGCAGAGTGCAATTGCACTTTGCAAAGTGCACAGTCTATTTGGCTTTAGTAAATCATCCCCTTAGTGTCTGATGAAGAAACATAAAACGTTTTTAAAAAATTGCATGTTTAATACCTTAAAGCAGTTTTGGTCAACTTTTTTGACGTAAGGGGCCTCAAGTGTGGCCCCCAACATCCCCAAAAGGTTGCACATAAAATCCGGTAATATATTGCTAGAGAAAGTTGCCAGAGACCACAGACATGCAACATGAAACAGTTAGAGACTCCCAACATGCTAGAGAACTTATTGAAGATTGTGAACATGCTATAAAGTTGTTGGAAACTGGGGACAAGCTTCAAGAAGTTGTCAAAGACTAGAGAAACATTATGAGACTGCTGGAGATGAGCCATAGGAAACACAGATTAATGTATGTAGGGTCCTCGAGGGCCTCATAAAAAGTGTTAAAGGGCAATGTGCAGCCCCTGGACTGAAGGGTGCGCACCAAGGACTTGACATATTTACAGTATCTTTCCTTTGCTTGCTCACCACTCCATTTTGCTATTGAGGTTGAAAAGATGAAGCCTGTGTCATGACATGGAACTGACACAGAAGACTTCCTCTTTCTCCATGTGACATCATTGGGTGCTGGGTTAACAATCACCAACCTCCAGTGCATTATGCAAGGGAATGAGAGTGAGCCACCTACTTCCCCATCCCAAGACATACACAGTATTTCTGTTCATTAAAGCCTTGTTCCAGACTCATTGCCAAACAGTACCCCTCCAGTGGATGCCCTCTGCAGTATTTCTTTTATATACTTATATTTTACAAAAGTCTTAATGCAATTCATGGGTATTATTCCTCATTGGTTCTTTTTGCCTGGTAATGATCGGTACTTGATAATACAGAATGGTGTTTATGTGATGATGTTGGCCCACTTTTTGTATCATAGTAGTGGATATGCAAGCTGTTGTGGCAACAATTATTTAGTCAGCAGGTTCATGGCACCCTGTGCCCACAGTATTTTCTCAGTATGGCTGAGGGCATCTTGTGGTAAAAAGGAATTACTGCTGGAGACAGCACTAAAGAGGAAGTAAGTATTGCAGCTAGAGCTTAATATTTTTTTTTTCAGTTATTGGGAGATGTCACAAAAAGAAGGCAAGTTGCTGCTGGTGGGGCTGGTAAAGAAAACATGTTGGTTTTCCCTGCTTATACAATTTTAATTCTGTTTCAATAATTTTTATTCAGTTTAACAAGTAGCTATCATGCTATTGTTCTGCCCATGCAGGGTCTAGTGTTTGACAGTTGTAACAATAGTTAGATTACAGTAGACAAGAAAATGCAGCAGTGTGAAAAGGAGAACTGATATTACAACAGGATATAGACCTTTCCATGATGCCAGAAGGGCTAAGGGATTCTGTGGAGGTTCCCTACAGCAGGGTATCTAAGAGGCCCCTCAAAGTTCATATAATGGTGTCATTTATAGCCTATACAGATCTAAGAAGAAGGAATTGGTTCAGAAACCAAGAGGAAGGTAGGCAGAAAGATGGCACTAAGAAAAGAGAGGAGGTGCACCTGACGGGTAGGGAGCCAGGGAGAGGATGAGAAAAGGTAGAAGAGGGGTCCGCTTTAAAGGCCTAGAGAGGGGAGAGAGAGGTAAGGGCCCGGTAACATCAAGGCAGTCTGTCATAGGCGGCCCAAGCTGGTTGGGGGAGAGTTGGAAAGGCATAAGACAACCATGGTTCCCAAACTTTCAGGAACATGCAGGTAGTTGTGGATGCTAGACATCTGTTCATTAAACATCAATGCAGTCATGCGATCTCTTACCTCCTAGAAGGGAACAGATGGTTTCCTCCAAGCTTGGGCAATCATTCTTTTGGCTGACAAAAATAGATAGGAAGCTAGCCTTTGCTGGTAGGTGAGCAGGCCCGGAATTGGGCAATGTAGTAGGGCAAATTTGGCTTCTCTTTTTGTAGGGAGGTGGAATAAAGTAACCAAAAACAAATTTGTCTAGGCCACATCCACAACATGTGAAGGACATCACCCCGATGGCCACAGCCCCGGAAACAGCAGTCACTTTAGGATGGATTGGCATGGACAATACGGGCAGGGACCCAATACTAATGGGAAAGCACCTTATATGTCACCACCCAGGTAGCTGTATTAAATGAGCATTTGACCACAGAAGACCTGGCTCCGCTCCAATCTGCCAAGTCTATACAATATTAATTCAATCAAAATTATTTACCTTTTTTTTAAACAACCTCATGGGTCACAATGCAAGGTAATCCAGCATTTGGGGAGCCCCAGTCTACACCACAGCTACAATTAATAAACAAAAATTAATCTTAGTCATAAGTGTAACTTATATCCCTTTGTGCATTGGTATGATATCCCGTAGCCTAATGATGTTGTCAAGCAAGCTAGAAGCCTCTACACTTTGTAGGTTTCCATTGTTCCTAGTGGCAGATGCTCTACCTCCTTTTTCTCAGAGGACATCTATGTCAGTTTGGGCTTACTTAAATTCCCTAGCTTTCAGAATCCAAAAGAAGTTTTTTCCCTCCAATACCTGTTTGATCTACTAAGTTGAATAAATGAATATTAGAGAACAAACTTCCTTCATTACATGAACTTAAAATCATGAATTCCATCTTAAACAATTATCTTAGAGTTAAATTTAAAAGCAAAAATTCAGGCAAAGTTTTATTTGTGCTTGTAAAGTTTATGAACCTCTGAAATCCGATATCAAATTCAATTAAACTGCTGTTCGTATTCATGAGGACATGTTTACAATGTTTAACTTGTAATGCTAAATGTTTAGTCTTTAGACTTCGAAAAATCAATATATGGCTGTACAAAGTAAAACATTATTTGGAACACAAGGATTAAAGAAATTACAAATAAGTCACAGAACAAATTGAAGAGGTGTTGTAAAGTCTAGCCCAAGGAAAAAAGATTTAAAGCATGGGACTGCATTGGCCAAGGTGTAATTAACCAACACTTACTTACTTGTTTACCTATTTATACAACTAAAGGGAAAAGTTATGACTTTGTCACCTGTGTGTGAAATGTTAATGGTTTACTAAGGGCCAGGAACACAAAGTAACAACTTAATTCAAATGAACTATTAAATTAGCAACTTCCACAAACTTTCCAGAGCTAATTGGTGTTCAATATTCTGTTAATCTTAAGGGAGATATTTTCTTGTACGCAAATTAGTCCCTGATAGTAAAACAACTAAAAGACAATCACTGTCAGCTTACGCAGAAAATAAGGTTGGTTGTGAGGACTAGCCAACAACACCAAAACCTCATGCATTTGTAATTTAGTGCCTTTGCTTTTTAACTTTAAAATGTCAAGGATGGATCTTAACCACTTCAGCCCCGGAAGATTTTACCCCCTTCCTGACCAGGGGGTATTTTGCGATTCGGCACTGCGTGACTTTAACGGACAATTGCGCGGTCGTGCGATGTTGTACCTAAACAAATTTGACGTCCTTTTTTTCCCACAAACAGAGCTTTCTTTTGGTGGTATTTGATCACCTGTGGGATTTTTTGATCATGCGCTATAAACAAAAAAAGAGCTACAATTTTGCAAAAATAACAATATTTTTCAAATTTTTTTATATGAAATTCCCCCCCCAAAAAAATGTAAAAATCAAAATTTTTTAACATTTTAGGCCAATTTTTTTTTTTACTATATGTTTGGTAAAAAAAAATCGCAAAAAGCATATTTTGATTGGTTTGCACAAAGGTTATTGCGCTTACTAACAAAGGGAAAGATTTTTGTCATTTTTGTTGTTTTTTAACGCATAATGGCGGCAATCTGCAATTTTTTTTGTGGGACTGCGACATTGTGGCGGACAGAACGGACCCTTGAGTGACATTTTTGACACTTTTGGGGTTACCAGTGACATTACTACAGTAATCAGTGCTATACATATGCACTGTTACTGTAAAAATGACACTGGCAGTGAAGGGGTTAACTTTATTGGAGAGGGAGGGGTTAAGTGTGTCCCTAGGGGCGTGTTTCTAACTGTGATTGGCTGTGGCTACATGTGTAAGAACAGAGATCAACGGTCCTACATAGTAGAATCATTTGATCACCATTCTTACACAGGGAAGAGTGACAGGTGGCTTTGTTTACATTTGCCGCCTGCCTTTCTTCCGGTGTAACGGAAGATCGCTAGTGCCCGGCGGACAACGGGTCTGCCGGGCACACGCGTGGGGTGGTCTGTGACCCCGCTGGAGCGTGCCTCCGGCGGCGCGCACTCGCTCCCAAAACCCTTACAGGCTAGCAACATAGTACTACGTCGTTTTGCCTGTGAGGGGCTGACCACCGACATAAATAGTCGTGCGGTGGTCGGCAAGTGGTTATTAATTGAATGTAAAAGTAAAAAAAAAGAAAAGAAAGGAAATAAAGTCCTGGGATGGTGCTGAGTAAAATGAAGTATGTTATTACGTTTACATTCAACATGTTTTACAGCAAGGAATGCATGGCTCAAAGTTGTGTTGTATTAAAAACAATGTAGGAAAATGTAATAAAAAACTGATTATAAAAAAAAATCCTTTAATCCAGTATATTTAACGATAAGACCTCAATCCACCCATTTCTTTATAATGATATATATGTTTATGAAAAATATTTTTTAGAAAAAAATGTTTATTATTCCTTCATTGTCCTGTATTTCAACAAAGGAAACCTCCATTAACACAATCCTATAGCCACAATAGATCTAAAGGAAGGCAACCCCCCCCCCCCCCCAAATAATGCATGGTCCAATTTGCTCCAGCAGGTTAAAAAAAATCCTTTGTGATTCCTCAGGAGACAATCAGGTTTTCCTTGATTTCCTTTCCCTATTATTATTACCTATACATTTTAATTTTTAAATCATTAATAGAGTATAGAGTGATGCTCAGTGGTGGAGGTAGCAGGAGATATTTACATTCTATTTTTTTATGTTTTCTATTTTTTTTTTTATGGGGCATTTTTATGTATTTTTTTATTTATGTATGCATTCTTGTACAGGGATGCATTGTGCAGATTATAGATATATGCCATAATTTAATTGTTATTGGTTTAAACCATAACTCAAACATCATTCAAAATAAATCACTTTTGATCCCATGAGCTTCCGTACTGATTCAACCACTGAACAGTAAGTAGTAAACTATAAGGCCTCATTTAGATGTGCTTTGAAATTTGAATGACCATTAATGCACCTACAGTGTTAAGACATGTTTTTAATGTGTTTATGATGTGTTTTTAATGTGTTTGCGGTTTCTTAAGTATCGCTTTCCAGACGTCTTCTCTGCGTTGGTTTTCTATTGTATAGATTCTTATATTATCATCTTAGCAAGTAACGCTCTCTAAATGCATCTCAAATGTGCTATAAACACCATAGGGGGTGTAATATTTACATTGACATCAATGGCAATGTTTGGGGAGTGGTAAAGCCAGCCAAATGACACTTCGGATCAATTTTGGCACAACGCAATGCAAAGTGATGCCAACGCGACTATGTGAACAACACTGGCCGCCGCATTGCACATAATTTACACAGACGTTTGTGGGGCTTCAAAAACATTGATGGAACTTTCGCCTGCTTTTGATAAATGAGTTGTCTGAACCTCTGTGCTTGTGGATCAACCAAATGTGTGTAGAATTTAATCAATCACAAATGTAGTCTGTGTAAAGGGTTGCTGCTGCCCCTATTGTGTTCCCTCAATGACAGTGATATTGAAATGTGATATGGGGTAGTGCAGCCTCACAATTGTGAACATCAAAACAGTGAATAAAAATGAATCAATAAACCAAAATAAAATGTTTAATCTATATTGAAGTCCAATGCTAATGTGCAAGTGCATAAAGTGAGTTCATAAAAGTAGTTGAAACAAATCCAATCTTCCAACGTGACGTCCAAGGTGACATATGCCAACCACCTTCTTCAGTTCAAGAATCATATAGGTGTATTCATATAAACTTAAACAGTGCTCTTTCACCTCTGTGCAAATAATACCTGCTGACAGAACTCTCACCTCATTGAGGATAATTGCAAGCCTTTTGGTAAAAGGATAAAGAAGTTTCTAAAGTGCTTCAGTGATCTCCACTCTCAATGTAAAGATAACCCGTGTAATACAGTAAACCCCCGCTTCATTGCGGTTCAGTTTTTGCGGTCCCGGTATATTGCGTTTATTTTTGTAATGTTATTTTACTATATAAATCATTAAAAATGAAATATTTTTGTGTTTTTCATAGCTATTGCTATGTCTCTCAGTATTTTTTATGTGTTTAAATGAGTTTCTATTGTTTTAAAAGTGTGTTTAAAGACCTTAAAATGCTTTTACACGTACAGTGACAGTAAAAAAAACATGCCTACAATGCATTTTAATAGGGTTTTTCTATTTCGCGGATTTTCACTTTTTGCGGCTGGGTTCCGGAACGTAACCCCCGCAATGGAGGGGGGTTTACTGTATATTGCTGACTGCTGATCCCTTTAAGTCTCCACTGCATCTGCTTAGCAACCAAAAATTATGGCCTGCTCTTATCTTTAGGACCTTGTTAGTCTGTTTCTGAAGTTAAAATTTGTGGAGCTTCAAAACGTTGATAAAACGCCTTAGGCAGGCCATACATGATTTTTTACTTTCATGCAACCAGCAGGTTGAACTAAAATAAATGAGCCAATTTCCCTATCTACACATTCAATGTGGACAGGGCAATCCTTCCCGCTGAGCTACTGTAATCCTTCCCCGCCAACAGAATACAATGATCACTGTTGTTGGCTATAACCTGCGGCACTGATCGTTCGGGAAAAACCCAACAAGCTGGTTGTACACAAGTTCAATAATTAATTTGTATGTTGTACACAAGTTGATAAATAGATGGATTTGTGTTGAACCAGCTATTCCAGTGTTTCTCAAACTTTTTTCAGTTAAGGCACCCTTTAAAAATGATGGACAGTCTCAAAGCACCCTTTAAAAATGATGGACAGTCTCAAAGCACCCTTTAAAAATGATGGACAGTCTCTAGGCACCCTCTAAATATGATGGACAGTCTCAAAGCACCCTTTAAAAATGATGGACAGTCTCAAAGCACCCTTTAAAAATGATGGACAGTCTCGAGGCACCCTTTAAAAATGATGGACAGTTTTGAGGCACCCTTTAAAAATGATGGACAGTCTCAAGGCACCCTTTAAAAGTTATGTACAGTCTTGGGGCACCCCATTCTCAAATGTAAAAACTATTCTATTAGTTTTGCATAACACAGCAACATTCACACAAGTAGGACACCCAGTGTTTATTCTTCCATAGTAAATAGACTTGTGATAACTGGTCCTGATTAGTATTTCAATGTTTCCCTTCTCCTTGAATTTTTCTCCATCACTCAGCCAAGGTGCCCTCAAGAAGTATGTAATGGTGTCCAATGAAAACCGGTGGCTTTGTGTAACTAAAAGGCAGCTTTATCCACAAGCCACCTTGTATAAAATTTTGGGGTTCAATTTTTAGGCATTTTGCCAAGGCACCCCTGAAGACACCTCAAGGCACCCCAGGGTGCCTGGGCACCCTGGTTGAAAAAGGCTGAGCTAGTCCATACATGGATCGAAATTCGTCTGGTCCCTGCTGAACTGGCCAAATTTGGAACCACGTATGGCCGGCTTTAGTTTCTTATTTTTGTAGGAGAAGCAAAACTGTTGACTTTACCTCCAAATAATAACTGTAGCATGATATCATCCTATGGATAGTCCTACAATAATTTTGATATATAACAAAGTAACCACAATGTAGCCACATTCAAATGAAACAGTTTAGGTGTCATAAATCTATCATTATCTCCTTGGCGTGGGAAGAACCCTTTTGTGTAAACTTTGAGTGATTGTCCATTAAAAAAAGTGCTAGAAAAGTTAATGAAAATGTTATGCTCACTGGGATAGGAAAAGGGGCCTGTTTGGTACTGTGAGATGATGAGATAATCATTGGAGCTTTGATCACTTATTCAGGTGACAAAGCTGGACAACTTCAAGAGCGGAAATTAAAAAATAAGATATTCTGAACTGCACATTTAGTGAAATATTTGAAAAGAAAAGTACGAAGGTGGATTTTTTTTCCCATCACAAGGGATACTGTACTTGGATATAGGTAAATGTTTCACACTTGAACATGATTTATGCACTCCATGGAAAATCAGAAATGAATTAAATAAAAGCATCACGCATTTAGATTCTGGTTCTCATCCGATTAAAGTAAAATAATAATTTCAATTACAGTTCTGGCAACAAGAGACTATCTATGCTCCAAGCAGGCCAGGATGCAAGTAGAGTTAATTGGGCTGATTTACTAAACAAGCAGAGGTGATCACTTAGTAAAGTGAATGTTCACTATGCAAAGTGTATTGGCATTGAGCTTAGTAAATATGGCGAAGCTGTAATTTACTTTAATCATCCAATTATATGCAAGAAAAAATCTTGTTAATTTTTCAATGTATATTATTAAAAGTGAACACAGATTTACTATATTTACAAAGCTCAGTTAAACGTACACTTTTCAAAGTGAATATTCACGTTGTTAAAGTAGAATTCCAGGCTAACCCTTATTAGTCTTAAAAATCCTCACTCCCGCCCCCTAACACCAATGCTGACTAACCTGACTAAGATGTATATACTTACCTATTATTACATAACCTCCCTGGCGGTAATCCAGAGTGTGGCTTGGGGTTTATTTTCAGTACCAAATGCGGTAACCCCCGAGCCACACTCGGGGTTACCCTGTAGTGAAACTTACCTTGTCCCTATGATCCCCTGATGTCCTCCCACTGTGTCCTCTGTCCGATGCCGGCATCTATCTTCCGGGTTCCCTTCCCTGCGAGCGCCATGACGCAGGGGGGTGGAACCAGGCGGGAAACTCAAAAAAAGTACACAAAACATGACATAATACATTGTAATCTGTTAGGATTACATTACGGTATCAAACCATTTCATCTCAGCTTTTTTCCCTAGTGCTTTGTCCAGTGCCCTGCACTTTTACTGTTTTATTCCTTTTATTTTTAATAATATTTTTGTATTAATAATTTATTAATTTATTAATTCATGTATTCATTTAATTTAATTATGTATTAATTCATTAATTTATTTATTAATAATTTATTAATATTTTTTTCTCACTTTTACTGTTTTTTTTTCTAGGAATTACAGGCCTACAATATAAAACAACAGATTTACATGCAAAACACTGTACCGCTTTGACATTCAAAGATACTGACATATTCAGAACGCCAAGGAGGTTAACCTACCAGAGTGTTCCAGTCTGGTCATGTGATACAGCTTCCCTAGACATAGTGAGTAAGGACTTATATGAAAAGGCCATGGTCTAAATTGCTTTGCATTTGCCTTTAAATCCCACTGTTGCTATTAAAAAAAAAAAAAAAAAAAAAAACACCCTACCAGCAAAGAACACAAATAAAGTGGAACTAAAGTTATAAAATATAAAAAATTTCAATCAGATGGGCTCTTTGTTGCAGAAAAGACATGCATGCAAACATTGGTACTTCAAAATCTCTATAGACGACGCTTTAGCAATTTCTACAGGTTACCAGTTTAGATTTACAGAGGAGGTCCGGGGCTAAAATTATTTCTCTCACTCTAATGATCGTGGTGATACCTCACATGTGTGGCTTGAAGACCGTTTACATATATGGGCGCGGCTTACGTATGCATTCACTTCTGCGCTCGAGCTCGGAGGGACAGGGCGCTTTAAATTTTTATTTTTTTCTTATTCATTTTACCATTTTTTTTATTTTATACGCTGTCCCTTTAAAAAATGTTTTTCTTTTGATCACGTTTATTCCTATTATAAGGAATGTAAACGTCCCTTGTAATAGAAATAAGCAGGACAGGTCCTTTTTAATATGAGATCTGGGGTCCAAAAACAACTCAGATCTCACATATACACTTAAAAGCAAAAACGAAAAAAAAAAATTCATTTTTTTTTCAGCATGAAAAAAAATGGGCCCTTCAAGGCCATTGGAAGGAAGCAACATGTGGTGGCCATAGAGTCGAGTGAGGGCCATCTTGCCCTCACTTGACTTCCTGCCTGGGACATGGATGGACCGGATAATTTTCCCCGCTACTGACGGCTCTGGTAAGCAGGGGAAACAACTGGGAAGTGGCGAGGGGGGGCCCTCTCTGGCTGCCCACAAAGGTGATCCCGCAGCGACTCCGCAGCTGGGACCACTTTTATGTGAAAGGCCGCCTGTCCTGTAGGAAAATACCAGGGTTGTGACAGCTGTCTGCTGCTCTAACACCGATATCTAACGTCAAAGTACCAACGTAAAACTTTAGCGGGCGGTCCGGAAGTGGTTAAACAGAAGCAGCGTCCTTGGCTGTAATGGATAGGAGGGTTTAATTCTGCTTTAAGGCTGTCAGCAGATCGGCCTGTACAAACTCAGCAGTGCCTAAAAATGGAGAGCAACTGAGCATGTGCAGAGCAGAGTGAGACAATGTATCACTGAATTTTATTCAGTATAGACACTTATTTTTAATGTTTTACATAGCTATGCCTGCAAAATGAGACAGCCTGAAGTGATCTAGCAGGACTTCATTTTCTGACTTAAGTTCCCCTTTACTGCTGCTCAGGGGCTCTGGACTTTAGCAAAATGGCCGCCTCCAGCAAGAAGAAACAGGAGCCATGCTGGAGGCAATTTATAGCACACACTCATTTTGGTAGCATAACTATTAATGTGGAATGTATGATCCTTGCATTATTTTTCACCAAGTTGTTATGGGTAAAGTTTCGCTTTAGTAAAGGTCAATTCACATTTTAAAAAAGAGTCAGTTTTATAAGTGACGGTTATTTTTATCCAAGTCCAATTAAATAAGCAAATACCAGTCACATGGCTATAATAAAGATTTTTATCCTCATATTAAAGATTTGTGAACTGAGTACAATGTAATAGAATTGTTTCACTCAAATCAAAAAAAAAAATGCAAGAGATTTGGAGTTTATTTGTTTTTCTAAATATTACAACTCATACTCCAAGCTACAACATTGACTAATGCTGGCCATACACTAGCCGAAAAATTGTTTGAAAATCTGTCATTTGGTCTGTTCGTTGGTTTTTCATCCAGTTATTGGGCACAAATAGAAAATCGGTTTTAATTTTTCAGAGCCGAAAAATCAAAGGAACAGTTTGGATAATTCTGCCGAACGAACAATAAATTGAAAGGTTAATGTGTTTCTCATCCACTAGGCATATGTGACAAACTGAACGAAAAACGGATTCATTAATGTCCATTGAACGATTTATCCTTCGAAATTCGGTCATTACATGATGGCACGATCATCTGCCCTTTACGGACGATTTTTCATTTTTTGAAAATTAGTTTGAACGATTTTTTGACTAGTGTATGGCCAGCCGAATAGTCACTTCTCCAGACCCTTTCTGCTCTGCAAATATTAATGCAAATATTTTTTAAAAAATACGAAAATTAGAGTAAGCACTATGGATATTTACAAAAAAATAAATAAATCACTTTCATTTATTTGACAATAATTACCTGAAAGCAGTTCCCGGTTTATTTACTTGGGATACATTACCCCATTGCTTTTATCACCCTTTATAAGTGAAATCATGTCTAACAAACATTTAGGCAGAAGCAATTCTTCAAATGAGAAGATAAAAGCTACAAACTAGATCACTTACATGTGGTGCAAATGTGGATTCTTGGAAAACGCCCTCGGCTGTATGCTCCTGAGTCCAGAGTCCTTGATTGTTCTGTAAACAAAAGCAACTACATTACTATTACTGCAATAATCAGCTATATATATTATATATATATATATATATATATATATATATATATATATATATATATATATATATATATATATATATATATATATATATATATATATATATTGTATATATACTGTATATATATTGTATATATACTGTATATATTTTAAAACATAAAATAAATATACATCTATACACTCTGTATATATTAAAATAAATAAAATAAATATATATCTATACACTATGTATATATTAAAAATGTATATCATTTTATATATATATATATATATATTCATTTATCTTCACACACTGTATATATTTCAATATATATGCTTACATTTATCTATACACTCTGTACACTCTGTATATATTTAAAGTATATGTATATATATATATATATATATATTTTCCCTTTATTCCCAGATGAAGATCCATCCAGTATCCCACTTCCTGTCTTAAAGGGTCTCCTCTCTGGATCGAGGACACCCTTTGTCAGCAGCATTGTCAATCTGGACAGAGGGTTGTGTTAGATGTACTGGTAGCTTGATGGACTTGACTAACAAATTAAAGCAAAACGCCAGCTAGAACCTTTTAAGCATTTATAGCAATCCATTTTTTTTTTTTTCATTTGGTATAAAGGTTTTACATGAACAAAGTCAGTGGAAAATGGTTTGTCTCAACCCTCTAACAGCCATTTTAGCTGGGCAGCTTGATCTGTATAAAAAGAAGTTCAAAAGAAGATTCACTGGCTAGATCACCCGCAGTGCCATCTTAAAAGCATTAAAGGGCCCCGGGCAATGCAGTGAACTGGGGTCCTGCCTACACAATCACCAACGAGAATAAAAATGCAAATTATCTATAAGGCGATATTTATTAATACAGCAGTGCCAGGCTAATGACAGCTTCCATGCTGGACGGCTGGTTCCGGTAAACACACGGATGGGAGTCATACTCAACTGTCCTGTGTTTGCCTGTTCCCGTGGAGGCAGACAGGTATTCCTGCAGTTGTGGGTTCCCCCCTCCACATCCCAAGTGGCCTGACAGCAGTGCTGGGCCGACAGGCCCTTGCCACCTGCTACGTTAGGCGGTAGGATGCACATGGGAATCTGAATGAATGCTTGGCTGGGGCTTGGTCGCGGGGCAGGTGGGGCAACTGCCCAACACGCCCATTTGATAAGATGGCCCTGATCACCAGGTATCATTCAGGGTAAAAATACGAAAAAAGCAGATGCTGACACCACATATAACAACTGAAAAATTGCAATATATTAAATTTTTTTTGGGGGGGTTTAAAACCTTTAATTGTGGGAGGGAGCCCTTTCACAAGGTTAGGCTGGCCATACACAATGCAAATTTATTTCCTGCAACCACGTGTTAAAGGACAGAAATTTGCACAATTCCCCCATCAAGACAGTGTCGACAGGGTAATCAGCAATTGTCTTCTCGAGGCGGGGGGGGGGGGGGTTTGGGCAGGGGCGGGCGGGGGAACCAGTCCCGGCCAGGAGAAGACAGTGATTATTGATTGTGGCTAAATCAGCTGCTAATGGTGCTCGCAAGAGAATCCGGCAGGCTGGTTGTACCCAGGTTGATTGATCGATCAACTTTGTACATTAGTCTGCTCATTAACGGTTCGAATCTCATCCTGCTGAACTGGCTGAGATTTGAACCATGTGTGGCCGGCCTTTGATTTTTTTAGTTCTCTAAAAAAGTTATAATATAATAAAATGTTGGTTTTGGGTTTAGTATCACCTTAAGCATTCATATGCATAGGCTGCATCTAAATTTTGCCAAAATTTGGAACAAACGTTACTGTTGATCTTGTTGTTGTGTCACATTTTCTGTGATAGTTCTGTCTGTACATGGAAGGAACCTTTCTGACTTCAAAAATTAAAGTTATGCACGCAGACAGCACAAAGCCACAGTTCTTTTATCCTAAGCTTTTTAATTATAAATACTTTGCTGATGTAATTAGTAGAACCGGTCATGTGATGTTTGTATTACTTTACACAGTTGCTTTGAAAAAACAACATGTTGATTTTTGCCTTCAGCATCATTGGCCTGTTTCCTCCAGGCCCTCGCTGGTATGTCTGCTCTAAGCCGCTCCATGTGATATTTTCTGCCACAAGCTATTGTAAACATGATTTGTTTTCAAGCCGTAGTTATGTGAAATTATAGAAAGCTGGCGATTTCACAAAAAACTGTTTTAGCTAAGTGTTGCAATCAGCTCTGATTGTTTTTTCTTTTTTTTTTTTTTCTTTTTCCTGCACACATTTCTTGCAGACGGAGGTGGAAAAGGCCATGTATCCCCCAATTGCCCAATTGATTCTGGCGGAACTTTGGAAGCTAACCTATTTTATCTGTAACATTGACAAAGTATCACTGCATTATGTTCTTAAGTGTAATAAATCACTAGCTCTCCATGGAGACCTGCTGGATACAGTAATTCTCTTCTGATCCCCTAAATTCTTCTGTTGTATTGATTTATTCTTTACACAACTCTTCTGTTCATACATATCAAAAGGATATTTTCTGCTCATGCCAAGCCAATGGTAATCCAACTTGCATAATTGCAAATGCTGCAATCCATTGACGGGAATTGTATTTATGGGGCTGTCAAACAATAAGTCTTTGGCAAAAGTCCTCCATCCTTGCAGGACCATTTTAATCCATGAGCCACAGGGAAATTCATCCCGGGCCCAAAAAAAGGGTGCAAACCTGTTAGCATGACAATGGAGCCTTCTAAATATACTGAGATCCTAGAATGGCAACACGACCCTATAAATATGAAGTATTTAAACATCTAGATGAGTGTGCCAGAAGTCAATTGCACCACACCCTGAAAAGATTACCAGCAACAAAGAATTTACCAAAGTAATAGGGTTTTTAACCAGTTCTGGACCGGAAGGATTTGCCCCCTTAATGACCAGGCCATTTTTTGTGATACGGCACTGCATTACTTTAACTGAAAATTTTACAGTCGTGCGATGCTGTACCCCCCAAAAAACTGATGTCCTTTTATCCCCCCACAAATAGAGCTTTCTTTTGTCGGTATTTGATTACCTGTGCGATTTTTATTTTTTGCGCTATAACTAAAACAAAAACGATAATTCTGAAAAAAAATATATATATATTTTTCACTTTCTGCTATATACAATTCCCCCCCAAAAATGTAAAACTCAAATTTTTCATCCTTTTAGGCCAATTTGTATTCTGCTACCGTATTTTCCGGCGTATAAGACGACTGGGCGTATAAGACGACCCCCCTATTACATGATCTACCGGTAATACTAATACTTAGGTTACCTTGGAGATATTGTACTCGGCGTATAAGAGGACTCCCCATTTTTTGGAGATTTTTTTGAGGTTCAAAAGTAGTCTTATACGCCAGAAAATACAGTACATATTTTTGGTAAAAAAAATCTTAATAAGCGTATTTTGATTGGTTTGCGCAAAAGTTATCGCGTCTACAAACTAGGGGAAAGATTTATGTCATTTTTATTTATTTATATTTTTTACTAGCAATGGTGATTTTTTAGCAGGACTGCGACATTGTGGTAGACAGATCAGACCCCTAACTGGCATTTTTGACACTTTTGGGGAACCAGTGACATTACTACAATAATCAGTGTTAAAAATTGCACTGTTACTGTATTAATGACACTGGCAGAGAAGGGGTTAACCTAGTGGGTGATCAAAGGGTTAAATGTAAGCCTATGGGAGTGTTTTCTAACTGTGAGGGGAGGAGCTTGTGAAATGACCATAGAGACCTGTGATCCTATAGAGCAGGATCACAGGCGCTCTGTGATCATTTCAGAGAGAAGAACGGTCAGCATTAGGCCGCACCGATGCCCCAGTAATAGTGTGCACAACACAGTGATATCCATATAGAATATTGGCCTTCAGCAAAGGGAGATTGGCAGCTCTATAACTGTACACCAATGCATGCCCAGTATTGCAGAAACACTGGCTCTTAGAACGATGAAAGGGCATTCCAGTCCTTCAAAGGTCAGAGCCGACAGAAACCACATAAGGGTTAATCTGAGGTCTGTGTGTATGTATATTATTGGTAAGGGTGTAAGCTTGGGACTGGCCTATTTTGAATATGCCTGCTGCCTGGTTGTGTCTGGCTTTAGTCATTTTGATAGAGATTCCTGTGTTAATAGGACTTTTGAGGTGGCACCTCTAAAGTCCCATTAACTGTAATAAGATTCTCTAGCATATGTCCAAGAGGGATGCGGTGCTTGAATGACCACTCCACCAGTCTATATTTTGATCTATTTAATAATTTTGAGTCACCAGCCCAGAACAACAGGTGAAGTCATTAAATCAGCATGCAAGTCAGGGAATCAACATTCTCATAAAGAGAGGTCCACAGTGGCAGCCTACACAATTCTCCTATGAGAGGTGAACTTCAAAGTACCAATATCTTTAAAAACAATTGACAACAACATTCCCATTGGATTTCCTAGATCCCTCAATACTTTATGCAATAGACAATTTCATTTGAAGTTCTCGCGTACCCAGGTGTTTGCTTTTGACAGATTAAGACAAGAATCGTTCGGTATCAAATGAATCCCATAGGCAGGAGCTCCCCGACTCAGGTTTCAAAGCCAATCTCTCAAATTTATATAAATACCATTAAAGTTTGATTATATGTTACCCAAGCATTTCTAAAGAAGTGATCATTAATTATTAAACTTGTTTTTTTTTTCGTGTTCAGATGATTGGCTTTTCTATCACTTACTGTTTTGTGATGCTTTCTCAGAGGTCAAGTCCATTGCTGCTGATCTTTCTCTTAATAGATTCAACCACTTATGCTTATGAATTTTGCATGAACTTAATGTTCACTATTAATGTAAGAATGTATTTATTTTTTAAATAATTGCATTCACAAAAAATAGCTTTATATGCTAAAACAATGAATTCTAGCTTTAGCTCTTCCACACTGTATCGTACTGTAGAAAACACTAGTGAGCATCTTAAATGATTACTATGTAGAGCACAATTATTACGATAAGGTGCTCATCATCCAATGGCGTCAAGGTTAAGAAGAGCTGCACCAAGATGAAAATCTTTAATTTTTACATTTATCTTGATAACTTTAGGTGTGTACAAGCAATTCTAGCAAATGAACTGTACAAGGAATAGAGCTCAGTGACTATTGAGCACTTGGGCATCATGCGGCAATGTCCAATTTCTCTTCTTTGAGGTTCTTGGTACTTAAATAATAGTTCTTAATATAAAATAGACTACGTGCTGCAGACTGTTGGTCAGTCTTGTTTCTGTGTTTAAAAAATGAGAAAATGCTGAAATAGGTGTTTAAAAAATGAGAAAATGCTGAAATAGGTGGAACCCTATTTAAAACCCTAACCCTGACCTCAACATTGCCATATGCCTTGGAAAGCACAATATGAAAACAAAGTGTTCATACTATTGTGGTTCCTCTGGGGTAGCCATCGTTTCTACCTCGAATAGCAGGACCTATGTTCTATGATTGTATCCTTTGATGATTAAAATTGCCCACTTACAATAAGCCATGATTATATCCATATGGAGAAACCACCATACCAATTTTCTTATGAGAAGTCCTACAGTACATTCAGTAAATGTAACCTATCAAACATAGAGAGCATAAAGCCACATTCACGTTGGCGCAATTTAACATGGGATTTCAGTGTTTCAATCGGTGCAAGGCCGCCACTGCGCCGATTTCCAAAAGTAATTCCTGCACTATTTTTGGCAACTTCAGAGGTGACTTTAATAGATACCTCTGCATGAACCCGCAAAGATGTCTTTCAATTTGCCCCTGAAGTTGGACCTAAATGTGGCTTTGGAACCGTGTGAGTTCAGATGAAGTCACACGAATTCAAAGCCTTGTTACATATTTACATAGTTACATAGTAGGTGAGGTTGAATAAAGACAATAGTCCATCCAGTTCAACCTGTGTAGGTGTGTGTGGCTGTAATCATCTCACATACCCCTGAATGTTCTGATCCTTGAGATGTAAGTCTAAGAGTCTTTTGAAAGCCACCATACTACCCGCTGAAACCACCTCTTGTGGTAGAGAATTCCACAATCTTGTAGCCCTAACAGTAAAGAACCCCCCACGTTGCCTGAGGTTAAAACGCTTCTCCTCTAATCGCATTGTATGCCCTCGAGTCCTCATGCAATCCCTTCGAATGAACAGCTTTTTTTCTAAGCTGGGATCCCCATTAAGATATTTATAAATTGCTATCATGTCCCCCCTCAGACGTCTCTTCTCCAGGGAGAATAAATCGATTGTAGACGCTCTTCATAGTCAAGGTCCTCCAATCCCCTAATTAGTTTAGCTGCCCATCTCTGGACTCTCTCCAGCTCCAACACATCCCTCCTGAGGACTGGCGACCAGAACTGGACAGAATACTCCAGATGCGGTCGGACCAGAGTTTTATAAAGTGGAAGGATTATAGTCTTATCTCTGGAATACATCCCTTTCTTTATGCATGCTAATATTCTGCTGGCTTTGGCAGCTGCCGCTTGACATTGCATGCTGTTGCCTAATCTATCATCAACCAAGACTCCCAGATCCTTCTCCATTTTTGATTCCCCCAAGGGTTCCCCTCCTAAAGTGTATTGTGCTTTTATGTTTTTAGTCCCCAAGTGCAAAACCTTACACTTCTCCACGTTAAACCTCATTTGCCATGTCGTTGCCCACTCTGTAATTTTGTCCAGGTCATTCTGTAGGATATCTGCTTCATGCTGTGCAGTTATTGCTCTGGCCAATTTTGTGTCATCTGCAAAAACTGATATCGAACTACTGATCCCGACCTCAATGTTGTTTATGAATAAATTGAACAAGGTTGGTCCCAGGACTGAGCCCTGGGGCACCCCGCTTACTACCTCAGACCAGTCTGAGTATGCGCTGTTTATTACCACTCTTTGGACACGCCCTTTAAGCCAATTCCGTATCCAAGAGCAAACCCTGCTGTCGATACCTGCAGACCTTATTTTATAAATTAAGCGCTTGTGGGGAACTGTATCAAACGCCTTAGCGAAATCCAAGTACACCACATCCACTGGTCTCCCCCTATCTAGCTCACAGCTCACCTCCTCGTAGAATGTTAATAGATTGGTTTGACAAGAACGCCCATTTGTAAACCCGTGCTGATTACTGCTGATGATGTTGTTGTCTTTAGCAAACTCTACGATATAGTCCCTTATCATCCCCTCCAGAAGTTTACATACTATTGATGTCAAACTGACAGGCCTATAATTTCCCGGGACATGCCTCTGGCCCTTTTTGAATATCGGAATCACGTTAGCTTTCTTCCAATCCCCTGGTACATCTCCTGTCCTAATACTGTCAGCAAAGATCAGGAACAGTGGTCTGGATATAACCTTACTAAGTTCCTTGAGTACTCTCGGATGTACGCCATCCAGGCCTGGTGATTTGTTTGTTTTGAGTTTATCCAGCCTTTCCCTGATTTCACCCTCTGTTAGCCATAGTGGCAAGTCCTGTGTATTACTACTAACCAAACAGTCATGGTCAGTGTACCCCTCAGTTTCCTGTGTAAAGACTGACGAGAAAAAAGCATTCAGCACGGTTGCTTTTTCAGTGTCCTCTGTAACCATCCTCCCATCATTGTTAATTATGTGCGCAATATGCTCTGCCCTAGTTTTTTTGCTGTTGATATATTTAAAGAATTTCTTTGGGTTTTTTTTACTATCCTCCGCTATTTGTCTCTCAAAGTTGATTTTAGCCATCTTGATTTCTTGTTTACTTTTCTTATTTGCCTCCTTGTATTGCTCGAAAGTCGATACTGTGCCCTCTGATTTATACTTCTTGAAGGCCAATTTTTTTCCCCTAATAAGTTTTTTGACGCTACGGTTTAGCCAGCCAGGTTTGGCTTTGTCTCTTCTAAATTTATTTCCCATAGGAATGCACTGCAAGATGCCTTTGCCTAATATGTTCCTAAAGCATTCCCATTTTTCCTCTGTGGTCAGGGATCCCAGGGTTTGGTCCCAGTTTACCCTTTCCATCAATGAGTACAATTTTGGAAAGTTTGCCCTTCTGAAGTTTAGGGTTCTTATGTTCCCCACTTGCCTTGTTATATTGTTATTTATACTAAATGTGATCATCCTGTGATCGCTAGAGCCCAGATTGTCCTGGACTCCTACCTGCGAGATTAGGTCTGGGTCATTAGTGATCAATAGATCCAGGACTGCATTTTCTCTAGTCGGAGAATCCACCAACTGTGACATGTAATTATCCAGTAAGGTTTCCGTGAATAGGCGGGCCTTCTGTGAGTGTGTAGTCCCCTCGTCCCAGTCAATGTCGGGATAATTGAAGTCCCCCAATATGACGACTGATCCCAATTTTGCCACTTTACTCATTAGTGCTAAGAATTCCAGCTCTACCTCCTCCCCTTGGTTAGGTGGCCTATAGCAAACCCCCACAATTACTTTCCCCTTTTCTCCTCTCTATGGAGTTCAACCCACACAGATTCTAAATCCATGCTCATCCCATCCGTAATGTCACTCCTTTCTATCACCTTTATATTGTTCTTGACATAGAGACATACCCCTCCCCCTCTTTTTCCTACCCTGTCCTTCCGGTACACCGAATACCTCAGTGTGAACAAGGGCAAACATACGTGCTTAGGTCACACTTTAGGATGGCAATCTAAGTTCATGCTACAGACGTTGATAAAGGGACATAAAAAGAAAAAAAAATAAGAAGCCACTCTTATAAATGCATGATTCTAATAAGGGTAAGTGTACTTGAGAACAGCATACTCAAAGAGGCGCTGTGCACTTGATTATTATTTTTGTGCAACTGTTTAATATTTTTTATTTTTTTTTTTCAAATAAATTTTTCTTTTATTAAACGTATAAACAGAACAAATAATTACAGCTACAATACATTACTCTGCACAAAAACAAAAAAAAAAATATATATATATTTTGGGAGAGGAAGGGAAGGGGAATACCAACAAAACAATTTAAGGGCTGAAAAGGAGAAAAAAAAAAAAAAAATTTTTAATAAGTTCCTGCTTCTATCATTATGGAACAGGTGACATTGGCACGCCTACAGCATCAATCCAGGCTGACCACACTTTATATTTTTTATTTTTACTTTCATTTTCTTTTTTTACCTTTCTGAAATATCGAGGATAGTGAGATGCCATTTGTTGGCACAAGAACAGGTTTAGGGTAGTTCTCCTCCTCAGAACCCATTACATATTTAAACCCACAAAAAAAGTACTTTTGCATTCCTTACTGATTTTAAATGACTCTAGCCAAAATGGCAAAATGATTCAATTTCACTAAAAATAGGGGAGATAACGACCCCCACCCACCCACCTATTTTGCCCATCCATACTACAGACTTTAATTATACTTTTAAGGTAAACCTTCTATTCCTTTTCCTTCCTCACTTATATAATTGTGTAAACACAGCTCTCTGATGGGGGTTGGCATTGCTTCTGGCTATTCTTGTCTTCTGAGATTTGGGCTGCATTTTCATTGTCCTGGTAGCTGATGCCCCAGTAATAGTGTGCACAACACAGTGATATCCATGTAGAATATTGGCCTTGAGTAAATGAAGATTAGCAGCTCTATAAATAGATGCCAATGCATGCCCAGTTCTGCAGAAATGCTAGCTGTTAAAATGATGAAAGGGGGGAAGCTTGGGTAAATGTTAGCTTTTACCGTAAAGTACACCTATAATGAGAAAAGTACTGTATGTGGGGCTGCCCTTGCTGGCCTACTTCTGATTATTCAAGCTGCCTAGTTGTGTCTGGCTTTACTAATTTTGATGGACCTCAAAAGTCCCAAAAACTCTGGCATGTTGAATCTTGGGAAGAGTAAAGATGGGGGAGCTATATAATTGTAATGGTAACTTGATTATCCATGCTAAACTCATGGGCCGTGAAAGAGAATAATTGAAAATCATGGATAATTGAGTTGCATGTTAGAATTCATTAAAATATCCCATTTAATATTTTTCCTGAAAATATGTACATGTATAATCATTTGCATGGTTAGATCAAGCAGGAGCAACCAGAGATCCAGTGCATATATATATATATATATATATATATATATATATATATATATATATATATATATATATACATATAAATAGTATTATACTGCGTAAGGCTAAACTCTGAGAGATAGTATATATATTTTCATTCTTTCCAGCTCCTTATATTTGACCATGAACAGGTTGAGTGGTTAGTCTGCTTTTGTGGATAAGGATATTTTGATTAGTTGCCACCTTTTCCTTCTATGGTGCATTAGGGACACTTTTCCAAACTTTATTTAATGTGATTTAAAGTTTTTTTTTGTTTTGGCTAAAATAAAAAAAAAAGACATTATATTCACCTGATCTGTGCAGTGATATTGCACAGAACACTTACTTCCTCTTCTGGAGTCCCCCTCTGGTGCTGTCCACTCCTCCTTTCCTGCAGGTGCCCCCAAAGCAAGCCTTGTGCTACAGCAGCACCAGTGCAGGCATGCCCCTGAGCCTGGCTGTGTGCATCCACAGACACACACAGCGTTGTTCAGCCATGCTCCCATTCCCTTCTCACAGGATTTGTCTGACAGCAATGGCTTTCGCTGCTCTCAGAGTCTCCCATTATACAGGAAGAGAAAGCAGTGCTGCAAATGTTTAGCAATGGGTGGAGGGGGAACAGTTAATGGGGGGGGGGGTGTTATCTTAATTCAGGAAATGCATTAAAGTGGTTGTAAAGCCTTGAGGTTTTCCTTTACCCTAATTAAAGAAAAAACCTTTTGTGCTTGGGATCCCCCCAGAACCCACCCCCCCATACTTACCTTAGCCCCATCATGATCCAGCACTGTGCATGAGAGCAGAAGCTCTCCTTGCTCTGTGTCTCCTCACAGGGCAGATTGATAGCAGTGGGAGCCAATGGCAGTCAATTAAACTCTGTGACAAGGGAGCAGGGGGCAGGGCTCAGGAGCGAGGTCATGCAAGTGCTCCCATAGGAACCAGTTTCCTGTGGGGGCACTGGATGAAGAGGAAGAGCCAGGAGTGCCAGTGGGGGACCTGGGAAGAGTAGGATCAGGGCTGCTCTGTGCAAAACTATTACACAGAGCAGGCAAGTATAACAGGTTTTTTATTTAGTAAAAAAAAACAATGCTTTACAAACACTTTAAGGTAATAAAACAGTTAGCCTTTAGAACCACTTTTAAGATTGGATTTATTTATACAAAGAGAGGTATAGCAAATATTCTTGCTAATGAGGATCAATGCAAACGCACCTTTAGTAAATACACCTACTTAGTATCAAATAGAGCCAGTATTGGTGGATTCAAGTGAATCCAAGTGAAAACAGCAATTAAGAGAAAGTTGTATTAACAAATCAAATATTCGGTGGGGTTGATTTACTAAAGGCAGATAGGCTGTTCACTTTTCAAGGTAAGTTGCCCTTTGCAAGGAAATTTTCACCAGAGATTCACCAGAGATTAGTGAATGAGCTTTTAGCTTCTATCATCCAATCATATGAAAAAAATGCTCTATTTGTTTTCTTTGCACGTGCTTGGGTATTCTAAAAAACACAATTTTTGCCTGCATATGTTTGGATGATGGAAATCACCACATTCGATAAGATCTGAGGCAAATTCCATTGCAAAGTGCAACTTCCCTAGCCAAATGAAGAGCTTAATTGCCTTTAGTAAATCAACCCTAGTATAGGCATAAGAAGCAAGAGTATAGAAAATGTTGCAAAAAGAGAAATCTTGAAAAGATAAAAAAAAGAGGATAGAGAACAGAAAATAAAAAGGAAAAGGAAAAAAAAGAAAAGAAAAGAAAAGAGAGGGAGGAAGATAGGAGTGAGGAAGTTTTTCCTTTTTAGTGGTATCCATACCGCACATCTGTGGAAAACCATTAACAGATCATTTGTTGTTAGCAGACTAGGGAAATCCTTGGATTGGATCCAAGTAGTTTCATCATGTAATTTTGGAGTCTATCTTGGCAAGTGTAAATCAGATCCTCCTTTCTGTTATGATCCAAAACCAATCTGGAGTGAGATCAATAGATACTGTTTTCTTGTTTTCATGTCAGAACATGGGGACATGACCTTAAAGGGGAAGTCCACCCTAACACAAAAATTGCTACATCTACTGGCATGACAATCTAAGACTAACCTATCTAACCCTGTAAAGAAGAAATCACTATACATACCCTTTCTAAAGCTGATCTGGTCCCCTGGTCCCACACTGAGCTGTCAGCGGTGGCTTTGCTGTGGAGGCGGGTGCAGAGGAGGCAGCTGACAGCGAAAGCCCCAAAGTAACTCTATGGGTGATGTCACTTCTCATTAATTTCACAGCCATTGTCGGCTGTGTCCTCTGCTGAGCTGGAGACCGGACCTGAGTTGCTTGAAAAAAGGTATGTATACTGATTTCTTCTTCTACAGGGTTAGATAGGCTAGTCATAGATAATGGATGCCTGTAGATGTAGCAATTTTAGTGTTAGGGTGGACTTCCCCTTCATAGAAAGTATTACTTTACTGAAAGAGTAGAGCAGAGGTAGTGAGTCAGTCAACAGTAAGTGGATTCAAATATGTTTAAATAGATCTACTGCAGTGGTCTCCCAACTGCTGCCTTTGGCCAGATGCAGCCATTTGCTTGATTGCCCTTTAGAAATGAGGCACTATTCCTTCCACTGACACCAATGATGGGGCACTATTCCTCCCACTAACAACAATGATGGGGCACTATTCCTCCCACTGTCACCAATGATAGGGGACTATTCTTTCCACTTACACCAACAATGAGGCACTATTCCTCCCATTGACACTAAAGATGGGCCACTATTCCTTCCACTGACACCAACGATGGGGGCACTATTCCTCCCACTGACACCAATGACGGGGGACTATTCCTACCACTTACACCAACAATGAGGCACTATTCCTCCCACTAACACCAATGATGGGTCACTATTCCTCGAACTGATACCAATGATGGGGGACTTTTCCTTCCACTTACACCAACAATGAGATAGTATTCCTCCTACTGACGCCAGTGATGGGCGGACTATTTCTCACACTTACACCAATGAGGCAGTATTTGTACCCCACAAACATTATATATATATATATATATATATATATATATATATATATTTTTTTTTTTTTTTTTAACAGAGACCCTAGAGAATACAATGGTGGCGGTTGCACATTTTTATGCACACAATATTTGCACAGCAGTTTTTCAAATGCAATTTTGTTGGAAAAAAATAAGCTTTAAGAAATTTAGAAAAAATATATAAAAGAGAATATTACGCTAAATGGATACCTAAAATGTCATGCTTTAAAATTGCACACGTCTGTGGAATGGTGCCAAACTACCGTACTTAAAAACCGCCATAGGTGACGATTTAAACATTTTGTGCAGGTTACCAGTTTAGAGTTACAGAGGAGGTCTAGTGCTAGAATTATTGCTCTTACTAAAATGTTTGCGGTGATACCTCACATGTGTGGTGCAAACACCATTTACATGTGTGGGCTTGACTTATGTATGTGTTCACCACTGCGCGTGAGGACGGGGGCACTTTAAGTTTTTTATTTTATATTTATTTTATTACTTTTTTTATTTTTACACTGTCTCTTTCATTTTATTTATTTTTTGTTATTAATTTTATTAATCTACAATCGAAAGCATCAGATAAAAAAAAAAAAAAAATTATTCAATACTTTTCAAAAAAAAAAAAATGGCTTTGCTTACATCTGCCTTGAACCGCAAGTGACGTCCATGGGCGACCCCTTCCACCGCTTCCAACAGTGATCCAGTGTTTAGTCAGGCACTCTGATCACTTTTAGCACAAAGAACAGCTAAAAGCAAACAGGGTTATGACATCTAGTTGTAGCCATAGCCTCAGTATAAAACTGTAAAAGGATCAAATATTTTTCCAGTTTGGTGGTCAGCAAGTGTGTATATTAACCCTTATAATGGGAGGCATTAGAGGAAAATAGCAGATAAAGTTCGACTACATTGGTCACCACTCCTTAACCCCTTGGAGCCTAAGCCTTTTTCTGACATATGTTGCTTACAAATGAAAAACAGTATTTTTTTCTAGAAAATTACTTAGAACCCCCATACATTCTATATATATTTTTTTAGCAGAGACCCTAGAGAATAAAATGGCGATAGTTGCAATATTTTATGTCACATGGTGTTTGCGCAGCAGTCTTTCAAATGCATTTTTTTTGGAAATAAATAGACTTTCCTGAATAAAAAAAAAAACAATAAAGTTAGCCCAATTTTTTTGTATAATGTGAAAGATGATGTTATGCCAAGTAAATAGATACCTAACATGTCATGCTTTAAAACTCGTGGAATGACGACAAACTTTGGTACTTAACCACTTTTGGACCGGAAGGTTTTGCCCCCTTAATGACCAGGCCATTTTTTGCCATTACTTTAACTGACAATTATGCGGTCGTGCGATGCTGTACCCTAATAAAATTGATGTCCTTTTTTCCCCCACAAATAGAGCTTTCTTTTGGTGGTATTTGATCACCTCACCTTTTATTTTTTGCGCTATAAACAAAAAAAAGAGCAACAATTCTGAAGAAAAAACAATATTTTCACTTTCTGCCATATAACATTCCCAAAAAAATGTTTAAAAAAACTTTTAGGCCAATTTGTATTCTGCTAAATATTTTTGGTAAAAAAATCCCAATAAGCGTATTTTAAATGGTTTGCGCAAAAGTTATCGCGTCTACAAACTAGTAAAAAGATTTGTGACATTTTATTTTATTTTTTTGTTACTAGTGATGGTGGCAATTTTTAGCGGGACTGCGACATTGCGGATCATCCTGGATCTGCCCCAGCCTGTTTTGTTCTCCTATCAGGATGCTTCTTGAACTAATTGGCTCCTTGTGCTTTCTTCTGCCCTGCTTTAAAGGATTCCAGAAGCTGATACCAGGTCTAAAACGCAGCCTCTAAGTAGAACTATGACGTCCCATTAAAAAATAAAAAATAAAGTATGCTGCAGCACTTAATTATAAATGCATCTGCGCCTAAAGTTTCCTCTTAGCCTCCCTGTAAAGTCCCACAAAAACCTGTGATCCTGCCAGTGAAGCCCACCAGCTTCCTATGATGGAGTGTGAAAAATACTGCACTGCCCTGAGCCCAGGTTATCCCAGACCTGTCCCAGCCTACTTTCATCTCCTATCAGAATGCTTTTTGAATTTTTTGGCTCCATGTGCTGCTCATTTTTCTCACACTCCTGCCCTGCTCTACAGGGATTCTAGAGACTGATACCAGGTCTAAACCTCAGCTTCAAAGAAGACCTATGGCATCCAATTAAAAAATTAAAGCATGCTGCAGCACTTAATTATAAAAGCATCTGTACTTAAAGGTCTCTCTTAATGCCCCTGCAAAGTTCCACAGATACCTATGGTTCTACCAGTGAAGTACACCTAATACAGTTTATTATGATGGGGTGGGAACAATGCTGCACTGCTCCAGAATTCAGAGTAAAGTTGCCCCTCTCACATAGAGAAGAGGAGGAGCCCAGAACGCCCACAGGGAGGTCCCGGGACAGCAGGATTGGGGCTTCTCTATGCAAAACTATTAACTAGAGCAGGTAAGTATAACATATTTGCTAATTTTTAAAAAAAAAAGAACATTTACAATCACTTTAATGTTCAGTGGGCAGCTATGGGGAACACATATGACATGCACTAAACTACAGGATCTGTTTAACTGGAAAGAGATAATCAGTGTCCCTTATGTTTTGGGCAGTTAAAGCAAACAAGGTATGTAAAATACGGTGAATCCTGCCATAAAATGTATTTTCAAACTGAACATTTATAGTGGGAAAACGCCTTTAAAACTGTTCATCATTTAGACAGTGCATCCAATAAAGTCCATCTTGTTTGGTAAAAGTCATTTGTCACAGTGGAGGCATTAGTCCAGATTTTGTAAGTGAGCATTTTATGTGAAGGTCCAGGAATTTTACAGGATGTGGAGCTCTGCAAACAACTTCATTAGCATGAGCTAATAAAGCCTTTTGTTAAGAGCTTGCCAGTTCCTGTATTCTGCATTTCACGGAAGACCACTACAGTTTAAATATGATGTAAGTGTTGGAAAAATACTGGAACTAGCCACAGGAAATCTACATGACCACGACCATTTAAAGGCTACCAGCATGTTTTAATAAGGTTAAGAGCAATGCCAAACCTTACTGCAACCTATCATTCTCGTTCATTATTTCTAGAGCTCTAATCTTTTTAAATAGGTCATTGGTTACTATGGATTACTCCATTTTTAAACTTGCTTAAAAGCTAGAATTGTCCTAATATAAGACCTGCAACATATTGATTAATGTTATCCAATCAGTAAAGCAGGCCTCGGTATACTGATGGCAGGTTATGTATACCTATTATTTTGTTGTAACAGTTTATAATCAGATTTTTAATCGATTCTGCTGGAAGCTATCTTACAAAACAAAACCAAAGAAATTCCAAGCTCAATTTACCAACCAGCCTGTAACCAACTGAACTGTCCTTTCTAACAGTATGTGTTAAAAACAGGGGTTTAGTTTACACACATTTGCATATACATGCGTAAGCTACAAAGCCCTGTCAAGGCACTCCAATATTTTCTGTAGCCCTGTGCTTCCTCTGGAGGCTCTAAAATTTAGAGTTAGGACTACAGAAAATATTGGAGTGCCTTGACGGGGCTCTGTAGCTTACGCATGTATTTGCAAATGTGTGTAAACTAAACCCCTTCCATGTGCTCCTTGCTGCAAAGGCCAGGTATAGGAGAGGGCAGTGACTATTTCTTTGAAAATAGTCTGTTGAAATATTGGAAAGGGTATGTACTGGACACCTTTGCTGCCATTGTGCTATGTGCTGGTTGTCCAGTGCGCCTCTGTGCCTTTAAGGAGGGGTGGGCCCCCTCCACCTGCCCTCTTCCTATCCATTATAATGCATGTGCTTCCACTGTGGAGGCTCTCAATTTTAGAGTTAGGACTACAGAAAATATTGGAGTGCCTTGATGGGGTTCTGTGACTTACGCATGTATTTGCAATTGTGTGCAAACGAAACCCCTGTTTTTAATGCATACTGTTAGACAGGATATTTGTTGGTTGGTTACAGGCAGGTTGGTAAGCTGTGCCAGGAATTTCTTTTTTTACAGATACATTTTTCCTTTTATTGAACATATAAACAAGACAAACAGTTACAAATAAGGCACATTACCCTACACAGAGGTTATTAATACATACAAAAAAAAAAAAAAAAAAGGGGGAAGAGGGGAGGGGAGTAAAACTGAAACAAGGAAGTATATATATATATATATATATATATATATATATATATATATAAGAGAAGGAAAAAAAAAAAAGGGAAAGAAGTACATTATATCCTGCTCCTGTCATCATGAGACAGGAGACATTGGCACACCTACAGCATCAATCCAGGCCGACCAGACTTTATCGAATTTCTTAGGACAGTTCCTACTATCGTACGTAAAACGATAGAATGGAAGCGTCTTAGTAACAGCGGCTATCCAGGAATTTCTTTGGTTTTGTTTTGCATGGGTTGCCCTTCCATGTACTCCTTGCTGCAAAGGCCAGTTATAGGTGAGGGAAGTGGCCATTTGTTTGTACCGGAAATTATCTATATCTATACTATGGTGCAGCTCTGCATAGAAACCAATCAGCTTCCAGGTTTTCTTGTCAAAGTCTAATTGAACAAAGTAAAGTTAGACTCTGATTGGCTACCATGCACAGTTGCACCAGATTTTGCACTCTCCAGTTTTAGTAAATCAACCCCCATATTTCATTTTTATCAGCGGCCTGCACACCCTCTGCTTGTTTTACCACCTGTTGGATGTGACCTTATCTAACAATGTTTTTTTATTCCATACTTCGGACTTCGTATGCCTGCTCTGGCCAAGACTACTGATTTGTATTGTTGAAAACTTTTTTTTAAGAGATATTGAAATAAATAAGGTAATCTATCTATCCCCAATTCACGTTGTTATTTTTAAAGGAGTTGTAAAGTCAGTAGTTTTTTTTTTTATCTTAATGCATTTTATGCATTAAATTAAAAAACCTTCTGGGTGTAGCAGCCTCCCCAGCACCCCCTAATACTTGCCTGAGCCCCATCTTTCTCCAGCAATGTCCACGAGTCCCGTTGCCATCCGAGGCTCTCCCTTCTGATTTGCTGAGACACAGCCGCCGCACGATTGGCTGTCAATCAAAGTCAGCCAGCCAATCAGGAGATAGAGGGGGCGGGGCCGAATGGCAACTCCGTGTCTGAAAGGACACAGAGTTGCAGCTCAACTCAGGTGCCCCCATAGCAAGCTGCCTTCTGTGGGGGGCACTCAACAGGAGGGAGGGGCCAGGAGCAGGAACGAGGGACCCGAGAAGAGGAGAATCTGGTCCGCTCTGTGCAAAACCAACTGCATAGAGGAGGTAAGTATAACATGTTTGTTATTTTCTTAAAAAAAAAAACAAGACTTTACAATTAGAGATGTCGCGAACATAAAATTTTATGTTCGTGAACGGCAAACGCGAACTTCCGCAAATGTCCTTTCTGGCCACAATAGTGATGGAAAAGTTGTTTCAAGGGGACTAACACCTGGACTGTGGCATGCCGGAGGGGGAGCCATGGCAAAACTTCCACGGAAAATGACGTAGTTGACGCAGAGTCGGGTTTTAATCCAAAAAGGGCATAAATTACCGAACATTACTAAATTGATTGGAATAACGTGCTTTAAAACATCCAGTGTGTGAATACGATCAGGTATGATGTTGTATTGATCAGGTAGTGTAAGGGTTATGCCCGCTTCACAGTGACAGACTAAACTCTGACAGACCAAACTCCCCGTTTAACGCACCGCAAACAACCGCAAACAGTCCATTTGCAGTGAGCACAGTACAGTCTGTGGGCCTGACACTCACTGGCAGGCAACTGCAATTATATTACAGAGGAAAAATGTAATTACTTTATTATCTGCAAGGTGCTGTGCCACCTTATATGAGTGGTGGGCACTGGCAGTGGGCACAGTACAGTCTGTGGGCCTGACACTCACTGGCAGGCAACTGCAATTATATTACAGAGGAAAAATGTAATTACTTTATTATCTGCAAGGTGCTGTGCCACCTTATATGAGTGGTGGGCACTGGCAGTGGGCACAGTACAGTCTGTGGGCCTGACACTCACTGGTAGGCAACTGTAATTATATTACAGAGGAAAAATGAAATTACTTTTTTATCTGCAAGGTGCTGTGCCACCTTATATGAGTGGTGGGCAGTGGGCACAGTACGTTTTGTGGGCCTGACACTCACTGGCAGGGCAACTGCAATTATATTACAGAGGTAAAATTGTATTAATTTTTTATCTGCAAGGTGCTGTGCCACCCTATATGAGTGGTGGACAGTGGGCACAGTGCAGTCTGTGGGCCTGACACTCACTGGCAGGCAACTGCAATTATATTACAGAGGAAAAATTAAAAATATAATTATCACTACTAAATTAATAGACAATGTTGTAATCCACTGCACTTTAGGAAATACAGGTAACACAAACCTGACAGAATAACACAAATAACACAAATTGAGGCTACTTAAATGAGTAAATATAATAAAAAATAAAATGTATCCAGAAAAAACAGGAACTGGCTTTTTCATTCGAATTTCAGTAGCACAGGGATGGTGATAACCTCTTATCAAATAAATGGGAAGATAACATATACCAAAATATATGAATCAGATGTGATAAATATAAGTATAAAATCATAAATACATAAAAGCATGAAATCACATCAATAGGAGTCCATAAAGTCCATAGGTATAAAGTGCATAGAGCAATGAAAGTGCAAACATAAAGGATCACAGGTGCATCTTATGAGGACCACCCTTGCTTGCCACCACCACACAGTTCCAGGAGAAGTATCTGAAATTCAGACTCACCAGACGCCTATGCCTAACCACTCTCATTGACTAGCCAACAACAGCATATAGTAAAATCAGGTTTCCTCCAGATCTCTCCTGGTAAGTTTATAGTGAGTCTGAATTTCTGATACTTCTCCTGGCACTGTGTGGTGGTGGCAAGCAAGGGTGGTCCCCATAAGTCTCACCTGTGATCCTTCATGTTTGCACTTTCATTGCTCTATGCACTTTATACCTATGGACTTTATGGACTCCTATTGATGTGATTTCATGCTTTTATGTATTTATGATTTTATGCTTATATTTATCACATCTGATTCAAATATTTTGGTATATGTTATCATCCTATTTATTTGGTAAGAGGTTAGCACCATCCCTGCGCTACTGAAATTTGAATGAAAAAGCCAGTTCCTGTTTTTTCTGGATGAATTTTATTTTTTATTATAGGAAAAATTAAATTAATTTTTTATCTGCAAGGTGCTGTGCCACCCTATAGGAGTGGTGGGCAGTGGGCACAGTAAAGTCTGTGGACCTGACATTCACTGGCAGGCAACTGCAATTATATTACAGAGGAAAAATGAAATGAATGTTTTATCTGCAAGGTGCTGTGCCACCCTATATGAGTGGTGGGCAGTGGGCAAAGTACAGTCTGTGGATCTGACACTCACTGGCAGGCAACTGCAATTATATTACAGAGAAAAAATGAAATTACTTTTTTTATCTGCAAGGTGCTGTGCCACCCTAAATGAGTGGTGGGCAGTGGGCACAGTACAGTCTGTGGACCTGACACTCATTGGCAGGCAACTGCAATTATATTACAGAGGAAAAATTAAATTAATTTTTTTATCTGCAATATGCTGTGCCACCCTATATGAGTGGTGGGCACTGGCAGTGGGCACAGTTCAGTCAGTGGGCCTGACACACAGTGGCAGGCAACTGCAATTATATTAAAGGGTAAAAATTAAATGACTTTTTTATCTGCAAGGTACTGTGCCACCCGATATGAGTGGTGTGCACACAGTACAGTCTGTATATATATATAGAAAAAAATAAATAAAAGCAGACTGATATACCAGCCCTAAAAAGGGCTTTTTGTGGTGCTGTCAGGATGCTGTCCTTACAGCAGGAGTGGACACATTGCCCTAGCTAATGATTTCCCTATTGATTCAGCAGCAGCACTCTCCCTGCTCTAACTAACTCTGCAGCTTCAGAATGAATCTAAGATGGATGCTGTCCTTGCTTTTTTATAGGAGGTGGGAGGGTCTGGGAGGGAGGGTATGTTGATTGGCTGGAATGTGTCTGCTGACTGTGAGGTACAAAGTCAAAGTTTGCTCAATGATGATGTATAGAGGGCGGACTGAACATCGCATATGTTCGCCCGCCGAGGCGAACGCAAACAAGCGATGTTCGCCGGGAACTGTTCGGTGAATAGTTCGGGACATCTCTATTTACAATCACTTTAATTTACCCAAAAGCTAAATTCCAGGTATGGGTATTTTTGCATGGTTAGAATAGTCCAGCTTGAACCAATGTAAGTTTGAATATTGCATACTTAGCTGATTCCTGTGTAAGTGGAAAATCACTTTAGTAGTCACCACTATTACAGTAATTCTCACCTTCTTCTAGATTGCTTTAAAAGAGGCTGCCCTGGTGCATAGAAAACATAGTAGGTCACTTGTTTCGCATGATTGCCACTTAGAGAGTGCTTTGCATTTTCTCAATGGATGCAAAACATTCTCTGATTGGAAGAAGTAGAGCTTTAAGGAGGTGGTGTCATGATCTCCACCTCGTCTGATCAGAGTACGCCTTGTATTCATTAAGAAAAATACAGGTGCCCTTTGAATGATGCCTGTGCCAAGAGAGTGACCCCTTTGGATACTGTGCAGCATGGAAGCTACTTGGAAAGAGATCTGGAAGACAATGAGCATCATTGTAGTAGTGGTGCAAACATGACAACTTCACTAAAAAGGGTTGCTTCTCCCAGTATAATATAAAACTATTTTTTTTGGATTTGGACATCTTCATCTATCTCAGATTTTAGTATACATGCATATGACCAAACCTGCCACCTCTGAATGTTCAGACAAGAATCACTGTAAGGGACTGATCTGATCCAGAGAGAGCACAATAATCTGGAGTCTGGCAGTAACTCTTCCTGCTAAATCACCTGAGATGTTGGGCAGCTCTCTTCTGATCTGTTAGTTAATCTTACCTTGTTTTTCATGAACCTTGAACTCTTTGCCCCTCTTATGAACTTTCTCCCCTGTAAACTGATTTAAGCCATATCTCTGCAATTCCTGTTTGCCCGATTATTGTGCTCTCTTCAGCCAATAGCTCACTCTTGTTTCTCCTGCTGCCATCCATATCTTCGCTGTCACTGACCTTTGACTTGTTCCTCCACTACACTTCTGCTTGATCTCAACCTGCAACCACTTGTTACTGACTTTTGGCTTGTTTACTGACTACACTTCTGCTTATCTCTACATGCTATATCTGCTACTGAACTCCAGCCTTCTCACATCCCAGTGGGGTGATCATGAGGACCAAGACCTGGTACTAACATGCAGCAAAACACATCTCCACTATCAGGAGCTCTGGTGAACATTAGTTAGTGCTTAGACTTCGCACCTCGGGTGAACCCGTGTCACCCATTAGGGTGACTTGCTGCTGCATGTATGCAGCTGATTGGTGGGAGCCTCTCTATAACTATAGCTACTGGTCTCCGAGCATGACTCCTGACCATGACAATCACATTTCTTGACCCTAGTTGACAAACACACATATTCATACCTACAGTCCATCAATTTAAATTAATGGCACATGGTTTAGCACAGCAATCATCTACACACCATGTACAAGGCCTAAATATTAGCAGAATACTTCTAGTCGGCAACTTAGCTCAGACATATGCAGGTGCAAAGGAGGCTGGTAGATTAATTAGGCACAAAGTCACACCTGTATCTCGCATCACTGGTTTATAGAGGTTTATATTGAACTCTCATTGACCAAAGCTGAAGATGCAATAATGTTTCAGAAAGAAAAAAAGTTAAAACTTGAGAATATGTTATAAAGATTTAGCTAAAATGTTATGACATTTCCATATCTGATACATTTGTTTTTGTCAAATACGTTGTATTATCTAAATAGGCAGGTTTGGCACTCACAGCCTTTGGAGTCCAGTGTAAAGTTCCATGTCCACCGCATTCAATGTGTGTAATCCTTTCCAGTTCTCTATTTCTCTGTAAAGAAAAAAGCAGGTGGATATTAGCAAAAGGTTGCTGCATGACAATACAATGTTTATGTACTGATGTAGTACTATTTATAGAAAGAAGATAATTGATTCAGTTCAGCATATTGCCAGGGATTAGGAAGTCACACACGTTACTGAAGACTGACCAGATCAACTAATTAATCAAAGACGCTAATTAACAAGACGTATGGATGAACTTCTGCTGCCTGCTTGAAAGAGAAGCCAAGTTAGGACTTGGCCATACACATTGTCTAATGGTTAGAGGGGTCAAATCAACAATTGCTTTTGAATATATTGGCAAGAAAAGTTGGAAGAGCGGGATGGAAAATATTTCTCAAACAAATGGAATTCTAACTGTGAATGTGGTTTTTGTTCATGGAAAATTGTACATATTGAGGTTCATTTACTTGAACTGAAGAGTGCAAAATCTGGTGCAGCTTTGCATGGTAGCCAATCAACTTCTAACTTCAGCTTGTTCAATGAAGCTTTGACAAAAAAACTTGGAATCTTATTGGTTTCTGTGCAGAGCTGTACCACATTTTGCACTCTCCAGTTTTAGTAAACCAACCCATTGTAATGAAACCGGTTATGTCTGGGAATCCATTCAAATAGCAGGTCTTAATGAAATGTTAAGGGCTCTTAAATGAAATTAGTTGAATTAAAGATGGCAAGAAAGCATGTTCTCAGAATGATTTTTCTACAAACATTTGAACAGAGCCATGCACCATATACAGCCATGTACGGCCAACTTAAATGGTAGCTGTTGAGAAATGATGGGACCCCCTTAGGAAGGCAATTTATGAGAAATCACATAGACCATTCCATGCCTTTGAGTTTATTCAGTGAATTAAACAGAGTTTCTGTTTGATAATTAAACAGAGTTTCCGATCGAAAGTTGATAGAATTGCAAAAGGACAAAAGTGCACTGATAACTTGATGGACCACAGAGAGTAGCTTTTTCTGAACTGAGTACCAAGGCACAGCATCAGACACCCAGGAAACAAACAGCTCAGAGCTAAACCTCATCAGTTCCCAGTACTATAATCAAAATAATAAAAAAGTTAACCAAAATAAAAAGTACGAAACATGTACAAATCCCCCCCAAAAAAAAATAAAAAATAGGCAGACTCAATAAACCACTTGTTTTTTTTCGTTTTCTGCCGCCACGTTTCTATGTTTCTAAAACAAGTTGCTGCATCATTAAAGTTTCTGCTACGGCTATACATAACATACACTTTGAGCATTAAAGAGTATGCAAACTCTAATAATGAACTTCTCTTATTTGATTCCCATGGTCTTTTGGTATGGTATACAGGGTGCTGTTAGAAATCATGAAGCCCCATACTGCCTACCTTACAGGGCCCCAAGAGCCCCCCCCCCCACCACCCCACCAGAAAAAAAATCAAATTATATTTTCACAAAAAATACACTAAAATCATTATTAATTTACATATTTAAATGCATGTTTTTACCCACGGTACCAATAAAAGTAATTTTAATTTTATAAAGGTTAAGTAAACATTATGGGAACAGCAATACTGTACCTTCTATTGCTGACCTAATATGTAAGGGTGTCAGCTCCGGGTTGCCATTGTCATCTTGACTTTACAACCATGTGGGTCACTGACCAGGAACAGACTTTTCAGACTTCACTGGCTACATAATCAGTTTTGGTCCTTAACTTACTAGGCAGTGAAGCCAGGACCAGAATGACAGCTCCACAGCCTATACTTTGTTAAAAATGCAGTCAATTTCATCCTCCAAATTTCTATTCTCAACGAATCAATCTCAGCTGGCTTAAAACACTTTTGGATGTGGCATCAAGTGGTGAAATATTATTAGATGGTGATCTAACAGTGGGAAGGGAGAGTTTTTAAACTAGAGCACAGAAGAGGAGAGATTAGATTAAGAGTTAATGAAGCTGTCAAGACCAAAAGAGAATGCTCATGAAATAAGTTTAGAGTCAGGAGAGAAAATTTATGTCCCCCGGAGTAAGGCAAGGAACGGTAAAAAGTGAGGAAAGAGGAAAGCATGCCGAGAGAGATGCAGAGATTCAGGAGGGTGATAGATCACACCAATATGATCAAACAAAGAGTAACAATTGTGAGGGCATGAGCTTCTAAAGATGGATCACTATGATTAAAGAATGATGAATTGCATGGTAAACTGTCTCTAACATTTAGTTTTCCCCTAAAGTATAAGCAGGGCTTTAGAACACAGTCTACATTGGAAAGGCTTAGTGCTATGGATTTAATATGTCCACATCACTCTCACTGAACCTCTAATTTCCTTATCACATACCAATCAAGAAGGGAACATTCAAGGGACTTCAAAGTCCTCCTTTGCCACCTACTACCCCCCCCTCCCCCCACTTCAATCTTCTTTTCCTACCCTTCCCTCTCCCCTACTCATCACTAAGGCCCTGTTCATATCTAGAGTTTTCAAAAAGCAGTCAGAATCGCAAAAAATCTGCCTGCAATCCCAAGATTTACTGCAATGCTGACAAAATGCAGCCCGCCTGTTCGGGCACTATAGACTTTCAATTGTACTTAAACATGGTGCGGCCTTGCTGCGATTCTTCACCTATTAATCACACTGCAACAAAACCGCATGCCGTGAAGCTCCTGCTCCTTTTTGGGCGACAAACTTCACACAATGCTATTTGCCGCAATTGCAACAAGATTTATCTCATGACAATTGCAGCAAAACTGCACCGCATTCAAGTGCCAGGAAAAATGTATGGTACCTGAACAAGTGTGCTGTGTTTTCCAGCACTGCAGTGTGATTTGGAACCGCAGGCAGAATTGCAGCGATTCTGCCTGCAATCCCAAAACGCTAGATGTAAATGGGGCCTCAAATTTTTTCTCTTTTCCTGGTTTTTAAAGCAGAAATTTATTGAAATTTACCTATAACAACTTGATAAAAAATAACATTCTTTAGCAAGGAACATACCATCCACAGTAATAATTATGCTACCAAAATTAGTATGTGTTGTAAATTGCCTCCAGCATTGTTCCTGCTTCTTCTTGCTGGGGGGTCGCCATTTTGTTGAAGCCCAAAGCAGTAACTTCCTTACTGAGAACTATCCCCTCTCCTTGGTCTCACAAAATATACATTACTTTCTATAATTGAAATGTTTGTATTTCCAGCCTTGAATGTATGTCTTAGCTCAGCTACAGGGGGAGGCTGCAGTAGCTCACAGTGCTCAGGTTCACAGATACTGGTGCAGAGGGATAAAGGAGATAACATCAGGGAAATAAGACGATGTAAGGATTGGTTTCTCTCAAACTGAAATGTTGGAAATGTTTTATTCGATCAGCTCATGCAGCCAATCAGGGGAGGATTCACCCATCCCACTTGTTTGGATTGGGGAATCAGTTAGTTTTTTTAATCAGCCCCAAAAAAACAATCCATCTATGGCCAGTCTTACATAGTATCTTTCTAGTTGACTAAAAAGCTATGTACACTTTTACCTACTGGATGAAATTGGGATTTACAAGGTTATAGTAAGTGACACCACAACCTGGATCCTAGCCTCCTCATACCAAAGTCCTTCTCTTCACATGCAGCACAACCTATGTGTTGGATGTGTTGGAGCTGGAGAGAGTCCAGAGAAGGGCAACTAAACTGATTAGGGGATTGGAGGACCTTAATTATGAAGAGCGTCTGCAATCGCTTGATTTATTTTGCCTGGAGAAGAGACGTCTGAGGGGGGACATGATAGCAATTTATAAATATCTCAATGGGGATCTCGGCATAGAAAAAAAGCTATTCAGTCGAAGGGATTGCATGAGGACTCGAGGGCATACAATGCGATTAGAGGAGAAGCGTTTTAACCTCAGGCAACGTGAGGGGGTTCTTTACTGTTAGGGCTACAAGATTGTGGAATTCTCTACCACAAGAGGTGGTTTCTGAGGGAAGTATGGTGGCTTTCAAAAGACTCTTAGACGTACATCTCAAGGATCAGAACATTCAGGGCTATGTGAGATGATTACAGCCACACACCTATACAGGTTGAACTGGATGGACTATTGTCTTTATTCAACCTCACCTACTATGTAACTATGTAACTATGTAACCTCACTAACTTTCGAACATGAGGGGAACCACACATGGTCTCAATTCAATTCTCTAATATTGTCTATTGTACACTGTTATTATGATTATGTTACCACATCACTTATATTGAAAACTTAATCAAAATGTATCAGAAATTAAAATTCATTAGTGCTGAAATCTGAATTTTCACTACACTAAATTTGGCAATATCATACATCTTGACTGGATATCATTTTATTGGTAATCTGTTTCCAAATAAGCTTTATTTGCACTTGCGGTTGGAGGGGAAGGGGGTGGAAAAAAACAAGTGCTAGAGCCATGTTTTTATTATCACAAACAAGTCCCAATGATGGCAGGGTTGGATTGGGTGATGTGGCAGCACTGACTGGCTGCTATGTTCACCCAACCTAAACTGTATGTTTTTTTGGGGGGCATAATAAAGGATATGAAGCCCCAAGCAGTAGACAAATTCAATAAGTTCATCTCACAACCATTTATGGACATTGATAACTACCGGAATTAGGGTTGAGCGGACACCTAGATGTCCGTGTTCGACGGGTTCGGCCGAACTTTAAAAAAAAGTCCGGGTCCGTGTCCCGGACTTTTACCGAACTTTTCCCGGACACCGAACCCCATTGAAGTCAATGGGGACCCGAACTTTAAGGCACTAAAATGGCTCTAAAACACCAAAGGAAAGGGCTAGAGTGCTGCAAATGGCAGCAAAACGTAATTAAGAGCATGGCAAGTGCTCTGCAAACAAATGTGGATAGGGAAATAACTTAAAACAACAAAAAAAAACAGAAAAATAAAACAATGTTCTTCTTCATCTCTGAAGGACGAGGCCCATATGGAGTAGGAGGGAGGTTGAGGTGGTGGTGGATGTGGCGGTGACATAGGCGTGCGCACAGGGTGTGCTGGGTGTGCCTAATCACCTAGGGCACATAGCATTGCCAGTGAGGAGATGGGAAAGATCTCCCTGGGACCTGCTCTGCTCTATTTCTCCTTGCCTACAGGTACATGGCCCCGATACATTACTCTCCCTGCTGGCAAACACATGCATGTGTATTTCAACTTTGGGGTGCACACCTTAATGCAATAGGCTGCGCACACCTATGGGCGGTGTAGGTGGAAGCGGCGGTGGAGGAGGACCAGGGCCGGATTAACAGCATCATGGGCTTGGTGCTGAGGATTTTGAAGGGCCTTAAGGGCCGTGCCTTGCCATGCACCCAGAGGAGGAAGGGTGCAGCCATGCATGCCTAATTCAACATGGGATGCTGTCTCTGAAGCCCATAAACACATCCATGCATCGCCAACTGTCCCTCCTTGTCCGGCCTTCACGCTGTGTGGGGAGGTTCTGAGGGTGCTGCCTGGGGAAGCGAGCATAGAAGCCAGACTTCTGTGTTTACAAGTGACAGAAGAGCGGTAACAGTGAATATGGCCAACCCGGGGCCTATATAAAAGGTAGGGGCCTGGAGCTGCAGCTCCAATAGCCCCTACATTAATCTGGCCCTGAGGAGGAGGACGAGGTAGCCAACACTGCTTCTTTTCAAAAATTTTAAATGAGGGTACACCCCAAAAGAGTGAGAAAGAGCAAAAATGGAACAATGGGTGGGTAAGGTCGGTATCCATTGCTATTCTGCATAAGGTACGGAAAAGTCCCGTGGGATCCATGCCTGGTTCATTTTAATGAACGTGAGCTTGTCCACATTGTCTCTGGACAGGCGGCTGCGCTTGTCTGTTATAACGCCCCCAGCCGTGCTAAATACCCGTTCAGATAATACACTGGCTGCAGGGCACGCCAGCACCTCCAAGGCGTAAAGGGCAAGCTCAGGCCATGTGCCCAATTTGGAGACCCAGAAGTTGAAGGGGGCAGACCCGTCATTCACTACATGTAGGCGTGTGCACACATACTGCTCCACCATGTTGGTAAAATGCTGCCTCCTGCTAAGACGTTCCATCTGAGCTGCTGGTGCTGCTGTTTGTTGTGGCGTGCTGACAAAGCTTTTCCACATTTCGGCCATGCTAACCCTGCCTTCTGAGGTGCTGGCGGTGCCCTGGTTGCGTTGGCGACCTCCTCCTCCTCCTCCTCTGCCTTGTGCTTCCACTGTGGCCCCGCTGTCAGATGGGAATGCCAGCAGCATGGCGTCTACCAGCGTGCGCTTGTACTCGCGCATCTTGCGATCGCGCTCCAGTGAGTGAATTAAGGACGGTACGTTGTCCTTGTAACGGGGATCCAGCAGCGTGGCCACCCAGTAATCAGCACAAGTTAGAATGTGGGCAACTCGGCGGTCGTTGTGGAGACACTGCAGCATGTAATCGCTCATGTGTGCCAGGCTGCCCAGAGGCGACGAAAGGCTGTCCTCTGTGGGAGGTGTATCGTCCGTGTCCTCTGTATCCCCCCAGCCACGCACCAGTGATGGCCATGAGCTGGCCTGGGTGCCACCCTGCTGTGAACATGGTTCCATCTCCTCCTCCAGCTCCTCCTCCTCCTCATCCTCCTCATCCTCCAGAACTGTGCCCCTGCTGGACAATTGCGTCCCTGGCGTTTGCGTGTGCAGGAACCCACCCTCGGAGCCCCTTGCGAATGACTGCCCTGAAAGCCTTGGAAATGTTACCTCTTCATCCTCCTCCTCCTCCTCATCCTGTGCCACATCCTCTTCCATCATCGCCCGAATTGTTTTTTCAAGGAGGCATAGAAGTGGGATAGTTAAGCTGAGAACGGCGTCATTGCCACTGGCCATGTTGGTGGAGTACTCAAAACAGCGCAACAAGGCACACAGGTCTCGCATGGAGGCCCAGTTATTGGTGGTGAAGTGGTGCTGTTCCGCAGAGCGACTCACGCGTGCGTGCTGCAGCTGAAACTCCACTATGGCCTGCTGCTGCTCGCACAGTCTTTCCAGCATGTGCAAGGTGGAGTTCCACCTTGTGGGCACGTCACATATGAGGCGGTGAGCGGGAAGGCCGAAGTTACGCTGCAGCGCTGCCAGGCGAGCAGCAGCAGGGTGAGAACGCCGAAAGTGCGCACAAACGGCCCGCACTTTCTGCAGCAGCTCTGACATATCGGGGTAGTTTTTAAGGAACCTCTGCACCACCAAATTCAGCACATGCGCCAGGCAAGGGATGTGCGTCAAACCGGCTAGGCCCAGAGCTGCTATGAGATTTCGCCCGTTATCGCACACCACCAGGCCGGGCTTGAGGCTCGCTGGCAGCAACCACTCATTTGTCTGCTGTTCCATGCTCCTCCACAACTCCTGCGCGGTGTGTGGTTTGTCCCCCAAACAGGCAAGTTGTAAAACTGCCTGCTGTCGTTTACCCCTGGCCGTGCTGAAGTTGGTGGTGAAGGTGTTACGCTGTCCGGATGAGGAGGCGGTAGAGGATGAGGAAGCGGAGTAGGAGGAGTTAGGAACAGGAGGCAAACTGAAGCGCCCTGCAATCCTCGGTGGTGGAAGGACATGCGCCAAATTGCTATCCGCCTCAGGCCCATCCGCCACTGCATTTACCCAGTGTGCCGTTAGGGAGATATAACGCCCCTGACCGTGCTTACTGGTCCACGTATCCGTAGTTAGGTGGACCTTGGCACAGATGGCGTTGCGCAGTGCACACCTGATATTTTCCCCCACTTGGTTGTGCAGGGAAGGGATGGCTTGCCTGGAAAAGTAGTGGCGGCTGGGCACGACGTACTGTGGGACAGCCACCGACATAAGGTTTTTAAAACTGTGCGTCTCCACCAGACGGAATGACAGCATTTCAAAGGTCAATAATTTTGAAATGCTGGCATTCAGGGCCAGGGATCGCGGGTGGGTAGGGGGGTACTTCCTCTTCCTCTCAAGTGTTTGGGAGATGGAAAGCTGAACGCTTCCACGGGACATTGTGGAGATGGTTGTTGGTGACCCAGGTGGTGGTGTTGCTGACAGATCGTCTGTTTGCGGGGTGGCAGGTGCCGGTATCACTACAGATGTGGCTGGAGCGGCCGAGACTGCAGCAGAAGAGGAAGCAGGATGAGCCAGAGACGTTTCTTGGTTTTGAAGGTGTGTACTCCACTGCAGCTCGTGCTTTGCACTTAGATGCCTGATCATGCAGGTTGTGCTCAGGTTGAGAAGGTTTATGCCTCGCTTCAAGCTCTGATTGCACAGGGTGCAAACCACTCGTGTCCTGTCATCAGCACATTTTCTAAAGAACTTCCACGCTAGAGAACTCCTTTGAGCTGACTTTGGTGCGCTCGTTCCCTTGCTGCGTTGGGCAGTAGCGGGCGTAGTGTCTAGGGCACGGCCGCTCCGCTTCTGCACCCTGCTCCCTCTTCTGCTGTGCTGGTGGCTCTGTGCGACCACCGCCTCTTCCTCCAAACTACTCAGTTCACCTGCATGACGTTCATTCCATGTGGGGTCGAGGACCTCATCGTCCTCCACATCATCTTCCACCCAGTCTTCACCCCTGCCCTCCTTGTCGGTCTCCACAATGCTGAACGCCGCAGCAGTTGGCACCTGCGTTTCGTCATCATCGGAGACGTGCTGCGATGATCCTTGCATGTACTCATCTTGAGAAATAAGTGGTTGGGCATCGCTGCACTCAATCTCTTCCACTTCTGGGGCAGGGCTAGGTGGATGGCCCTGGGAAACCCTGCTGACAGAGTCCTCAAAAAGAATAAGAGACTGCTGTATGGCTTGGGGCTCAGACTGCTGGCCTGATTTGCAAGGGGGTGAGGTGAAAGACGGTTGGACATTGGCTGCAGGTGCCAACTCTGACCTTTCTGCAGTAGACTGGGTGGGAGACAATGTGAAGGAACTGGAGGCACTGTCAGCAGCAAACCAATCTACTATCGCCTCAACTTGTTCTGGCCTCATCACTTCTAGGGGCGTTTGATGCCCTACCAAATACTGATGCAGGTTCTGTCGCCTACTCACACTTGAGGAAGGTGTTTCACTTGTGCGTGTAGCTGGCACAGATCGACCACGTCCTCTCCTTGCAACAGGAGCTCTACCAGCAGCACCACGACCCAGGCCACGGCCCTTATTTGACGGTCTCCTCATATTTCTGTAATTTAAGATCTTGCCCTAGAAAGGTTTTTATTGAATAGCGGAATAGGAAATATGATCCAAAGAAGTGTATGTATCTCGCACGTACAAAACCACACTAGGCCCCAATTACTATTGTTTCTACCCCTAAAAGGATGGATGAGGAGTAGGAGGAGTATGGAACAGACAGCACCCTCAAATCTTCAGAAGTATGAGATGAACCCCAAAAACTTGGAAAGGTGGATCTCACACGTACCGACACAGACTATCCCGCAATTCAATTGATCCTCAAAGGTTTTTATTGAATAGCGGAATAGGAAATATGATCAAAAAAAGTGTATGTATCTCGCACGTACACAACCACACTAGGCCCCAATTACTATTGTTTGTACCCCTAAAAGGATGGATGAGGAGTAGGAGGAGGAGTATGGAACAGGCAGCACCCTCAAATCTTCAGAAGTATGAGATGAACCCCAAAAACTTGGAAAGGTGGATCTCACACGTACCGACACAGACTATCCCGCAATTCAATTGATCCTCAAAGGTTTTTATTGAATAGCGGAATAGGAAATATGATCAAAAAAAGTGTATGTATCTCGCACGTACACAACCACACTAGGCCCCAATTACTATTGTTTGTACCCCTAAAAGGATGGATGAGGAGTAGGAGGAGGAGTATGGAACAGGCAGCACCCTCAAATCTTCAGAAGTATGAGATGAACCCCAAAAACTTGGAAAGGTGGATCTCACACGTACCGACACAGACTATCCCGCAATTCAATTGATCCTCAAAGGTTTTTATTGAATAGCGGAATAGGAAATATGATCAAAAAAAGTGTATGTATCTTGCACGTACACAACCACACTAGGCCCCAATTACTATTGTTTGTACCCCTAAAAGGATGGTTGAGCAGTAGGAGCAGGAGTATGGAACAGGCAGCACCCTCAAATCTTCAGAAGTATGAGATGAACCCCAACAACTTGGAAAGGTGGATCTCACACGTACCGACACAGACTATCTCGCAATTGAATTGATCCCCAAAGGTTTTAATTGAATAGCGGAATAGAAAATATGATCAAAAAGAAAGTGTATGTATCTCGCACGTACACCACCACACTAGGCCCCAACTACTATTGTTTGTACCCCTAAAAGGATGGTTGAGCAGTAGGAGGAGGAGTATGGAACAGGCAGCACCCTCAAATCTTCAGAAGTATGAGATGAACCCCAAAAACTTGGAAAGGTGGATCTCTCTCACACGTACCAACACAGACTATCCCCCAATTTAACTGATCCCCAAAGGTTTTTGATTAAATAGCGGAATAGAAAATATGATCCAAAAAAAGTGTATGTATATCACACGTACACAACCACACTAGGCCCCAATTACTATTGTTTGTACCCCTAAAAGGCTAGATGAGGAGTAGGGGGGGTATGGAACAGGCAGCACCCTCAAATCTTCAGAAGTATGAGATGAACCCCAAAAACTTGGAAAGGTGGATCTCTCTCACACGTACCAACACAGACTATCCCCCAATTTAACTGATCCCCAAAGGTTTTTGATTAAATAGCGGAATAGAAAATATGATCCAAAAAAAGTGTATGTATATCACACGTACACAACCACACTAGGCCCCAATTACTATTGTTTGTACCCCTAAAAGGCTAGATGAGGAGTAGGGGGAGTATGGAACAGGCAGCACCCTCAAACCTTCAGAAGTATGAGATGAACCCCAACAACTTGGAAAGGTGGATCTCTCTCACACGTACCAACACAGACTATCCCCCAATTTAACTGATCCCCAAAGGTTTTTGATTAAATAGCGGAATAGAAAATATGATCCAAAAAAAGTGTATGTATATCACACGTACACAACCACACTAGGCCCCAATTACTATTGTTTGTACCCCTAAAAGGCTAGATGAGGAGTAGGGGGAGTATGGAACAGGCAGCACCCTCAAACCTTCAGAAGTATGAGATGAACCCCAACAACTTGGAAAGGTGGATCTCTCTCACACGTACCAACACAGACTATCCCCCAATTTAACTGATCCCCAAAGGTTTTTGATTAAATAGCGGAATAGAAAATATGATCCAAAAAAAGTGTATGTATATCACACGTACACAACCACACTAGGCCCCAATTACTATTGTTTGTACCCCTAAAAGGCTAGATGAGGAGTAGGGGGAGTATGGAACAGGCAGCACCCTCAAACCTTCAGAAGTATGAGATGAACCCCAACAACTTGGAAAGGTGGATCTCTCTCACACGTACCAACACAGACTATCCCCCAATTTAACTGATCCCCAAAGGTTTTTGATTAAATAGCGGAATAGAAAATATGATCCAAAAAAAGTGTATGTATATCACACGTACACAACCACACTAGGCCCCAATTACTATTGTTTGTACCCCTAAAAGGCTAGATGAGGAGTAGGGGGGGTATGGAACAGGCAGCACCCTCAAACCTTCAGAAGTATGAGATGAACCCCAACAACTTGGAAAGGTGGATCTCTCTCACACGTACCAACACAGACTATCCCCCAATTTAACTGATCCCCAAAGGTTTTTGATTAAATAGCGGAATAGAAAATATGATCCAAAAAAAGTGTATGTATATCACACGTACACAACCACACTGGGCCCCAATTACTATTGTTTGTACCCCTAAAAGGCTAGATGAGGAGTAGGGGGAGTATGGAACAGGCAGCACCCTCAAACCTTCAGAAGTATGAGATGAACCCCAACAACTTGGAAAGGTGGATCTCTCTCACACGTACCAACACAGACTATCCCCCAATTTAACTGATCCCCAAAGGTTTTTGATTAAATAGCGGAATAGAAAATATGATCCAAAAAAAGTGTATGTATATCACACGTACACAACCACACTAGGCCCCAATTACTATTGTTTGTACCCCTAAAAGGCTAGGAGTAGGGGGAGTATGGAACAGGCAGCACCCTCAAACCTTCAGAAGTATGAGATGAACCCCAACAACTTGGAAAGGTGGATCTCTCTCACACGTACCAACACAGACTATCCCCCAATTTAACTGATCCCCAAAGGTTTTTGATTAAATAGCGGAATAGAAAATATGATCCAAAAAAAGTGTATGTATATCACACGTACACAACCACACTAGGCCCCAATTACTATTGTTTGTACCCCTAAAAGGCTAGATGAGGAGTAGGGGGGGTATGGAACAGGCAGCACCCTCAAACCTTCAGAAGTATGAGATGAACCCCAACAACTTGGAAAGGTGGATCTCTCTCACACGTACCAACACAGACTATCCCCCAATTTAACTGATCCCCAAAGGTTTTTGATTAAATAGCGGAATAGAAAATATGATCCAAAAAAAGTGTATGTATATCACACGTACACAACCACACTGGGCCCCAATTACTATTGTTTGTACCCCTAAAAGGCTAGATGAGGAGTAGGGGGAGTATGGAACAGGCAGCACCCTCAAACCTTCAGAAGTATGAGATGAACCCCAACAACTTGGAAAGGTGGATCTCTCTCACACGTACCAACACAGACTATCCCCCAATTTAACTGATCCCCAAAGGTTTTTGATTAAATAGCGGAATAGAAAATATGATCCAAAAAAAGTGTATGTATATCACACGTACACAACCACACTAGGCCCCAATTACTATTGTTTGTACCCCTAAAAGGCTAGGAGTAGGGGGAGTATGGAACAGGCAGCACCCTCAAACCTTCAGAAGTATGAGATGAACCCCAACAACTTGGAAAGGTGGATCTCTCTCACACGTACCAACACAGACTATCCCCCAATTTAACTGATCCCCAAAGGTTTTTGATTAAATAGCGGAATAGAAAATATGATCCAAAAAAAGTGTATGTATATCACACGTACACAACCACACTAGGCCCCAATTACTATTGTTTGTACCCCTAAAAGGCTAGATGAGGAGTAGGGGGGGTATGGAACAGGCAGCACCCTCAAATCTTCAGAAGTATGAGATGAACCCCAAAAACTTGGAAAGGTGGATCTCTCTCACACGTACCAACACAGACTATCCCCCAATTTAACTGATCCCCAAAGGTTTTTGATTAAATAGCGGAATAGAAAATATGATCCAAAAAAAGTGTATGTATATCACACGTACACAACCACACTAGGCCCCAATTACTATTGTTTGTACCCCTAAAAGGCTAGATGAGGAGTAGGGGGGGTATGGAACAGGCAGCACCCTCAAACCTTCAGAAGTATGAGATGAACCCCAACAACTTGGAAAGGTGGATCTCTCTCACACGTACCAACACAGACTATCCCCCAATTTAACTGATCCCCAAAGGTTTTTGATTAAATAGCGGAATAGAAAATATGATCCAAAAAAAGTGTATGTATATCACACGTACACAACCACACTAGGCCCCAATTACTATTGTTTGTACCCCTAAAAGGCTAGATGAGGAGTAGGGGGGGTATGGAACAGGCAGCACCCTCAAACCTTCAGAAGTATGAGATGAACCCCAACAACTTGGAAAGGTGGATCTCTCTCACACGTACCAACACAGACTATCCCCCAATTTAACTGATCCCCAAAGGTTTTTGATTAAATAGCGGAATAGAAAATATGATCCAAAAAAAGTGTATGTATATCACACGTACACAACCACACTAGGCCCCAATTACTATTGTTTGTACCCCTAAAAGGCTAGATGAGGAGTAGGGGGGGTATGGAACAGGCAGCACCCTCAAACCTTCAGAAGTATGAGATGAACCCCAACAACTTGGAAAGGTGGATCTCTCTCACACGTACCAACACAGACTATCCCCCAATTTAACTGATCCCCAAAGGTTTTTGATTAAATAGCGGAATAGAAAATATGATCCAAAAAAAGTGTATGTATATCACACGTACACAACCACACTAGGCCCCAATTACTATTGTTTGTACCCCTAAAAGGCTAGGAGTAGGGGGAGTATGGAACAGGCAGCACCCTCAAACCTTCAGAAGTATGAGATGAACCCCAACAACTTGGAAAGGTGGATCTCTCTCACACGTACCAACACAGACTATCCCCCAATTTAACTGATCCCCAAAGGTTTTTGATTAAATAGCGGAATAGAAAATATGATCCAAAAAAAGTGTATGTATATCACACGTACACAACCACACTAGGCCCCAATTACTATTGTTTGTACCCCTAAAAGGCTAGATGAGGAGTAGGGGGGGTATGGAACAGGCAGCACCCTCAAACCTTCAGAAGTATGAGATGAACCCCAACAACTTGGAAAGGTGGATCTCTCTCACACGTACCAACACAGACTATCCCCCAATTTAACTGATCCCCAAAGGTTTTTGATTAAATAGCGGAATAGAAAATATGATCCAAAAAAAGTGTATGTATATCACACGTACACAACCACACTAGGCCCCAATTACTATTGTTTGTACCCCTAAAAGGCTAGATGAGGAGTAGGGGGGGTATGGAACAGGCAGCACCCTCAAACCTTCAGAAGTATGAGATGAACCCCAACAACTTGGAAAGGTGGATCTCTCTCACACGTACCAACACAGACTATCCCCCAATTTAACTGATCCCCAAAGGTTTTTGATTAAATAGCGGAATAGAAAATATGATCCAAAAAAAGTGTATGTATATCACACGTACACAACCACACTAGGCCCCAATTACTATTGTTTGTACCCCTAAAAGGCTAGATGAGGAGTAGGGGGGGTATGGAACAGGCAGCACCCTCAAACCTTCAGAAGTATGAGATGAACCCCAACAACTTGGAAAGGTGGATCTCTCTCACACGTACCAACACAGACTATCCCCCAATTTAACTGATCCCCAAAAGTTTTTGATTAAATAGCGGAATAGAAAATATGATCCAAAAAAAGTGTATGTATATCACACGTACACAACCACACTAGGCCCCAATTACTATTGTTTGTACCCCTAAAAGGCTAGATGAGGAGTAGGGGGGGTATGGAACAGGCAGCACCCTCAAACCTTCAGAAGTATGAGATGAACCCCAACAACTTGGAAAGGTGGATCTCTCTCACACGTACCAACACAGACTATCCCCCAATTTAACTGATCCCCAAAGGTTTTTGATTAAATAGCGGAATAGAAAATATGATCCAAAAAAAGTGTATGTATATCACACGTACACAACCACACTAGGCCCCAATTACTATTGTTTGTACCCCTAAAAGGCTAGATGAGGAGTAGGGGGGGTATGGAACAGGCAGCACCCTCAAACCTTCAGAAGTATGAGATGAACCCCAACAACTTGGAAAGGTGGATCTCTCTCACACGTACCAACACAGACTATCCCCCAATTTAACTGATCCCCAAAGGTTTTTGATTAAATAGCGGAATAGAAAATATGATCCAAAAAAAGTGTATGTATATCACACGTACACAACCACACTAGGCCCCAATTACTATTGTTTGTACCCCTAAAAGGCTAGGAGTAGGGGGAGTATGGAACAGGCAGCACCCTCAAACCTTCAGAAGTATGAGATGAACCCCAACAACTTGGAAAGGTGGATCTCTCTCACACGTACCAACACAGACTATCCCCCAATTTAACTGATCCCCAAAGGTTTTTGATTAAATAGCGGAATAGAAAATATGATCCAAAAAAAGTGTATGTATATCACACGTACACAACCACACTAGGCCCCAATTACTATTGTTTGTACCCCTAAAAGGCTAGATGAGGAGTAGGGGGAGTATGGAACAGGCAGCACCCTCAAATCTTCAGAAGTATGAGATTGTGTTCACTGTACCCCACAAAGATTGAGTTCACTGCACCCCACAATGATTGTGTTCACTGCACCCCACAAAGATTGTGTTCACTGCACCTCACAAAGATTGTGTTCACTGTACCCCCCAAAGATTGTGTTCACTGCACCCCACAAAGATTCTGTTCACTGTACCCCACAAAGATTGTGTTCACTGCACCCTAAAAGGATGTTGTTCACTGCACCCCACAAAGATTGTGTTCACTGCACCCTAAAAGGATGTTGTTCACTGCACCCCAAAAAGATTGTGTTCACTGTACCCCCCCAAAGATTGTGTTCACTGCACCCCACAAAGATTGTGTTCACTGCACCCCAAAAAGATTGTGTTCACTGTACCCCCCAAAGATTGTGTTCACTGCACCCCAAAAAGATTGTGTTCACTGTACCCCCCAAAGATTGTGTTCACTGCACCCCACAAAGATTCTGTTCACTGTACCCCACAAAGATTGTGTTCACTGCACCCCAAAAAGATTGTGTTCACTGTACCCCCCCAAAGATTGTGTTCACTGCACCCCACAAAGATTCTGTTCACTGCACCCCACAAAGGATTTTGTTCACTGCACCCCAAAAAGATTGTGTTCACTGCACCCCAAAAAGGATTTTGATCACTGCACCCCAAAAAGGATGTTGTTCACTGCACCCCAAAAATGATTTTGTTCACTCCACCCCAAAAAGATTGTGTTCACTGCACCCCACAAAGATTGTGTTCACTGCACCCCAAAAAGATTGTGTTCACTGTACCCCCCAAAGATTGTGTTCACTGCACCCCACAAAGATTCTGTTCACTGTACCCCACAAAGATTGTGTTCACTGCACCCCAAAAAGATTGTGTTCACTGCACCCCAAAAAGGATGTTGTTCACTGCACCCCAAAAAGGATGTTGTTCACTCCACCCCAAAAAGATTGTGTTCACTGCACCCCACAAAGATTGTGTTCACTGCACCCCAAAAAGATTGTGTTCACTGCACCCCAAAAATGATTTTGTTCACTGCACCCCAAAAAGGATTTTGTTCACTGCACCCCAAAAAGGATGTTGTTCACTCCACCCCAAAAAGATTGTGTTCACTGCACCCCAAAAAGATTGTGTTCACTGCACCCCACAAAGGATTTTGTTCACTGCACCCCAAAAAGATTGTGTTCACTGCACCCCAAAAAGGATGTTGTTCACTGCACCCCAAAAAGGATTTTGTTCACTGCACCCCAAAAAGATTGTGTTCACTGCACCCCACAAAGGATTTTGTTCACTGCACCCCACAAAGATTGTGTTCACTGCACACCAAAAAGGATTGTGTTCACTGCACCCCAAAAAGATTTTGTTCACTGCACCCCAAAAAGATTGTGTTCACTGCAGCCCAAAAAGATTGTGTTCACTGCAGCCCAAAAAGATTGTGTTCACTGCAGCCCAAAAAGATTGTGTTCACTGCAGCCCAAAAAGATTGTGTTCACTGCAGCTCACACACAGAAAAATGGATGTGGATCACTGACACCTGCCTATCTCCAATCCCACACCACACAGCAATATCGATTGTAGTTTGTAGAACACAGTTTCCCTAAAATTCAGCAGACTCTGTCCCTAACAGGATTGAGAAGAGATCGTAGATCAGGATTGAGTGCAGATTCACCCCACCCCCCACACAGCAATATCGATTGTAGTTTGTAGAAGACACTGACCCTATAATTCAGCAGACTCTATCCCTAAAATGCCTACAACTCGCCCTGCCTAAACACTCCGACCTGTCCCTCAATTCTATCCGGACACAAATGGTTTTTTCCTGCCTATCTTTCCCTAATCAGCAGCCAGCACATTGATGTGTGCTCTGTCCCTTAGCTAAGCAGCAGAATGACGCTGCTGCGGCGGCTGCCTCGAACTTATAAAGACTTGGTCACATGCTTCAGACGGCCAATCACAGCTACTAAGACATTTGCAGGCATGGCTGGGATGGCTTAAGGCACACCAGTTAAACGATTGTTGATTGGCTGTTGAAAGCCCGCCATGAAAAGAGCGCCAAAGCATGCAAAACCCGGAAATAAAACGACCGAACACGGATTTTTACCCGAACATACAGTAAAGTGTCCGTGTCCGTGTTCGGGTAAAAAAAATCCAATTATTCGGTACGAACACGAATAATACAGTCCGTGTTCGCTCAACACTAACCGGAATGTGTGTTACTGTGTGTCAGTGTCAGGGAGAGGATCCCGGAATGTTGTAATATAGATGGAGGACATATCGAAGATCTAAGAGACTTAACAATGTCATGGTGTTGGGTAAAGAGATGTGCACGACAGAAAAATGTGTTTAGTTTCGGGTTAATTTGTTAAGTTAATCATTTTGTGTCATCACATTCGGTATGTTATAATGATTCATTTTCTGATTAATTTAGAATATTCTGATTTGTTTTGAAACTTCAAATTAGTTTTGTATAATTGTTGTTCTAAATCTATTCGTATTTTAGAAGTTATTTTAGAAGATTGGCTATATTCGTTTTAACGTGTTTATTTATTTTGGGAGATTACTTATGCACTCTGTTTGGGTTGGATGGAGGTGGATCCATCAGAATCTCCGAATCATAACATAAGGAATAGAATTAAATTATTTTCTGATTTATTTGTTATGTTATGATTTGGAGATTCTAATGGACCCACCACCATCCAACCCAAACACAATAAGTAGGAATTAGCATCTTATTTCATTTTTATACTTTACCGTATTTATTGCAATAGGTTTCCATTTCATGTGTAGTGCATTTTTTATAATAATGAAAAATGTTAATGCAACATGAAAACAAAATGGATCCGAATCAATTTGAATCAATCGTTATTTCGTTACGTTATTTCGGATGCTTCAAAGATTAACAAAAGTCCCAAACTATTGCATCGTGTCATCTGAATGAAACGAATGAATATAAATGAATATAGGGGAAAAAAAACTTATAGAAACTATAAGCAATCTCCACCCTGCACCAGGCAAAGTTGAAACAATCACAGGTATAAAAGCAGCCACCTATAAAAATTTCTGGTGAGTGTGTGACCATAGAGAGAGGCTTCACTAGGTGTGGTGACGACTCATTGTCTCTACCTGTTTGGATTTACCTCACATGGTGTACCTCATGGACATTCATAACTCGGTGTGCTGTTAGTTTACTTATTGATGGGCTAACATCTAAAAATTCCACATGGGACTATCATTCTGATGGGACTGATTTATCAATAGATTTTTGTTATAATTTTTTTAGTGCTGCTAGGTGTTGGCTCATTCAGCAGGTAACGGCACCCCATGTACAATTATTCACTTGGGACTGATTTATCAATATGTTCTAGTGATTAGAACATTTTATTTAGCGCCACTTGGTGTTTGACAATAACACCCCATGTATATTCAAATGAATATAAATTAATTTGTTATTTCAATATAATTTATTTCGGATTAGTTTAAATCCGTTACTATTGTGATTCAGAAATTCAAATACATCTGACTAACGAAAATTTTGTTTGAGTTTGGATTCGTAACTAAAGAAATCACTCCTGTCTAGTGTTAAGGAAAGGTTCTAGGAATGTTCCACCCAAGAGACTAAGGTTCCATTCACACTTGTGCAGTTTGTCATGCCACTTTGGACATCAAAGTTGCATGACAAGTCGTTCCCCATGTTTTACAATGATAACCAATCATATATGCGTGACTTAAAGTTGCGTAAAGCTTAAAAGTAGTTCATGTACTACTGTGGTCCAACTTTCATGCAACCTGAGGGCCAAATACTTCAATGTTAACCCTCAGATATTGCATGAAAATGGTATCTAAATATTATATAATGCAACAGTTGTCCATTATCACTGGTCAAAGAAAAAGTCATAACCAAGTTGCACCCATGCAAAGTTATGTCAAAGTTGCACCAAAGTTTCACTCCAAAGTCGGCACAACACATATACAAGTGTGAATAGAGCCTAAATATGACCTGATCAGCACTATATACCTACTTTTTTAGTACCTGTAAAGTAAAAGAAATAAAAAAAAAAGAATAATAAATAAATACAATTAAAATAAAATGCCACGATCTGGTCAGTAATGTATACCTACTTTTAATCCACCCTTTATTATGTACACTGTTGTGAATTGCTTAGTCATGGAGAACCTACCGTATATATCATGGTGAAAAAGAAAATTGGTGGTGGTCTGCATTTGATTTTGTTTTAAAACTAGTAACAGCAAACATTCATCTGGGAATTGGATACAATTGGCTGATGGAGGCTCACATTGTTTCCACCACTTTTTCAGGATGTCTATTGTTTCTTGGCATCCCCTGATCTAAGATTTTTCCCATAGAACATGGATTTAATTTCCTGACACGCTTTGCTCGCTCTTGGTGACAGGAGAAGTATCCTCCTTATTACCGATGACCGGCCTTCATACATTTGGAGCAGCACATGCTTGGAATTGCCGATTTTCACCAGCTGGAGATCTGCAGAATGCCAAGTGCTGATCTAAATCCTTGCACACAGCTTTAGTTACACATATATAAACAGGCAGCACTAGTCAGCCTGGGAATAAATAATGATGTACTGTGCATACATTAATTATGGAATATGACAGAAAATCTCTAGAAGGATGTGATATATGACTATGTGTTGTAAATCTATAAATCTGCTGGAAAACACTATGGCAACTAGTTACAATGAAGCTGGTGCTGTATAAACAGTCTAGCTATTAAAGAGTTAATGTTGCAGTGTATGACTTTTGCTATGGGAAGATGAAATTAAAGAATATTTTCCCATATGTGATGTAATGAATGCTGCATCCACTCAAGGCATTTTGTAAACCTGGACGATGCACACAACCAACTTGACGAAATGAACTTCACACCAGAAGCCCCCTTCATATTAGAAGTCCACCATCACATTACATGTCCCCCATCATGTGTCATCACATCAGAGGTCCTCCATCTTATTGGAGGTCACCACATCACTTCAGAGGTCCCCCAGCACATTAGAGGTCCACTTTTCACTTTAATGGCCCCCTATCACATCACAGTCCCCTCATCTCATCAGAGGACCCCATATACATCAGAGACCTCCCTATTCACAAGAGCACCCCCATCACTTAAAGTCCCTCCATCACATGAAAGTCTCCTCATCACCACAGAGTCCCCCCATCATAAAATCCTCTCATCAAATCTAAGGGCCCCAATCACACAGTCCCCCCATTAAAGAGCCCCCCCCCCCTCCCAAATCACATGGTCTTCACATCAGACCCAGCAGCAAGGCAGAGGACAGGAGGTGGAGCAGGTCTGGAGGAGGCCAACTTTTGCCCTCTCTTGAAAACTGGGGGTGGCCCTGCATGCTGTCTACCCTGTATCAGTGCCAGGTGTTGCCATGGTGTGGGCAGTCCTGCCACTATCAACGTAGCAGGATTCAGGACTCTGATCAAGGGTAAAATGAATCTGGTGCTCTCCGCAAACTGGGAGACTCCAGCAAACAGGTTTGTATGGAAGGCAAGAGTGTTAAAGCTGAAATACATGCAAACATATAATACATATTATTAAATGTTTTAAATGAATATGGCATAAAAAGCTGAACTTGACTTAGTATCAGCTCCTTGCAACCCCATAAATGAGCTGACAAGCACCATGCTGATAAGAGATGAGAGCAGTTTGACTGATGACCCCATCAGTTACCTTCATTGCCCAATCAGCAGGCTAGGGGTGAGAGAAGAACTGGATGGACAGAAACACAAAAAGGTAAAACAGCTTCTTTATACCAATGTAATTTGTGCATTTAGATGTTTGCCTGGAGTTCAGCTTTAAACTAAAAGAAATATATAACCCTGATCCAGCAATCAAGTATGTTAGGTACCATACTAATTTCCCCCTAAATTCTTCCTATAACTAGTGGCTGTGTATGTACAAGCCTTATTTAAGTGTTTCCCGATCTGCTTTCAAAATGCACTGCCTTTGCCATCTGCTGCAGGTGCCAATACATTGGTAACAGCACCCCAAACATAGATTGCAAATGAACCAGACCATGCGATTTGGTGCAGCACGTTTTTTTCAAATTCAATGGGCTGCCAAATCGCATTGCAGGGGAGTGCACAGGAAAATAAACTAAAATAAATCCTCTGCGCTTACCAAAAAAATAATGTGAAATAAAAGAGTACCCTTGTTGCAGCTATATCACTGTTATGTGTTCCCACATCAAACAATTGTCCTTATTATTAAAAAAAAAGGCTGTGCTACCACTAATCATCTCAAAAAAGTGTACAATGCATTTATATTTCATAAATACATTAGGTTGAACTAAATGCATAAACCACTGAAATGGAAACATAAATGTTTGTGCTACTTATTAATCAATAAAAAGTTTTTATTAAACTGTATCTCCGTATTCCTACATCCCGGTGAATGTACCAACAATACTAATAGTCACCACCAGGTAATGTGCTCCTCCACTATCCAACCAAACAGCTTACCTAAAGATTTTGACCCACTACATAGTAAGGTCTGCACAAGCCCTGCCCTTTAAATAGGGCTACTGCCCCTTATCACACTAGATGTATAACTCTTGTGCACCATATGCCACCACTTCCAACATTATTAGCTCAGAAAACATAAAACAGATCTCATCGTTGCAGTATTTTAAAAGATCAATCTAATTAAATACAAAGTAAACCTAAAATGACACTCACAAAGCAAGTGCACTTATTCCACTGCACATAAAATAATCGCCTCCTCATTACATATGTTGCCCTTAAGGATAAGCATTAGCATCAGATTCCATGCACAAGATGGCTTACTTCCAGTTCCACCCAACATAATGACATCATTTGGCTATGCCAATGAGGCGTTTCGTCACCTGACTGTGACTTTTTCAAAGGGAAGATGGCTGCGACGTGTGTTCCCATTACTTTATACCAGCCCATTGTGTACTGTTGCCTAGTGACTGGCACCATTTTGTTGGATACTTACATATAAGACAGTAGAGTACCATATTAAAGACCAAGAACTATGCCGACCGGTGCCATATTATAGGCTGAAATATTAAAATTATTTCCAGACTGGTAGTTTGCCATATTGAAGACCTAGGATAAAACCCCCCCTCTATATGCTGCCATTCAGTTATAATAAAAATTTACAACAAAAAAAGTGAAAATCAAATTTATATACATTACCTTTTAATATACTTATACACACAGGAATCGCACAGGAACACATACAGCATTCATCTGCAATTCTAGTGTAAACCAGCCCTAAATGGTGCAGATGGTCCAATCTCCTGCTATGGCTACTATGTTATGACCGGCTTTGAGAATATCACATAACAGAATCTACATTGGACTGGATGCAGGTGCTGTTCTGTCCATAATCTTCATCAGCTTCCTTCAACTTTTCAATATACGGATGTTAGGAAGAGTGGTGCCGACAGTGGGCACATTGCCTATATACTGAAGATTAGTGAAGCCTGGAGCAGCATTGGCTTGGGTTCATTAGAAACCAACTGAAATTCCGTAAGCTTATAACTAGCTTTAATCTTTTAGGTTCTTAAAGAGAATTAACCCTACAGGAAAAGCAAAAGAAATAGATGACACTTTTTTATTGTTTGTCCTAAACCTTGCCTATAGTTCTACTTTAATGTTACCAAATCAAGGAGAAGGAAGTTGGGAGATCTGACTGCCAAATAATAATTATTTAGTACAATGATGGTGCAATCCTGCCTACTGGTTTCGTCTGAAAATGTTTGTGTGAACATTTTATTGTTTTTCATAAATCAATGGGTTTAGTTCTTTAAAAGATCAGGTCTCCTTTAAAACTTAAGCTGTTACTAAACCCAGGAGCCTGCAGTCACTATATCTGCTCTCCCACAGTACACAGAACATGGAAATGCAATTATTTTACTAAATATAAACTGCTAAATACCTTTTCTCATCAGCAGTATATAGCAGTCCTATCTAACAGTGTCTGGTTAACCACTTTCAGACCAGAGGATTTTCCCCCTTAACCTCCTTAGCGGTAATCCCGAGCGTGACTCGGGGTTGGTTTTTCATATCAGGAGCGGTAACCCCGAGTCACGCTCGGGGTGGATTGCAGAGAGCGCAGCGGTGTTCTCTTACCTTCTCCTGGCGATCCAGCGATGATCTCTCATTGCTGTGACCGCCAGCCGAGAGTCCCGCCGCTCCTCCGTCGGTCTCCATCGCTCTGATCACTTCCTAGTTCCGTTCCCTGCAGCAGCAATGCTGCATGGGAGCGGAACTAGGGAGGGAGATTCAAAAAAAAAAAAAAAAAAACGTTGCACAAAACACAAAACACATTTTATATTATATATATATGTGTATATGTATATGTAATATATATGTATATATATATATATATATATGCATGCATATATATATATGCATGCATATATATATATATATATATATATATATATATGCGCATATATATATATATATATATATATATATATATATATATATATATATATATACACCGGTATATATATATATATATATATGTATATATATATGTATGCATATATATATATATATATATATATATATATATATATATATATATGTATATATATATATATATATATATATATATATATATATATATATATATATATATATATATGCACACACACATATATTTATATATAATATATAATGCATGAATTATAATCTAATCAAAAATATAATTTTATTATATATATTATATATTAAATAATAAAATAATATTATTGATTCGATTATAATTCACGTGTTTGTGTTTCAAATTTATCACATCTGGGATGTCTACTAGACTCTTGTTTTGGTCAGGTTTAAGTCAGTAATTACTAAGAATTGTAGGCCTATAATACATAACGCCAAATTTCCATGAAAAGAATTGTACCGCTTTTGGTATGTAATTCCTGACATAATCATACCGCCAGGGAGGTTAATGACCAGGCCCTATTTTGCGATTCTGCACTGCGTTATTTTACCAGGAAATTATGCGGTTGTGCGACACTGTACCTATATAACATTCCCAAAAAAAATTAAATTATCAACATTTTTTAACATTTTAGGCCAATTTGTTTTCTGCTACATATTTTTGGTAACAAAAAAATCGCAAAAAGCGTATTTTGATTGGTTTGCGCAAAACTTATTGCGTTTACTAACTACGGGGAAAGATTTATGTCATTTTTATAGTTTTTTTTTTTTAATAGTAATGGTGGCGATCTGCAATTTTTAGCGGGAATGCGACATTGCAGCGGACAGATCGGACCCCTAACTGACATTTATGACACTTTTGGGGGGCCAGTGACATTACTACAGTAATCAGTGTTAAAAATATGCACTGCTACTGTAATAATGACACTGGCAGGGAAGGGCTTGCCGACGTAAATTTACAGTGCATAGTCGGCAAGTGGTTAAAGCTTGTAGGAGTTGTTATTCTCCCATAATCGCCCTTTGAGAATGCAGGATCCCTAACCCTCTGTCTGCACAGTGCTGATTGGCCCTGATGGTGCAAACCTGCCTACTGGTTTTGGCTGAAAATGTTTATGTGAAAATTGTATAGTTTTTCATAAATCAATGGGTTTAGTTCCACTTTAAAAGATCAGGTCCCCTTTAAAACTTAACGTGTTACTAAACCCAGGACCCTGCATTCACTATCTGGTCTTATACAGCACACAGAACATGGAAATGCAATTACTTTACTAAATATAAACTGCTAAATACCTTTTCTCATCAGCAGTATAGAGCAGTTCTATCTAACAGTGTCTGGTTAAAGCTTGTAGGAGTTGTCATTCTCCCATGATTGCCCTTTGAGAATGCAGGATCCCTGACCCTCTGTCTGGGCAGTGCTGATTGGCCCCATGCTGATCACATGCACCCTCTCAAGAAAAAAAAAAAACTCTCTATTAATACACACCAAACTGAGCATGCACATCTTGCCCCTAGCCCCTGTACGATTTTAAGATGGTTTGGGGACTCTGGAAGAAGGGGAGGATCAGAAGAGAAAGGATAAAACAGCCTTTTTACACAGTGCAGAGGATTAACCCCTTAGGTTCCACAGTGAGTATAATAAGCATGCTTCACTACATATACAGACTGATTTTACTGCTGTGGGTTTATTAACACTTGAAATTGCAGGCAACTTAAATTTCAAACACATTTTGGAGGAAATCCTATCAACATTTAAAAATGTAGTTGCAGTAAATAACAAACATGCGGGTAAGGTTTGATGTTGGAGGTGTCTGCATAAATAGCAGTGATTCATATAAATCTCACTGCCTACTAATGAGCTATTTTTAAATTGTGTACACATGCTAGAGATCTGTGCCATGCAACGCACTTTATTCTTCATTAAATATGCTGGAAACATGATTAGTGGTTTTAATGCATAAAAAAAAAAAAAAAAAAAAAAAATTGATTAAAAAAAAACGAGTCTGTCTTTAGCATCTCCCAACACACACAGCAGATATGCAGCCTATTCTCAGGTGGCTGTACTTGCAGCTCTTGGATTAAAAGCCATCTCATAGCGCTGACAAGCTGATCTTTGCAACATTACAGTGGTTAGTAAATACTTCTTAAGCGGTTTGTAAACATTCTCTGAAAATTCATGTGTTTCCCCCCGCGGACCTATATCTGACTCAATCACCAAGGCCATTTATCAAGGCTCACGTGGTGCCCAAGATGTACTCGGTTTCATGGAGAGCCATATATGGTCTCGCTCCCTGGCTTCCCCCTTCATTGTAGACATATTTAGCTTGCTAAAATAGAGCAAGTATATTTCACAGAACTGGGAAAAAATAACTGGGCAAGACACCAAGACAGCAGGCCAAACTCTGTCAAGCTGAAGTCTGTCTGGCAAGTTCTCAGGATCCATTTTGGGTTTGAACTGTAAACGTCTTAAAAGATAAGGTCATACCTCGATAGGCCAAATAAGGTTGCAGCTTGCATATCATTTACCAGATTTATAGCAAAATGTAATATATTTAAATGGGCACTTTATTTGTTTTCTAAATATACAGTGGGACTTTCCATAAAATATTTCTTCCGCTAAGCATATCCAGTTGTGGCATCTGATACCAATTACAGTCCTGAGTTATAGAGTCCAGAATAATAGGTTCTTCACAAAAATGAGTCCAACGGCTATTACAGAGTCATATCTCTACTACTACTCATTTCTCTATACCCTCATTAGGTGTGTATGTACTGTAATGGCACTTGTGGGCTAGTGTCTAAAGCAGCAGGCTGAGAGGGCAGCACCAAGTCTCAAAATGCCAAACTGTGATAATTTTTTATTTATATGCAGCAAATGAACTACAGATGGAAGTGCATGCAGGGGATTTTGAAAGTCATAAGACTTAATATAGTTCAGGGAGCATGAAATCATCCTGCATTTCTCTTTTTAGATTGTTCAGTTAAAAAATAGCTGTGAATAATAAAATTTCTTGGATTTATAATACTGAGAAATACCGTATTTTCCAGCGTATAAGACGACCCCCCTAATTTTCAAGTTAAAACATAGGTTTTGGGCTATACTCACCGTATAAAACTACCCCCCTTCCAAAGCAAGGCAACACCATTAAAAAACATCAGATTTCTCATAGATCTCCAAGGTACCCCAAGTACTGTAATACATGTAATCTCTCATAAAATCTCCAAGGTACCTTAAGTATAAGTATTACCAGTAGATGTAATCTCAAGACGCTGGCTGTGTGGGAATCCTGTACCGGTATACAGTATGTACCGTAGCTTCGGCTACATATGGTATACCGCTCTAAGCCAATCACAGTGAGCAATGTATTCTATTATTGAATGCCAAAGATGCCCAAAAAATGCCCAATAAACGCCTGAAAAAACACACCTGGGCGTTTTTGTTGCAGGCGTTTATTGGGCATTTTTTGGGCGTCTTTGGAGGCAGGCATGACATCTGAACTTCTGTATAGGGGTATATATACACACACACACACACACATATATATATATATATATATATATATATATATATATATATATATATATATATATATACATATATACACATACACACATATAGGTGTGAAAGGAGCGGAACACCATCCATGCGCTAATTAAATAATTTGCAGGGATAGGGTTCCGCTCCTTTCACACCTATATGTGTGTATGTGTATATATATATGTATATATATGTATATGTATATATATATATATATATATATATATATATATATATATATATATATATATATATATATATATATATATATGTGTGTGTGTGTGTGTGTATATATACCCCTATACAGAAGTTCAGATGTCATGCCTGCCTCCAAAGATGCCCAAAAAATGCCCAATAAACGCCTGCAACAAAAACGCCCAGGTGTGTTTTTTCAGGCATTTATTGGGCATTTTTGGGGCGTCTTTGGAGGCAGGCATGACATCTGAACTTCTGTGTAGGGGTATATATACACACACACACACATACATATATATATATATATATATATATATATATATATATACACATACACACATATAGGTGTGAAAGGAACGGAACCCTATCCCTGCAAATTATTTAATTAGCGCATGAATGGTGTTCCGCTCCTTTCACACCTATATGTGTGTATGTGTATATATACATATATGTGTGTGTGTATATATACCCCTACACAGAAGTTCAGATGTCATGCCTGCCTCCAAAGACGCCCAAAAAATGCCCAATAAACGCCTGCAACAAAAACGCCCAGGTGTGAAAGGAGCGGAGCCACATCCCTGCGCTATTGAAATTCTAAGAAAAATTATCTTTTTTTCTGGTTCTGGACATGCTACAGAGCTGAAACTTCACAGGTACACTTTTTAGACCCCCCCCCAGACACTAAATCCAAAGAAATCTCATTTTTCTTTCAATAATTTTTTCAATAATTGGCTCTCTATCAAAAACGACAATTTTTAAGAACTTTTTTTTGTGTGATTAATAGTCCCCGGGGCATGACCCAGAACCCTATGCACTTTTTAGGGGCATTTATTGGGTTTTAGGGCTTCAAAATGGTGTTTTTTGATTACCGAAGTTCGGGTCCCATTGATTTCAATGGGGTTCTGGAATCCAGACCCGAACTTTCGGGAAGTTCGGGTGTTCTGGCCGAACCAAACTTTTCAAAACTTCGATCATCCCTATTAAAAACGTGTCAACTAGAACTTGTGCACTTGTACAACATGCCAGTGAAAATGTGCAGCAAGTTAACAGACTTACAATTCAACACTGCCACAAATGTGTGGCAAGTTATCCTTGTTATCTGGGTAGATATTATTGCTCTATAAAAATCTGCAACAAATTATTGGTAACATACAGAATTTGTCCAATACTCTAATTTATTAGATGCTAAACTCCTGCTCTTTAGCTTCCTTGTCACCTCCTCCTTCCTCCAGAACTTCTCCTGAGCCATGTGGTGATCTGCAGTGCAGGTGCAGTGTCATTCATGTGCTAATATACATTTTATCAGGTGTATTAGCAATGCAATAGTCTGATTGGCCCCGAAAGGGTCATATGAGCATGTTCATCATGCTCATGTATTCCATAAAAAGTGCCATTTTTTTTTTTTTTTTTTAAATTCAATAAAATGTTTGTATAAGCTTAAGGAAATACACGTTTTTGAAAAAAACTTACTTAATAGACTCGCATGACCTGAATGTACTAAATCTCATGTATATACAGTAAATATGCAAAAACAAAAGAAGTTGACTTAGTTTAGGCAATAAAATTAACGTAGTTGCCAGCACAAACATTTGTGACACCAAACCAAAAATATTGTGAACACATGTGCAACGCTTAATCAAAATCAATACAGTAAACCCCCACTCCATTGCGGTTCAGTTTTTGTGGTCCTGGTTTATTGCGTTTTTTTTGTAATGTTATTTTACTATATAAATCATTAAAAATGAAATATTTTTGTGTTTTCCATAGCTCTTGCTATGTCTCTTAGTATCTTTTATGTGTTTAAATTAGTTTCTATTGTTTTAAAAGTGTGTTTAAAGACCTTAAAATGCTTTTACACGTACAGTGACAGTAAAAAAAACATGCCTACAATGCATTTTAATAGGGTTTTTCTATTTCGCGGATTTTCACTTTTCGCGGCTGGGTCCGGAACGTAACCCCCGCAATGGAGTGGGGTTTACTGTAACACATTTTCCATAGTCTTATGCATATGTGAAATGAAGAAAACCACAAAACATGACCCTTATAGGTCCACTGGTCATATCCACATATGACCCTTAAACAGCATATAGTGTCCATACAAAGTCCACATGGAAACGAAAGAGTGTTGATTTGAACCTCCAATAATGAACACCGGTGTAGGAAAATAAAGATAAACTGGTGCACCCACAGGAAAGATACATTCCAGCTTCTTACCAGATCCAATCGACCATAATATAAGCCAACGGTCATGCAACGCGTAAGAGGGTTAACATCTCCCAACTCTCACATCACCAGAATCCAAACCACAACTGTATCTGAGTAAACTCCCATTAAAGTGAAAAGAAAGAACAAGGCAACCCCATAGCATAATACCATTTAAATCACTTTAATAAAAATTACAAAGTGCGCACTTACACATTAAAAAACATATGAGCTTGTGACAGTCAATGCAAATCCTATGGGCAAGCAGTGCAATCTTGGCTGTCTGCTATCTGACGCGTGTGATGACATCAGTCTCCTAGACCCCATGTTTCATAGATGATGTCATCAGGTCGATGAGTTGATCAGTTGACTGGTAAAACCAGTCAAGTTAAGGACTTTACTGCTCCCCCATATTGGATCATTCATCTGTACTGGACCTCTGTGTGGAATTTACCTTATGAAAGCCTGGATCATCAGAGTGGGATATTCAAGTTTTGCTACTTCAAAGTTCCTTTTTGGATCCATTTAGCTCACTACTGACTGTGAAAACATAATTTGCTGTATAATTGCAAACAGGATTAACTGTGGACCAAGGCGGACCCAAAGGTTTAATAAGTTCACTAAAACAAATTGGTATTTTTCCTTCTGTAATATACCACAAGGACTCCAAATTATAGTTAAAATGTGGTTTGTTGTTAATGCTAGGCTGGGAGTCAGTACAGCTTTAACTTTACTAGGACTCACTAAACATGATTACCCTTGGTGAAAGTGCATATACGTGTGCCAACCTACAAACTAATATCTCATAATTTAGTGTTTTGGTCGTTTTGTGAGCACGTTTAAGATGCATTTAAGAAGTCTACCAGTCCATCTGTTTTATAAACAGTACAAGTATAAGAAAGCTGTGTCTGAGCATCATGCAACCATAATTAAATTCCATGTTTTTTTTTTTTTTTTTTAGTATGTTGCTGCCAGGAATTAAAGGATTAGGGTAAAAGTTTTGGAATTTTTTTTTTTTTAAGGAAGATTCTTCACTAATAACATTCTTAGAGGGGATGTCCCTGAAAGTACCATTAGCCATTGGCCTTTATTCATTTGGTTATATGTGGGTTTGTCCCGTACATCAATGTATAAGTACTAGAGGAGTACAGCTTTGCATCTTACCCCAGAGAGACTGCAAAAAATGGAGCATTGAAGGAACTACTGGAGTAGCACATAAAACTGTCCAATGGAGATGAGTGAACAATGAAAAAAAAAACTTCTGGCAGTGTTTTCGTGAAAACGTTCCAATTATTCAGTTGGGGGAATATTAAATGTGCCCATTAGTATTCGTCAACTGGTTAAAAATAGTTTAATATAATGTGTACAGTTGTCCACAAAGAAGGACTCTCTTGTAGAGTTGAGCGGACACCTGGATGTCCGTGTTCGGCGGGTTCGGCCGAACTTGAAAAAAAAGCCCGGGTCCGTGTCCCGGACTTTTTTCGAACTTTACCCGGACACCGAACCCCATTGAAGTCAATGGGGACCCGAACTAAAATGGCTCTAAAAAACCAATGGAAAGGGCTAGAGTGCTGCAAATGGCAGCAAAATGTAGTTAAGAGCATGGCAAGTGCTCTTAAAAAGAAATTCACCTTTAAATTTGTAATTTTTAAATAGCGGATTAGAACAGCACTCTGTAGTAAAATATAGCTGAACGCTGCACACAACAGACTGATAAAAATATATTTTTTTCTCCCTCCTCCTCCTCCTCAGTGGGCTCAAGTGAGGGCAAAAAGATTGTTCACTGCACCACCCCCCACACAGCAAAATCGATGTAGATCGCTAACGGACGATTGTTCTGTCCTGTGTCTCCTAATCTCTCCCTGCCTAATCTCTCCAGCCTGTCCCTAAAATGCTCAAATATCTTTCCCTGCCTACACTCCGATCTGTCCCTGCATTCTTTTCAGCACAATGTTGTTTTACCCTGTCTGTCCCTAATCAGCAGCAGCCAGCTCCGTTCTGTGTGCCCTCTCCCTACTCTACAGCAGACTGACGCACCGCGCTGTGTCTCTCGAGCTTATAAAGACCTGGGTCACATGCTTCAGCTGGCCAATCACAGCTACTAATACATTAGTAGGCATGGCTGTGATGGTGCACACCAGTTAAACGCTTGTTGATTGGCTGTTGAAACCCCGACATTAAAAGCACGCCATTACATACAAAACAGGAAATAAGATTACCGAACACGGATTTTAAACCCGAACATACAGTAAAGTTTTCTCTCAACACTACTCTCTTGACATTCCTGGAACCTAGTCTTCCTTCCCCATGGCAGAGCTTCTGGTGTCCTCACTTCCAGCCCAATGTCTGGTCCTGAGGGTAGAACCATCCATTGGCCTTTACTCATTTGGTTTTGTGTGTTTGTCCTGTACATCAAAGTATGAGTGCTAGAGAAATACAGCCTTGCACCGTACCCTAGACAGACTGCAAATATTTTCCTAGTCTGCAATTTTATTAATGGCGTACAGTAAATGTTTTCCCTAATTTCAGATAGAAGAACACACATGCTAATTAGTAACATTTTCAGACCACCACAACATCAACATTGCCGGTGACTCTGAAAAACTATAAACCTGCATTGTTTTGGCCTTTAGGAGCAAGAAAACACAAAGGCAAAGGATGACATTTCACCAAATTATTCTGAATAGGCTGTCAGCATTGAATTAATTCACACTGTTCTGTTTGTTTCTTTTTTAAATCCTTTTGTTTCCATCTTCACTGAATTAATTCGCATTGTTCTTTTTTTTTTTTGCCTTTTTGCATGTTTTATTAATATCTAAAGCATAGCAACAGTTGTATCTCATATCTAGCACAAATAAGGGGGAAAAAAATAGGAAAGATCAAGGTTTCCTGCGGGAATGGTCTTAGACGGAGCTATGCATCATAAAAAATGCAAAACATCAGTGTTCCAGTGTTCTGTGCATTAATGTATATTTTATAGGTGTGCACTGAAATTATGTGCATGCCTACAGGTATGTATAGTCTTGTGGGTAAAGGGATATAGATCTTCAGAAAAAAATTCTATATTACCGAGCTGAGGTGCTGTCAAGTTGGAAAAATATACAGTGACATAGGCTGATTGGGTTTCTTGATGTTTTGTATTCATTTTATGTATTTTTCATCAACTTCCCTAGAAACAGTATAGAAGCAATCAAACATAGTCCATTAAACAGTAGCCTGTAGTAAAATATTTTAGATTAAAGGCATGCCTAATGTCAAGACATCCACAGAAGTGTCAATAGATCTAAAAAGAATAATTGTGAATAACAATAAGAATAAGGGCCCTTTCACACAGGCGCTCCGTATGTCCGCAAAGCATCCTATTTTTTTGCGGATGATTTACGGACATAATGTAAGTCAATGGCATTGCGGATGTCAGCGGAATACCATCCGCTGACATCCGATTTTCTTCCTTTCAGTTCTGTTCCGTTTTTTGGAACGGAACCGAACCCTATTTTTCCTCCGTTCAAAAAAACGGAAAGGAAGGAAAATCGGATGTCAGCGGTGTCATCCGCTGACATCCGCAATGCCAATAGACTTAGATTATGTCCGTATATCATCCGCAAAGGGATGGGATGATATGCGGACATACGGAGCGGATGACACAAGTGTCATCTGCTCCGTGAAAAAAAAAAAAGCACCGGAGTGGATCGCAATGCGGACCGCTCCGTGTGAAAGAGCCCTTAGGATATTCCGGAGCTGGTCCGAGTCTAGTTGCATCAGAATATGTTCATAGGTTGTCTGGTCTGAAATTAAATGTTGCACATTCTGCACCTTCTAAAAAACTCTACAGTGCCAAGAGCAATGATGATGTCCAAAGGACATCTAACCACAGCAACTAACCAGGTTTTAGTTTACTGTTGTAAGAGTGAAGTTGGTTTTCTATTAGTTATTCTGGAATACTGCATTTTGCTTACCATCATTGCTCCATGTACTGCTTTGATAAATAAGCCTATATTAATTTTATTGTGGAGCACTGATGGTACTACTACAGTAGCACATAAACTGCAAAAGGGCCTTCAAAGGAGTAGCTCACACTCCCTTCCATAAGAAGCCTTTCCTGGAGCACCTCAATGGAGATAAGTGAACAATGGAAAAACATGTTCTGCCAGTGTTTCGGTGGAAAGATTCCCATTACATACACAGCTAGAGGAATATTCAATATGCCTTTTGGTATTAATCAACTGGTAAAAAATAGTTGAATATAGTGTGTATTGTCCTCCACCAAGAGAATCTCTCTTCACTTTCTTGGAACTCAGGCTTCTTAACCCATGGATGACCTCCTGTCACCAGGCAAGATTCAATATACATAGTTACATATATTTAGATAGTAGTCGAGGTTGATTAAAGACAATAGTCCATCCAGTTCAACCTGTGTAGGTGTGTGTGGACGTATTCATTACCCATACCCCTGAATGTTTTGATTTTGGAGATGTATGTCCAAGAGTCTTTTAAAAGTAGCCATACTCCCCGAAGTTACTACCATTTATGGAAGCGAGTTCCACAGTCTAATTGCCCTTACTGTAAAAAACCCTTTGCGTAGCCTGAGGTTAAACCGCTTCTCCTCTAATCGCATTGAATGTCCATGTGTTCTCTTGCACTCCTTGCGACCGAATAGTTTTTTTTCTATGCTGAGATCACCGTTAAGGTATTTGTAAATCACTATCATGTCCCCTCTCAGGTGTCTCTTCTCTAGGGAGAATTAATCGAGCGCTTGTAAACACTCCTCATAATTTAGGTCCTCCATCCCCCTAATTAGCTTAGTTGCCCTTCTTTGGATTCTTTCCAGTTCCAGCACATCCTTTCTGAGGATTGGCAAGCAGAACTGGACAGAATACTCCAGGTGTAGCCGGACCAGAGTTTTATAAAGTGGTAGGATTATAGATTTATCTCAGGAATATATCCCCTTCCTTATGCATGCCAATATTCTGCCGGCTTTGGCAGCTGCAGCTTGACATTGCATACTATTGCTTAGTCTATCTTCTACTAAGACTTCCAGATCTTTCTCCATTCTCGATTCCCCCAGAGGTTCCCCCCCTAACGCGTATTAAAAACATGAATCACATTTTTAATGCATAATAATATAATGGACTGAATATCCCCTGTTAAAGGAATGTAATCAGCCTAATAAGCAAGTAGCATATTACTAAGATGTGAAAGTAAAGTCCATCCATCTTCTAGAAATTATGTCACATAGGGCGGCCCCTAACTAGTACATCCCATGTGTTGTACTTTCTTATTAGGGCAATGATGTTACACTGGACATCATCTGTGTAGTACTTCACATATATTGTACATATTAAGGCAATGATGTCACACTGGGCATCATCTGTGTAGTACTTCACAAGTATGGTACTTTCTTATTAAGGCAATGATGTCACACTGGGCATACTCTGATGATGTTACACTGTGCATCCTTTGATGATGTCACACCAAGAATCCTCTGTTTATTACTTCCCATGTATGATACTTTCTTGTTAAGGCAATAATGTCACACTGGGCATCCTCTGATGATGTTACACTGTGCATCCTTTGATGATGTCACACCAAGAATCCTCTGTTTATTACTTCCCATGTATGATACTTTCTTGTTAAGGCAATAATGTCACACTTGACATCCCTTGTGTGGTGATTTCCATGTATGGTGCTTCCTTCAAAATGTAATGATATCACATTGTATCCTCTATCTAGTGCTTTCCATGGATAGTATTTACGTGTTAGGGCACGGATGTCACAAAGGGTAGGCAGTCTTCTTGAACTGGTAAGTCTTCCTTTGGACTACTTTTCAAGTCTACTGAGGAAATCAGGTCTGTCATTAAAGTAAATCACTGCTTCAAAGTCAAACTCCGGCTCAGAGTGCACAGGGGAGTCTTGTAAGGACAGGATAGTTATTCAAAGAGAAAATTTGACTGCACTCAGGAGTAGATAAACTGGAAGTGTTTATTCCCATAAACTTAAATACACAGGTGCATCACACAGACATTAGACAGGTTGACGCATTTCACGATTCTGCTGATCGCTTACTCATAACCATAACTTTGGTTATGAGTAAGCGATCAGCAGAATCGTGAAACGCGTCAACCTGTCTAATGTCTGTGTGATGCACCTGTGTATTTGAGGTTATGAGAATAAACACTTCCAGTTTATCTACTCCTGAGTGCGGTCAAGTTTTCTCATTGAATACCTGAATACTGGATGGCGGATCCGACCGGTTGTTTTCTGTTTGCTACAATTGTTTCTCCGTAAGGACAGGATAGGACAGACATGATGTCAGATCTGACCCACACAAATAACTTTGCTCAATCATACTCTCCAGTCTTGGTATGTAGGGCTCAAGTTTAGTAACAATGAATTAGACACGCATAACCTATGGCAATAGCAACAATTAAGGGTTGGTTTTTCAATCAAAGCAAGGATTTTGTTTGGTTTTACTGACTGTAAAGTTGTTCTAAGGATACAAGTTTTTTTTACCTTGATGCATTTCAGCCCCCCCCCCCCAATTCCCTACTTGCCAGAGCCTGAACTTGATCCAGTGATGTGCATGAGAGCAGAGGCTCTCTCTACTCTCTCTCTCCTCAATGGATAGAGAGGCAAAAGAGGGAGCCTTTGGCTTCTGTTGCTGTTAATCACAGCCAGTGAGGAGGGAGTGGGGGCAGGGCCGAGATGTGCTCTGTTTGTCAATGGACACACAAAACTGGCTCGGGAGCAAGCATGCACTATTGCCCCTAGAGCAAGCAGCTTGCTCTGGAAGCACTCAGCAAAGGGAAGGAGCCAGGAGCGCCAACGGGGGGACCCCAGAATGGGAGGATCGGTGCTGCTCTGTACAAAACCACTGTATAACATGTTTGTGATTTAAAAAAAGTTGCCTTTAGAGTAAGCAAATACTGTAGCAAACCAATACCAAAGTAGCATGAGCCACGTATTTCCTATACAGTAGTGGAAAAAAAAATCACTTATTATTTCTTTAAAAAAACATTTGTAAGTTTGTATTTCTAAAGGCCAATTCAAAGTGTTCACTAAACTTTCTCAATGCATTTATTCATTGAATTCATTTTCCTTCTAGTGCAACTATTTGTTGGTAAAACTGTGTTTCTCATAAAAGAAAATATTATTTTTTTAGTGTCTTTAAACTTTTCCTCACACAATGTAATTAAGAATTTATCAACTTCATTCTGATTCACACAGCATCAAGCTCTCACGAGGGGGCAGAAGGTGTTATTTTGCAATAACGCAATGTACCGCAATACTGTAGCTGCAATCAAACATCTCTTTTAAAGTCTCTTTTAGAAAACATCAATAGAGCAGTTCCAAAGACACTCTATGCCAAAAAAGCACAAACTTTTTAATAAAGTTTCCTTTGTTCGATGAATGTACTTGTATTTGTAAGCAAGAGATCCTGACTCGCACAAGCACTTGGCAATATTATTGTCAAAAAACGTTCCTTCAGGACTGAAATCAATGTAATTTCTGAGAGGCACAAAAATGAAAATGTAACCTAGAGTTTAACAAGGATAGGCAACCTTTGACACCCATTCTCTATTCGAATTTTGTCTCCCAGGCTCTTTAGGCAGCCAGATGGATTTTGCAATATTCTGTGCTAAAATGTGCTTCCTGGCTTTTGTGGGAATTACAGTAAACAAGAATGTCCTATTTTTTAAAACTATTTTATGTTTTTATTACAAATGTTCTGCTGGACAGGACTACATTTGCCATGCAGACAAGCAATTAGGCTTGCCAGTGGGCTGAACAAAAAAAATGACCCGATTCCTCCTTCCACACATTCAATGTGGATGAATGGTTTCCTCCCTGCTGTGTCTTTGTATTCTGATGTGGGGGGGGGGGGGGAGACTCCAGAACATAGAGGCATCAATAGGAGCCATTGGCTTATGTTGCTGTCAATCAAATTTTAGAAGGAGGGAACAGGAGGCGGAACCAAGACAGATTGTGTGTGTCTATGGAAACACACAGTCTGGCTTGTAATTGAGCCAATGGAGCCTGCCCCATAGCAAGACACAGAAGAGGAGGAGCCAAGAGCACCAATGGGAAACCCAAGAAAAGGAGGTTTTGGCCACTCTGTGGAGTGCAATTGCACAGAGCAGGTAAATATATCATGTTTATTAAAAAAAATAATACCTTTACAAATGCTTTAAGCTTTTAAAATCAAAGCAGACTTGCAGCTGCTACACCAACTATGAGCGTCTTCAAAGATTTACCCATGACATATTCTATATGGCACTGGCTAACCAAGATCGGGACATCCTTGACGTATAGAATATGTCCTTGGCATTTCAAGGGCTACTAAGCAGATTATTACTATAAAACAGACTCAAAGAAAATATTTCTATGTGCCATGGGAGTTAGAGTAATGCTGCACTCCAGTATGCAGAGGGTGGAAAGAAACAACAAAGGACCATAGGGTATTATCATTAAAATATGCAATTTATTCCATGTATAATAAACGCACAGATATCACAATGTATACACAAGCATTAAAAAACCTTGCCATTGTACACCAACGGGTGTGATTACATCATAGGCCATTGGCCCCACCCGACATGTTTCGTCAGCAAATAGGATGTCGTCAGGGAACAAACTTGTTCTCTTCCCACCATCCCTAAGGAGAGTTGGTGTTTCCTGGTACTCAGTGAAGTACTGGAAGAGTGACAGTGTACCCTGCAGTGACCTGGTGTGGGTGTGATTACATCATAGGCCATTGGCCCCACCCAACATGTTTCATCAGCAAATAGGATGTCATCAGGGAACGAACTTGTTCTCTTCCCACCATCCCTAAGGAGAGTTGGTGTTTCCTGGTACTCAGTGAAGTACTAGAAGAGTGACAGTTTACCCTGTAGTGACCTGGTGCGGGTGTCCATGTGCCAATGATATCTTTTGTATAGAGATCATATAATCTGGTAAGGAGTTGGCACTTGTGGTTATGTGGTGGCCCGGGAACACTGCTGGATTTATGCACTTAAGACATTTTCTGACATTTTATCGGCTTTTGTGGCCCTAATTTAGATACTTGGAATGGATTTGTGCTATTATTAATTACAATATGTTTTTTTTTTTTTCACCAGATTTCTGTTTGTCACTCCCTATTGCTTTATATAGTACTTTTTGGGATGAAGCTTTTCATAACTTCTTTCAATTTTATACTATTCTGGTACTTTGTCAGTATCCAATTATTCATTTATTAGGGTTTTGCTCACCATTTTTGAATATATTATAAACAAACTTATAATGCTTTTAAATCCTTAGTAAATAAAGTTTTTAGAAATTAAAAGGGCAAAGAAAATAAGCAGGAAGGCTATTGAGGACTTTTATAGCTGTTTTCAGCTGTCCAATCTCATTACATAAACCAGCCCATTCCCACAAAATGATTACTGGTGCCAATAACAGATTAATTACCCTATCCCATTTAATTTATACAGAATGTTCTAAGGCTGCAATTGTATAACACTGTTCAGAGCCATTAGCAATGATTAAATGGTGTTATAAAATCTCGGTGAAACGGCATGCTCATATGAGCTTTCAGAACACACACCAGTGCGGAAAACCGGCAACTCTGGGAATTCTTACAGGAAAAAGTTTACATGAAAAGTTTGTGTCTAAGTTGTTTAGGTTGCAAGCGCTGCCAAGTGCAGGATAATGAGGTAATAATGTCTAGATGTTTCTCTGCTGTGCAATTAACATGACAAGGAAAAACTGGAAGGAGTTTAATGCCGATCAATCACACACACAAAATAAAAAAAAGGAGCGCGTTTATGTACGCAAATACACATAAACATCCCCTGTCTATGGAAACTACACTGCAGAGGAATGCATGTCACACAGTTTAAGGACTCAGGTTCACATGTGTGGCAGAGACTGCTGCTCCACTTTTCAGAGGTGTTTAACAGGTGGTGGGGAAGAGATATTTCCCCTCTGCAATACCTAATTTAACCCAAAAATTGCCATACACTGCAATTGCATGCATTGCACACAGTTTTAGAGCAGTTGCAGCACAGCCCAATAAAACTGTAGTTAGATCTCTTTTCACTAGCCGCTATTTTAAGGTGTATGTATGTATTTGGGGTTTAATGAGGACTAACACCTTTCATCACAATAGTAGTTTTGATTGGGAAGTGTGCGTTTATGGTGCTAGTGGCAAATTTTTAGGCCTCATGTACATTGGACGTTTTACAACTGCTGTTTTGGGCTTCAGGCGTTTTTTCATGTGACGTCAGAAGGGGCGGTGCGTAACCGGGTGCGGTATGTAACCGGGTGGCCCCGCCCTTTGCCTATAAAAGAGCTGTCAAAGCTTAAGAATGGCATATGACGGGATGCCTCAGAAGAGGTGAAGCGTTTTTTAATTATTTTCTATTTTCCGGGTCGGCGGGTGTCGTGATTGATGATGGATTTACATCGAGGGACACCATTTTTTTTTCTTTTTTAATAAAGGGTTTGTCAAAAACTGTTCTGTGGTTTTTCCTTTTTTACCCTTTTTTGGTGAATGGGTAGGGGTATGATGTACCCGATACCCATTCACGTGGGGAGGGAGCTGGGGGCCCCCTTGTTAAAGGGGGCTTCCAGATTCTGATAAGCCCCCCACCCGCAGACTCCTACAACCACAGCCCAGGGTTGTCAGGAAGAGGCCCTTCCCATCAACAAGGTGCTTTGGGGTGCACCGCAAATCACACTCCCCATGCTGAGAGCAAGCAGCCTGATATGGTGTTCAGGAGGGGGGGGGGCGCTTGCTCATCCCCCCCCCTCATGTTGGCCTGCCAGACTGCATGCTCGGATAAGGTTCTGTTATGGATCTTGGGAGAACCCACACCTTTTTTTTTTTTTATGGCGTAGGGTTCCCCCGCAAGTACATACCAGACCCTTCGGGCCCTTTTTCATGTTTTTTTTTATCTTGCCAGGAGCCGACAATACATTACAGCCATGAGCAAGTTTAAATGACATTTTTTCCTTTAGAAATGTCAGTATTGCTGCAGCTGGCTCCATACATCGAACAGATGCACCACTGTACAGGCACATTAAGGGGACCCCCCAGGCATGATATTTAAATTAATTTTTCATTTTTATTGTTTCACTTTAAGCATCATTACAATCAGTAAATCACTGCTCCTGTAAAAATGATCATTTAAAAAAAAAATGTTTGCATTGATACATGTCCTCCAGGGCAGTACCCGGGTCCCCATACACATTTTATGGCAATAACTTGCATATAAGCCTTTAAAATGAGGACTTTTGATTTTTCATGTTTGTGTCCCATAGACTTCATTAGAGTTTGCATGTTCGCTAGAACTTTTTCCCTGTTCTAGATGTTCTGGTGCAAAACGAACATGGGGGTATTCAGCCCATTACTACTTAGATCAGGGGTCTTCAAACTACGGCCCTCCAGTTGTTCAGGAACTACAATTCCCATCATGTCTGTGAATGTCAAAGTTTTACAATGCCTCATGGGTCGTGTAGTTCCAGAACAGCTGGAGGGCCGTAGTTTGAAGATCCCTGACTTAGATTATCAAAAACAGGGTCAATTATCACACTAGTCTTATGTTGCCCTCTTTTATAATAAAAAAAATATTACAAAAAAAAAAGTTTTATTCCTCAGATAGATACACTGTTTATATAAGTGATCATTAACTTGTGATCTGCCCGGCTTTTCCTGCTGATTAGTTATCCTTTTTGTTGGTGTATTTTATATGTGGCCCGAGATAATTCCTCTTTTTCCAACAAGGCCCAGAAAGGTCAAACGGTTGGACACCCCTGCATTGGAATGCACACTGAGCTGTTCATGTATATCGGTGTCTTGGTACTGGGAGGAATGAACTCCCGTGTATGCAAATAGGTTACATCATCCCGCACTGGCCAATCAAGATGTCATCTGGAAGTAGCTTGGAGAAAACGTTGGTGCCGGCAAGGGACCTCTTTGATATCATTGGAGTGGACGTAGGTATTGCGGAGTTTAGTACCACATTAACTATCTGGGTAGAGTGACTCTGCAGGAAATGTTCTACAGCCTGTACACTGGGCAATGGAACCTTTATCAAGGCTTTTTACACTAGAGTTTTGCATGATTACATATTCCCATTTAAGTTGACCTAAAATCAAACAATACTTTTAGGTAGGTTCACAGCTTCTGCTATACCTTATGTCATAGGTAGAGAATTGGAAGGAGGCTTATCTGATACTACTTTCTATTTAACAGTTCAGAACTTCAGCAAAATAGAAACCTGAAAGATATGTTTTTCTTTTTTTATCAGGCTTTGAAAATGCAGCCACAGCAAGAATGGTCAGATGTTGGATGCTTGTCACACATGATGAAAGGCCTGTCAGTATATTGCTAGCCTTTAAAAAGCAACCCTAAATGGTACAAGAAGCTGCTGTTTAGGAACATATAGTACATTGTTGGTTTAGAGATTATAAAAAAAAGAGTACCATATGTGAAGATTAGTAATTATTCATTAAAGGGCCTTGCCCGCACTGCAAGAGTTAAAGAGGTTGTAAACCCCCAAAAAAAAATGTTTTCTCTTTTTGCAACCTGCAAGAGAAACACATAATGAGCTAGTAGTATGCATCGCATACTAGCTCATTATGAAATACTTACCTTAGAACGAGCCCCCACCGTGCCGTCCGCTTACCTGTATGACGGGCGACATGTCCAGTCGCCTGTCTTCCGGGATCGCGGCATCCGGCCATCTGATTGGCCGGAGCCGCGGTGATGTCACTCCCGCGCACGCGCACGGGAGCCGACGGTCACAGCATGGAGCTCTGAAGGAACGGCACGAGCGGCCGTTCCTTCAGAGCGCATGCGCCAGTGACGTCACTGGCTGCATGTAAGGTAAATATCTCCTAAACGGTGCATGTTTTAGGAGATATCTCCTATAGGTAAGTCTTAATATAGGCTTACCTATAGGTACAAGTTACAGAGGAGGGTTTACTTCCTCTTTAAATAGCTTGTTTTGTCCAGGGGAGAGGAGAGACAGTTTTACTTACCTGATCCTCTGCGACCTTGGCAGAGTGTGCTCTCCAACGTTCCAGTGGGGAACTCTCCCTCTGAGTCATTATGTCCAGTGTAGGGCTCTGGACCCTGCTTTGGCCTTAATGATGTCAGGACCCTAGACTGCTGGAGCATTGGGGAGAGTAAGCTGTTGGGACCAGTCTAGCTGTGGGGAGGGGTGGAGGATTGGGTCAGTAAATCTTCTTTTCTTTTTCCCCTAGACCAAAACAAGCATATAACCATTGCAAGGCAGATACAGCCCCACTGCAAAGGATCATGTTTAAGTTGCCCGGAGTTTGTTCTTTGTAACCGCCCTCTGCAATTGCAAAGTGTCTTATTTTTTGTTTACACAACGGATATCTTTTCTTTATTTATTTTTGGCTTCTTTACTTGTTGCCATTGCAGCCTAGGCCAGAATTACATGTTCCTTGTCTTGTAGCTTCCTGGGAAACTCATGTCACAACTCCCTGGAGGCTGCTGAAGTAGACACAGAACGGCTGGGGACAGGCCAGAGATCAAGCTCAGCACTTCATTGAGAGCTGGCTGCCAAAACCCAGAAGATGCCAATAGCTGAAGAGGACCAAGATGGCAGCACTGGAATTAGGCTATGTCACTCTAACAGAAGATCACAGCTGGACAATGCAGGATTCACTGTGGGGGTGAATACTTATTTTGAAGTTAACCCTGTGATACAGGTAAGAGGGGGAAAAAAAACGTGGAAGGGGAGTTAAAGGGGAACTAAACCCATTGAACACTTTCCCAAAACAATTACATTCAAGGCGTGCCGTGAATGATAACTGTCACTATGGCTTGTGCCCTCAACTGATCACATGTGCAGCGCCATGGCAACTGGAGATCAAGCAAAGGCTAAGATGGCAGCCTTTCTTGACTGTAAAGGGTAGGGAGATCTGCATGATCTCTAGTTGCTAAGGATGGGCATCACTTTTTCAGCACTTGGTGTATTTTTTATCCAGCACTATGGCACTTTTATACCATTGATGAATATTTATTTATTTATTAGTTCTATTGAATTTATTCTTGACTTTGGTTTAATATTGGATTGAACACACATCAGAGAAGCGCCAACCTCACACCCCCCTTTTTTAATAATTTCAATATTTCCATTTGGAAATATAGAGGTGGCAGCACATTCCAGAGCGCGGGATAGTCCCAGACTTTTTATTACCTCTAACAGTGAATCATGGTATCAGATTATCTCTGCAATAAAATACATAGACTTGTAAAGAACTGGATTTTCCATGGGACAATCCATGCTGCTGGTCGATGAAAGTTGTCCTATGTAGCTGTTAGTGCTTGAAGTGGATCTAAAGGCAGAAGATTTTATAGAATGCATTAAGATAAAAAAACTTTCTGTGTGCCGCAGTCCCCTCAGCCCCCATAATACCTACCTGAGCCCCATCTTGATCCAGCGATGTTGCATGAGAGCCTCGGCTCTCCGGGGACTCTCCCTCATTGGCTGAGACAGCAGTGGGTGCTGCTGTCTATCAAAATCAGTGAGCCAACGAGGAGAGAGAGGAGGCAGGGCATGGACACACAGAGCAGTGGCTTGGCTCGGGTGCCCCCATATCAAGCTGCTTGCTGTGGGGGCACTCGGCAGGAGGGAGGGGCCAGGAGCTCTGGTGAGGGACCAGCGAAGTAGAGGATCTGGGCTGCTCTGTGCAAAACCAACTGCACAGAGCAAGTAAGTTTAAAATGTTTGTTATTTAAAAAACAAAAACAAAAAACAAGACTTTAATGTTAAAATAATTAAACAAAAAACAGTCAAACATGCAGTTAAACCTCTAATGTGGGTTGCAAGCAACAAAGAAAAAGTAAGTCCACACCACCTAGGTAATAACCTTACTGTTACATTATCATGTGGCACTGCCAACGTTGATGTGAGAATCTCTTGCATATCTTTATACAATCCCCAGAAGGGTTCCAAAGCTATGTCTTGCTATTATTATCACAATAGATAATGTGGGTCAACCGGCTATGTAAAGAATGACTTGTTATGTTTCATATTTGCAGGCATATTCAGAAATACTAAAGGAAAGATATAATAAAATGTATATTGTGTGGATCTGGACTCAATAAAGTGAATTTTGATTGGCAGGTATGGGTCAATGACTTCACTTTTTACTGTATAGGCGTGCTAGCTTTCGCATCTCCTGTCCTGTAACTTTGTTACCACATTATCTGTTCTGGCAGCTCTCATAAGTTCAAGAACAGAGTACATCACACTTACAGCACATTTCCCAGATGAAGAAGACCAACGTACTGGCTCTGTGACCTGATGTACGAGCACCAATCAGACGTTATGCTTTCATTATGCCACTTCCACTAGACACATAAGCATTTATAACTGGTTAGTTGTTTGAGTCACAGCACAAAATCTGTTTCGGCAGCAAGCCCTATTGTGTATTCCAGACATTTCCAGGGACACACCTTATAAAAATAGGATTGAATTGGATGTGACTATCCGTGTGACAGTATAGTGACCTAAGACATTACATCAGAGTTTAAGACAACAAGGTCTGTTGCAGATCAGATGGCAAAGAAATCCTATACAGCAGAAAATGAGCCCTGCCAAAGTTAATTTTCACTGTCGCTTGGACGTGCCATGTCTTGTTGCCAACAAATACAGTAAATTCTATATTCCAGACAAATGGTCCCCATCTGCATTTTATTAGACATTTTTCCTCTTGATTATTTACATGATCTTTTGTGAACACAAAACACACACTACTCTAATGACATCCAATACGGAACTGAGAATAATGGGGAATAACATCAGTCTGACTCTTCTGTTCAGATATATGCTGACTATTTCCATGAGAAGAAGGGTTAATTTACAACATGGAAAAGAATCTTGTAGGCAGCATACAACTCTGAAAGTTGACATCAGGCACGCACGCCAGTTAAAGTTTGGGGCCTGGTGGAGTCTATGCAGCCTGCTACATTGGATTTTAACCAATTTTTTGGTGTTTTTATATTTATATTATTACTTTTTACTTACTGCTGCCATGGTAAAAAGATATTAAGGAGTGCTTTACTGGTTTACAATGAGTTTTCCATCATTTCTTTTTATTTCATTGGCGGCACCCTACGGAGGTGGGGGGATGTGGGATGGTCGGATGAAATCGGGATACAGTAAACCCCCCTCCATATATTCATACGCTAAGACCTACACCCACCCCCTTAGACTTTGAGCTCCCATTTTTAACTCTTTCTGACCTGTTCCCTCCTTTTTGCCCATTTGCTCTTCTGCGGGTCTCACTTTATAAGTGTCACCTTTCTACTAGAAAAATGATTGGGTGTTGCTGGTAATATCTGGTTTCCTTTTCTGCGTGATGGTCAAACTCTATCAAAGACTTCTGATCAATCTTTTCTATCATAAAAATAGACACCTAAACTATGTTCAATAGTTTCTTATTTCATTGGTGGCACCCTATGGAGGTGGGGGTGATCTATGTGGGATGGTCGAATCAAATCGGGATATTGTATGTTGAGATTCATTCATACGCTAAGGCCTACACCCCCTTAGACTTTGAGCTCCCATTTTTAACCCTTTCTGACCTGTTCCCCCATAATCATGCAACCCCTTCGTCCATTTGCTCTTCTGTGGGTTCAACTTTATACGTGGCACCTCTCTACTAGAAAAATGATTGGGTGTTGCTGGTAATATCTGGTTTCCTTTTCTGCACGATGGTCAAACTCTATCAAAGTCTTCTGATCAAGCTTTTCTATCATAAAAATAGACACCTAAACTATGTTCAATAGTTTTTGATTTCATTGCTGGCACCCTATGGAGGTGTAGGTGATCTATGTGTGATGGTCGGATCAAATCGGGATATTGTATGTTGAGATTTATTCATACGCTAAGACCTACACCCCCTTAGACTTTGAGCTCCCATTTTTAACTTTTTCTGACCTGTTCCCCCCATAATCCTGCAGCCTCTTTGTCCATTTGCTCTTCTGCGGGTCTCCCTTTATAAGTGGCAACTTTCTGCTAGAAAAATTTTTGGGTGTTGCTGGTAATATCTGCTTTCCTTTTCTGCATGATGGTCAAACTCTATCAAAGTCTTCTGATCAAGCTTTTCTATCATAAAAATATACACCTAAACTATGTCCAATAGTTTTTTTATTTCATTGGTGGCACCCTATGGAGGTAGAGATGATCTATGTGGAATGGTCGAATCAAATCGGGATATTGTATGTTGAGATTTATTCATACGCTAAGACCTACACCCCTTTAGACTTTGAGCTCCCATTTTTAACCCTTTGTGACCTGTTCCCCCCTTTATTATGCAGCCTCTTTGCCCATTTTCTCTTCTGCGGGTCTCACTTTATAGGTGACACCTCTCTACTAGAAAAATTATTGGGTGTTGCTGGTAATATCTGGTTTCCTTTTCTGCATGATGGTCAAACTCTTTCAAAGTCTTCTGATCAAGCTTTTCTATCATTAAAATAGACACCTAAACTATGTTCAATAGTTTTTTATTTCATTGGTGGCCCCCTATGTAGGTGGAGGTGATCTATGTGGGATGGTCAGATCAAATCGGGATACTGTATCTTGGGATTCATTCATGCGCTAAGACCTACACCCTCTTAGACTTTGAGCTCCCATTTTTAACCCTTTCTGACCTGTTCCCCCCATAATAATGCAGCCTCTTCGTACATTTACTCTTCTGCGAGTCTCACTTTATATGTGGCAACTCAGTACTAGAAAAATGATTGGGTGTTGCTTGTTAAATCTGGTTTCCTTTTCTGCACAATGGTCAAACTCTATCAAAGTCTTCTGATCAAGCTTTTCTATCATGAAAATAGACACCTAAACTATGTTCAATAGTTTTTTATTTCATTGGTGGCACCCTATGGAGGTGGAGATGATCTATGTGGGATGGTCAGATCACATCGGGATATTGTATGTTGAGATTCCTTCATACGATAAGGCCTACACCCCCTTAAACTTTGAGCTCCTATGTTTAACCCTTTCTGACCTGTTCCCCCCTTTATCATGCAGCCTCTTTGCCCATTTGCTCTTCTGCGGGTCTCACTTTATAGGTGGCACCTCTCCATTAGAAAAATGATTGGGTGTTGCTGGTAATATCTGGTTTCCTTTTCTGCATGATGGTCAAACTCTTTCAAAGTCTTCTGATCAAGCTTTTCTATCATGAAAATAGACACCTAAACTATGTTCAATAGTTTTTTATTTCATTGGTGGCACCCTATGGAGGTGGAGATGATCTATGTGGGATGGTCAGACCAAATCGGGATATTGTATGTTGAGATTCATTCATACGATAAGACCTACACCCCCTTAGACTTTGAGCTCCCATTTTTAACTTTTTCTGACCTGTTCCCCCCATAATCCTGCAGCCTCTTTGTCCATTTGCTCTTCTGCGCGTCTCACTTTATAAGTGGCAACTTTCTGCTAGAAAAATTTTTGGGTGTTGCTGGTAATATCTGCTTTCCTTTTCTGCATGATGGTCAAACTCTATCAAAGTCTTCTGATCAAGCTTTTCTATCATAAAAATATACACCTAAACTATGTCCAATAGTTTTTTTATTTCATTGGTGGCACCCTATGGAGGTAGAGATGATCTATGTGGAATGGTCGAATCAAATCGGGATATTGTATGTTGAGATTTATTCATACGCTAAGACCTACACCCCTTTAGACTTTGAGCTCCCATTTTTAACCCTTTCTGACCTGTTCCCCCCTTTATTATGCAGCCTCTTTGCCCATTTGCTCTTCTGCGGGTCTCACTTTATAGGTGACACCTCTCTACTAGAAAAATTATTGGGTGTTGCTGGTAATATCTGGTTTCCTTTTCTGCATGATGGTCAAACTCTATCAAAGTCTTCTGATCAAGCTTTTCTATCATAAAAATAGACACCTAAACTATGTTCAATAGTTTTTTATTTTATTGGTGGCACCCTATGGAGGTGGAGGTGATCCATGTGGGATGGTTAGATCATATTGAGATATTATATGTTGAGATTAATTCATATGCTAAGACCTACACCCCCTTAGACTTGGAGCTCCTATTTTTAACCCTTTCTGACCTGTTCCCCCCATAATAATGATCAAGCTTTTCTATCATGAAAATAGGCACCTAAACTATGTTCAATAAAGCAATGCACAGTACCCCATAACAACTAATCCAAAGTCAATACTCAAGCTGCAGTAAAATGATTTGTTGCCATGGACTGCTGAGCTTTGGTGATCATTGCTCATTCACTACCTTATTGAAAAGCCCAACATATCTTTTGAGTTGAAGCCATGATAAACAACCGGTCCTCAAACACAATCACAAGCAGATATGGCAGGTGATATAACACAATAAAGTATCTAGTACTTTGACGGTATTAAAGCAAATGTCACTACGTTTGCTTTCCAATCATGTTGTGACATTTATATAGGTAGTAAAGAAACAATGTAAGTGAAAATATGTACCCATAACGCATATTATTAATGCATAAACCTTTGAATGTGACAGAAGCGTGACATTTGTTTCAATGTATTTCATTTTGCTTCCAAGGAATTCTGCATATGTATCATTTATGAAGACAATAGGCATTTAAAAATAGGCTTGCTCAGGCAATAGCTGATCTGATTTGCTGGTGAGTTTATGTAGAACCAATATAAAATTATGCAGAGGCTTGGGTGAACATCAGATTTCAATTCTGCATCTCTCAGCTTGAGGCAAATAAGTGAGCCGTGTAATGCCATAAAATATACTGTATCTTTATCCCAATAGTGCACATTTGGCACTCTGCTTAATTCCCTAAACCTGCTGATACAGAGCTCTAACAATAGAGAGTAATTTGCTACAGAAAAGCCTGTGTATGTATTTTCTCACCAGTGTCAGGGCACTAGAATTATATCTCAATGGCTCCTGGATTGCCAAATTCCCATTTGGGTTATCATGTAGAATATAGGTCAAGATTTCCATAGATGACTTATGAAGTGTGGATATTATACAAGAAAGAAGAGTGGATTGTGGGATAATGGCATTATCTAGAAGCTGGCTCCATATATAGCAGTCAATTCTTAAAGCTATAAAGGGCATGTTGCATATGGAAGAAGTATTAGCTTTAACATGTTTTTGCATGCATTAAAAGTGATCTGTTGCAAATTCTGGTCTTTGATGTTTTCAGAATGCATAGAATGACATTTTGCTATAGGTGGAAAGCACTGCTTTTTAAAAAAAAAAAACTTCAGAAATTGAACTGAAAGTTTGAAAATATGAGCTGAGCTCAACAACTGATTCTTAGTGAACTCTTTATAGTATTAACATACAGAAAATGTATAAAAGCAGGTGAAAGGAATATGTTTTTAGCATCACATTCCTTGAATATTGTAATACAAAAGAAACATTGGATAAGAATGGGATTTTAACGTTGATAAATCAGTTAACCAAAAACAAAACAGTTCAAATCCAAATATTTATTGCAAATCCATTTTAAAATCCATAGATAATTTCACAGAATTGATATCCCTTGTAAATACTCTATGGTGTTGGCAGAGTCCTTTATGCATTTATCTTCTACATGTTTCGCCGTATGGCTTCTTCAGGAAGTATGCATACAGGATATTAACAGGAAAACAAAAATATACATACAAGACACATGGTAATAATTGAAAAGATTTAAATAGATGCATTGTTCAGAGAGGTAAAAACCCACTAAAATACAGAGTGGAAGCTGTTTTGCAGCTTCTATGAATGAAACACCATCTATGAATGGAAAACAGGCTGATGAATGAAAGGCCCACCTCCCCCATTCATATACACCAACACAGTTTGCTATCAACAAAGCTGGCTGTTCTGAATGTGCTGTCCTATTTGTCGCAACCAGGTCAACAAAAGCAATTCTCCAGGACTAAAAACACAACTGCAATGTATATATAAACTGACACGTTTAGGTATATTTGACTTTGGATGTTGATTTACCAAAGACAAATTGTTTGTTCACAATTTCAAAAGTGGTGAAAATTCAAAAGTGGTGAAAATTAACTTTTCAACAAGTCCCCAATCACATGCACAGAAAAGTAATAAAAAAACAAAAACAAATTTTGCTTGCACATGATTGGATGATAAATGTCTCCTCATTCACTAAGTTGTTCAATTAAGAGCTCAGTACTATAAGGCTGGTTTCACACTTATGTGAATTGGATGCGGTTTTCCCCACATTTAATTTGCATGACAGAAGACTGTGACTGGCAGTGCACACAGGTCCGGGGTGGCCGCGGTTGGCACTGGAAAAGGATCCTGTGTGTCTTTGGCTCAGTTTTAGGTCCGATTTCAGGCAAAAATTCGGACCTGATTCGCACCTGAAATGGAGAACAGGGATGCACCGGACCACCTGCTGCGAGCCGTGGCCGCAGCTATTGTGAACCCGGCCTAAAAGGAAAAAGTGGTACTTCCTTTTTAAGCACCTGCCTACTGCCCGCTGCAGTTTTAGTGCGGCAGGCTGGCTCGGCTGCGCGAAACAACGTAGGGGTACGTCAGTTCGCAGGAGTGGTGCTGGGAGGCAGCGCGCTCCCGCCCCACTAGGCAGCGGGGATGCTGATCCACGGAACCGGTGGCCACAATTGCTGCCGGGCACCCGCGATCGCTTCCCGCTGAGAGAGAAGGACGGTCAGCTGATGACCGTTGTTCTCTCTGAAATTATCACAGAGCGCCTGTGATCCTTCTATATAGGAACACAGGCCTCTATGATAATTTCACAAGTCCCTCCCCCATACAGTTAGAAAACATTTACATTTCACAATTAACCATTTGATCATCCCTAGGTTAACCCCATTCCCTGTCAGTGTCATTATTCCAGTAACTCCATATTTTTTGCACTGATTACTGTAGTAATGTCACTGGTAACCCAAAAGTGTCAAAAATGTCAGTTAGGGGGTCTGATCTGTCTGCTGCAATGTTGCAGTCCCACAAAAAATTGCAGATCGCCACCATTACTAGTAAAAATTAATAAATAAATACAATACAAATGACATAAATCTTTCCCCTAGTTTGTAGACGCGATAACTTTTGTGCCAACTAATCAAAATAAACTTATTGCGATTTTTTGTACCAAAAATATGTAGCAGAATACAAATTGGCCTAAAACGATGAAAAATTTAGATTTTTTAATTTTTTTGGGGGGTTGGGGAATGTTATATAGCAAAATGGAATATGAAAAATATGTTTTTTTTTGTTTTTTTTTTCAGAATTGTTGCTCTTTTTTTGTTTATATCGCAAAAAATAAAAAGTGCAGAGGTGATAAAATACCACCAAAAGAAAGCTCTATTTGTGTAGAAAAAAAGGACATTAATTTTATTTCAGTACAGCTTTGCACGACTGCACAATTTTCCGTTAAAGTAACACAGTGCCGAATCGCAAAAAATTGCCTGGTCATTAAGGGAGCAAATCCTTCCGGTCCAGAATCTTCTGGTCTTAATCCTTCTGGGTAAAGAGGTTGTAAACCTCCAAAAAAATAAAAATAAAAAAATGAAAACCTGAAAGACTAAGACATAATGAGCTAGTATGCATATTAGCTCAATATAAAATACTTCCCTAAGAACGAATCCCCCGCAGTGGTGCCCGCTCACCGCTGACACGGCAGACATGTTCACCCCGTCTTCCTTCCGGGTTTGCATCCTCTAGCCATCTGATTGGCCAGAGCTGCAATGATATAACCCCCGCACAAGAACGCAGGAGCTGCCGTTCATGGCTCAGGGCTCTGAAGGAGTGGCACGGGCAGCCGTTCCTTCAGAGCGCATGCGCCAGTGATGTGCGCATGCGCCAGTGATGTCACTGGCTGCACGCAAAGTAAAAATCTCATGTTTAGGAGATATTTACAGTCCCTATAGGTAAGCCTTATCATAGGCTCACCTATAGGTACATGTTACAGAGGAAACTTTTACTTCCTCTTTAAAGAACTACTCAAACAAATGAAACCATTCAAAGCTAAATAATATAACAAAACTGCAACTATGTAAAACACAGAAAGTTTACTCAATTTACTTTCATCCACAGCACGCACACACCACCTCACAGGGTCAATGTGAGTATACCTCCTGAAATATTTGCTATATACTGTATACTGTAACTTCCTCTTTCTGATTTCTGCATCACCACCCACATTTAAACTGGCAGAGAGTAGCACAGCTAAAATTCTCAACGCTCTTATTATATTTTCTTTTAGTTCTCTACCTCCCTAGTCACCTCTTGATAAAGTCACATTAAGTGACCGCCAGCAATAGCATCCTTTAGATTCATCCATCAGTAGGAAACTTCCGTACTACCCAAGTTTTACAGAGGGAAACGCCGCCGTCATTGCAGTTAGTAATTGGGCGGAAAAGTGATTAAAATCTAGTTGTGTGCTCTTTAATCCACACACCAGGAAACTGGAGAATTGTTTCTCATTTATCAGATGTAAATCAATCTACGTAGCAGCGTTAAATGACTAGAATTTAAATGCAAATAAAATACATTTTCCATTTACTTAAATCCATTAGATAATATACTTACATGTTCAGAATGTGGAACTGTTAATTAATATGATTTATAAGTAAGCAGTATGGGTGAAATTTTCTATGCATGCAGAAATAAACTGGAAAACCAATTATAGGACAAATATTTAAAGGTGAAACATAGTTTCTGAAGGAAATAGACTCCATCCTATCAAAAAGTAACTTGAAACTTGATAGAGGGTCACATCTGACCCAAAATGTTGCCTTTCATAGAGTAAGTTTAACTAATATGCACAAATCTGCTTCTATGGGGTGTGATAGTCAAGCCGTTATTTGCCATGATATTGGATGACTCTGTTGAGCTAAGAACATTTGAATACAATTGCCAATTAACTGTATAGAAGTCCTCTGTGCTGACTATTTGGAATAAAGCATCATTTCCAAGACATAACAAAGCTCAGGATTCCCTGTAACTACAATTACATCTGCAAACCATAATATCAATCATACTGCAGATCTGTTATCTTTATATGTCCATCTTTGTGAAAACACATGGAATTAACCACTGCACACTAGGGGTGTTGAAAATAATCGTTGCATCGATGCATCGCGATGCGGCCTTGAACGATTCAAATCCGATGCTGAGGAACGGCCGCATCGATGCGTGGATGATGTCATCCCGCCCCCCCCCCCCCGCCTCTCCAAGGACAGCCCTGCTGGCTGCCCGTGCACTCAAAAGTTAAAACAACAAATTAGTGTCAGTGACTCAGTTTCAGGGACACTTCCAGTGTGTAAGGGTTAATGTAAACTGATGACTGATTTTACCTTATCATCTCCGGTCTTTTCAGCTCCGTCACAGTCACGTGCCCTCTGGCCGGCCGATCTCCTCCTCCTCCCCCTCCTCCCTGCCGGCCGAGTGCACGTGCACGAGTGCAGACTGATGATGAAAATACCGGAGATAATAAGGTAATCACTCAAGCATCAGTTTACATTAACCCTTACACACTGGAAGTGTCCCTGAAACGGAGTCACAGACACAAATTTTTTTAACTTTTGAGTTTTTTTTTTCTTTTTTCATTTAGATTGGGGGGTTAGACCTTTTTAGGTCGCTTGTTAGGATTTTATGTTTCCATTGGACTGATTAACCTCTCTTGGAGGGGGTACTGTTCCCTTCTTCAGTTCTACCCCCACCCGCTACCCCCTACTCACCAAGTTTTTATTGCTTCTTTTGTTTTTAATACTTTTTTTTTTTTCATTTTGGATTGAACAAGGGAGGGTTATAACCCCTGTCAGATTTTTTTCCACCATCTGTGTCACATTTACTTCCTGTCCCATATCCAAACAGGAAGAGGAAATCCTGGCAAATAAAGGGAATTTATTGGGGACCTCCCAGAACTAGTGTCCCCATTGAAAGATTTTCCCTCTATTATTTTTCTGGGGACAACCAAAAATGTAGGTTTTTGTTTTTATTTTCACTTTTAATGATAATTGTAAACAGGACAAATAGAGAGGGTTAATCTCCCTAATGGGAGCAAAGACAGCAATTAAAAACTGACAGGTGCTCTTATCCATCTCCAGTCTATCCAAAACCTAACAGCCTTTAGTTATTCTTTAATGGTAATGGTGACCATTTTTTTTTTCCAATAAAAAAGCTTTATTGATATTAATCAAACAAACATATGCAACAGTGTGACAAAGCAAAATAAAACATGTCAAATACAAGGTATGAAAATGGTGTGATATAAGTCGGTTTCATCCAGAAACTGGACAAATTCAGGTAAAGTGACTGAACAATGAAACCAATCTCAATTGAATGATACTGAGTACATAAACTTAAGTAGGGTAGGCCGGAGCCCACACCTGCGGCTGAGTAGCCACATATAGAAAGAATAAAAGGAAGAAGAGGAGAAAAGAGGGGGAAAGGAAGAATGAGAAGTGAAAGGTGGTTGAGGGGGAAAGGTAGGATGGGTAAGGGAATGGTAAATTACCAGGATGTGAGACCGGGGGAGACCAAAGGGTGTTCGCCAATGAGGTATCCAATTGTTGTTATCTGTATCATGAGCTGAATAGTCAGGAAATACTTTCGAGACTAATGGGTAGCGAGGTTCTTGTATGCATCAGACAGGGTGAATTCTATCCATGGACGCCAAGTCTTATGGAAAGCTGAGTCATTTTCTTTTTTAATAGCTATAATCTCTTCGATCTCATAGAACATTTTGACTTTATCAAGCCATTCTTTAGTCGAAGGTTTAGATTGGGAGTTCCAGCGAAGGGGTATGACCACCTTGGCTGCGTTAAGCAGATGTCTGGAGAGAGATTGTTTGTATCTCTTATAAGAAAAGTTGTGTAAGTGTAATAGGCAGCAAGCAGCGTCTAAGGTGAGAGTGGTTTTGGTGATGATTTTTATAAGATGGATGACCTCGTTCCGGAAGTTTTGGATAACGGCGCAAGACCACCACAAGTGCAGAAAGGTTCCTCTTTCTTTTAAACACCTCCAACATCTGTCAGAGCTCTGCGGAGACCACACCTTTAGTTGTACTGGGGTGAGATACCATTGCGTCAAAATTTTGAATGAGGTTTCTTGGACTTTTGTGCTCAGAGAACACTTGTGTGTGAAAACGCAAGCCTTCTCCCAGTTTTTATCAGAAATGCTGCAATTAAGATCTCTTTCCCAGGTTAATTTATATTTATCTGACGACCTCCTAGAGGTCTGAGATAGCCATTTATAGGCCTGAGACGTAGATTTGGGGCAAGGTGTTTGGCCATCGCAGATCTCCTCAAACGCCGTCGGTGGAGTATTCAAGTGGAACTTATGTTTTTGGTTTCGTATAAAATCATGCAATAGCATATAATTCCAGAAGGAAATGCTGTAGCCTTTGGGTTGTAACCTATTAAAGTCAACAAAAGAGAGTATACATGATTGCCTTAGGCAATCCTTGATACGTAATTGCGTGTGTATTTGTTGTGTATTTACGGTCTTTGCTCTGAAATCCAAACCCGGAACAAAGTCAGGGTTATTAGTAATAGGGGTCATAATCCCATATTTGGACACAAGTTGATATTCTGGGGCTATACGGTTGAAAATAGCTAGTGTGGTGGAGATCAGCGGGTGTTGCCTGACTTCTGGTGGGTAATTACTAGGGTTGGACCATATTAGATTGTGAACGGAATACTTTGAGCAGCTCTTCTCTAGATCTACCCAATCCTTTTGTTGGGAATGGCAATGCCAATCCACGACCCTAGTGATGTGTGTGGCTTGATAATACTTGGTAAAGTCTGGTAAGCCAATGCCCCCATTGGGCTTGGAACGTTGTAAGGCCTGCAAATTAATTCTAGGTCTCTTCAGTGCCCAAAGAAATTGTCTTTGGATGGTAAGTAACTTGGGAAAAAAGCTATTAGGAATTTTGATCGGGAGAGCGTGGAAAAGGTATAATAAACGTGGTAGAATTACCATCTTTAGGATAGCTGCTCTCCCAAACCACGAGAAGTTCTTTGAGTTCCAGATCTTGAGATCCTTACTTATGGACGACAGCAAAGGAGTAAAGTTAGACAAAGATAGCCTCAATTTTAGGAGTTAGTTGGATTCCTAAATACTTTAGTGATTTGGGTTCCCATTTGTAAGGACAATTGCTATGGGTGAGCGATTTGATGTTATCCGGTAAGGAAACATCCATCGCTTCAGACTTGGAGTGATTGACTTTAAAATTGGAAAGAAATCTGAATTTTTGGAATTGGAGATTTAGGTTTGGTATTGAAATGTGGGGCTGGGTGATATAAAACAATAGATCATCTGCATAAGCAGCGACCTTGAATTCCTTGTCTTTAACACTAAATCCATGGATCGCTGGATCGGCAATTACGTGTCTTATCAATGGCTCCAGGGCTAGAATAAAAAGAATCGGCGATAATGGGCAGCCCTGTCTTGTCCCGTTTTTTAAATGTAGCGGTGTAGAGAACACATTGTTTACTTTAACCTTTGCTATTGGGTCCGTGTATAAGGGGTGACCATTGTCAGTGAGAAAGTGAAATATCATTTTTTTAGAGTTGTCCCTAGAACAAAGGGTAAGAGGAAATCTCCCAATAGGAACCCCTGTTCCGAGGATAACTGTCTAGAAAGGAATTCACCCTTACTTCCTGTTGCATCTATCGGACAGGAATAAAAGAAAATTTTCCCAATGTTACATAGACATAAAAAAAAAAACAAGCATGGGAGTTAAACTTTCTCTACTTTTTCCAAAACAAAAACAATTCTGGTAAAACATACATTTTAATTCAAAGTGTATTTTGGTCAGTTTGATGACCCCAAGAGTCCTTTATTTTTTTAGAATAGTCCATATTCCCATCGCACACGTTCTTTGATACAGGCACATCTGTTAAGGTTTCTGCATGGATCACCAGCTGGACACTGGATATATCACAGATAAGTATACATGTTTGCCATCACACCATGAATCTTACATAGCAGTCCAAAAAAAACATTTTATTGCGATCATATCACATCAAGGTAAGTGCAAAGCAGTAAGTGCTGGCGAACATGTACAGGCGGTCCCCGGGTTGCAAACATCTGACTTACAAATGACTCCTACTTACAAATGGAGGGAGACACTAGGAAAGGAGAGGAAATCTTCCCCCAGGAAGGGAAATTGACTCCTGGAAGAGTGTCTCCACTGAACCTTTATCACCAATCCTTGTTTCCACAACAACCCAACATTTTCAAAATCCAAAGTCACAGGGATAGAAAGTGAGGTGAAATTTTCTGAACAGGGGCACAAACCATAATTTTTTTTATTTTGGCTGGAGCTACGCTTAAAAAATTTACCTGTTCCGAATTACAAACAAATTCAACTTAAGAACAAACCTACAGACCCTATCTTGTTCGTAACCCGGGGACCACCTGTATACTTATCCTTTAGTTTTTTATCTGGTGTCACTGGTGGGTGCACCTTACAGGAGCACTGAAAAACGCTTGCGTAATGATGTGTCAGTGCTGTTCCATGCAGTAGTACTGTAAGCCCAGTCCAGCTTGATCAAGCTCCCCATGGGCTGTGTCTATAACAGTGTGGAGTCACAAGAAAGGTCCTAAAGACTCTGGCCACCATTTACCTGGAAGTTGGTGATGCCAGGTAGTGGAGGTGGATGTGAAGGGTAGAGCTAAACCATAGATTGCAAGCTCTAACGAGCAGGGCCCTCTGATTCCTACTGTATTAAAGTGTATTGTATTTGTACTGTCTACCCCCAAGTTGTAAAGTCAGCGCTATACAAATCGTATATAGTAATAATAATAATAATAATAATACTGGGTAAGAAACGTAAACACAAGAAAGTGGATAAAAAAAAAAGAAAAAAATATTTAATAAAAATAATAATAATAATAATAGCTTTGTATAATTTCAATAATAATTCTCCTTAAAATAAAATATATTTTATCATGATAAAAGTATAATAATAATGATCTTATAATTATGTACAGTTTTTAGAGTAAAACATCTCCTTTGTTTTAGCTATAGCTCTCTGTCTACATACGTCCTTGCGTTCAAAAATTAACAAGCCGCTTGCAATAAAAGTATTTCCCTTCAGCGCAATGTCAAGCCCCACAGCAGCAGATTATTTCTGAATGTCCAATGGTGGTTAATTAAGAAATGCAGAGACGGCTTAATAACCTGACAGGTACATTCACAGCGTACATCCTGGAAAGTCCCATTGTTTAATGTTCTTGCTCCATCAGCACACTTCTGTCATCTGCTGCCACCAACATCTTCCTTAAGGGTGCCGTCACACTTCTGCAGTAAAGCACACTGTCTCACCTCAGGGAATCTGCAGCTTTAGTCCAATATCCATCTTAGTCAATTGGTGTGGTTCATGTCAGTGCATAAAAATTCAGTTTCTTTTTTTTACAAATTCTTTCCAGCTGAAATTGAGCATAACCGTCTATCACTTGAATGGAAATGCACTAATGCGTGTGTTGTAGGAGTGTTTGGTCTACAGGAATTCCAGCTTAATATGTAACAGTTGTTTCCCCTTAATTCACTAACAATAGAACTGAGACAAACTACCTGTAGAAACAATACATCTAAACATAAAATAATGCATAAAACCAGATGTGTCAAACTGGTACATTTTCAGATGCTCAAGTGTAACTATATCGTGTCTCTGATTTTTTTAGTAACAAACAAGACTTGAAAGCAACTTTTTTTTTGTGTATGTGTGCACTATTATATTGTTCAATCTGTATACTTCTTTTAGCAGCACCAAGCTTAGAATTGTGTGTTTAGGGTGTGCCCCCCAATATATTTTTTGTTGCATGTCTAGTCCCAACCAGACTTCTGGGTGGAGCCCCTACTCTCCCACACCAATACCTCATTATCATTCTCCACCTGTGAGTAGTTATAGGAGGGGTCCCTTCATTGCAGTTTTAGAAGAGGAATCTGCAGCTAGCAAACTTCTCCCATGCAATGAGTGAGTATGCCCTATGGTTCTGAGAAGTGGGATTTATCTTTTCTATGAATAGTGTAGGGCTCACTGAAAATGGGGTACTTTGACGTAGTGGTGGGTTTAAGTACAATATGGCCATATGGTGTGACTAAATCCCAATATTTACTTAATAAGAGCAGGTGTTTTAAGTAGCCTTGCAAGATTTGTGCACTATTATATTGTTCAATCTGAATTTTTAGCGTCTCATTACTACACTTCATTTTGTCTTCTCTGACAACAAAATTAACCTGTGCCCTGGCTATGCATACAAAGGTATTTTTATATTACAAACAAGCAGCAAGTGCACTTTAAATCAAGCCCTCAGTCATCTTTGTAGCTATATGTGTTGTGGAGTAATCCATCTTCAAATTTTGCTTTTTGCACTATTATTGTCTATTGCACCAAAATATTAGCAGCCTGCCACCCCTCTGTTGAAAACGCACCTGTGTCCTTCATCTGCAGCTAAACACTGGAAACCCATGTACCGGGGCTAAACATCCAGTGTGCATGGGGCCTTGGAATAAGGACTGAAGTCTGACTTTAGTTTTTGCTGTGATCTTAAAAGATTTTTAAGAATGAATTACTTCACAGAACAAGCATCTAGAGATGTCAGGGATGGCTTGTTTTAAAGCCACTTTTATTGCTGGTTAGGAATATGTAGTAATGTACAGCTGGACACTGGAGAAAGCAAAGATGCTGCCTTGCAGTGGGGCTGCACTGCTCAGCATGGTTTAAATGCTTGTTTAGGTCTAAATACCTTTTCTCATCAACAGTATACAGAAGTCTTGTGACTCCTAGCAATGTCTGGTTAAAGCTTGTAGGAGGAGTTTTCATAGTGCTCTGGCTGTCCTATCAGGATGCAGGACCCCTGACCCTCTGTCTGGACAGTGCTGATTGGACCTGTGCTGATCACATGCACTCTCCCAAGAAAAAAAAAACTCTCTAGCAATACACACCAAACTGAGCATGTGCAAAAGTCACCCTTTCTGGCCTAATGGTGTCTAGGAGTTGCTTTTTCTAAAAAATGTATTGCTGAATAAACTTGGATAGGGGAGCTCTGGGATACTTCATTTACTCTGATCAGCAATCAGAGGACATTCTTCTGGTGTTAATCCTTAGGACAGTCCCTTTAATAATAGCCTAGAAATTGGACTGCACTGAGACACCACCAGAAATACCCCAGCCCAGGCAAGCACTAGTACTGACACACAGGGAATAGCAGCAGCAACAATCACCAGGATCCTGCACTCAGGTCTGTACTCACAATGTCCCTGGATTCTTGGATCTCTCTTTACAATATTATGCAGACATTTTCCTAGTGAACTCTCCAGACCGGCTCTGTTTTCAGCAAACAGCCCCCCCCCCAGCTTTAGCATAGCTGGAATCTCGACATGCAAAGGTAGAATTTTAGCTGCTCTGCCTGGAAGGACAGCAGCCACTCAGGCTGGGAACTTCTCCTCCTGGACAAGAATCAGGCAGCACCAAATCTCAGAATATTTATGCACTCCCCAGCCACCTTCTGGGATCAGCTGAGACAACAGGCTGCTAATTTGCCTTTCCAGTCCACTATATTCTGGAATCCTCCAGAAGGCAGGGGGAAACAATCAAACCTGCAACCTGTGGCATCCCGAACAGGCCAAAGCAATCACAAACTGCTCCACTGATTACAGTAAAGCCAAAAAGGACCAAATGTACCTAGCTTTCCTAGCAACCAAACTAGTAGAGTGCCTCACATGTATACAGCTACCAATTGCATTTTTTTTTTTTTTACAATAGTTAGTAAAAAAATATAAGTGCATTTTCTGATTATTAAACAGCCGCTCTCTGTTAGTTAGCAGTAGTAGCTCACTGATTTCACTTATAGCCTGGAATCAATCTTTAATGATTATACACTCATTGGCCACTTTATCAGATACATATTGCTAGCACCGGGTTGGACCCCCTCTTGCCTTCAGAACTGCCTTCATTGTTTGTGGCATAGATTCAACAAGATGTAGGAATCATTCCACAGAGATTTTGGTCCATAGTGACATGATAACATCACGCAGTTGCTGTAGATTTGTCGGCTGCACATCCATGATGTGAATCTCCCGAATCATCCCAAAGGTGCTCTATTGCAGCGCTTCTCAACTCCGGTCCTCAGGGCACACTAACAGGCCAGATTTTAAGTATTACCTTGAGGAGATGCAGACTAGAGTACTGCAATCACTGAGCAGCAAATGATATCACCTGCGATGTATTTAAGTTTTCTTGCAAACCTGGCCTGTTAGTGTGCCCCGAGGACCAGAGTTGAGAAACACTGCTCTATTGGATTGAGTTCTGGTGACTGTGAAGGCCATTGGAGTACAGAGAACTCATTGTCATGTTCAAGAAACCTATCCTGCTGGAAGGAGCCATCAGAAGATGGGTACACTGTAGTCACAAAGGGATGGACATGGTCAGCAACAATACTCAGGTAGGCCGTGGCGTTTAAACAATGCTTTATTGGTACTAAGGGGCTCAAAGTGTGCCAAGAAAATATCCCCCACACCATTACACCACCAGCCTGAACCATTGATACAAGGCACGATGGATCCATGCTTTCATGTTGTTTACGCCAAATTCTGACCCTACCATCTGAATGTCGCAGCTGAAATTGAGACTCATCAGACCAGGCAACGTTTTCCAATCTTCTATTGTCCAATTTTGGTGGGCCTGTGAAAATTGTAGCCTCAGTTTCCTGTTCTTAGAGGACAGGAGTGGCAACCTGGTGTGGTCTTCTGCTGCTGTAGCCCTTTTGCTTCAAAGTTCGATGTGTTGTGCATTCAGAGAAGGTATTCTGCATACCTTGGTTGTAAAGGGTGGTCATTTAGTTGCTGTTGCTCACTGGGTATTTTCTCTTTTTTGGACCATTCTCTGTAAATCCTAGAGATGGTTGTGCATGAAAATCCCAGCAGATCAGTAGTTTTTGAAATAATCAGACCAGCCCGTCTGGCACCAACAACCATGCCGCGTTCAAAGTCACTTGAATCCCATTTCTGCCCAATTCTGATGCTCGGTTTGAACTTCAGCAAATCGTCTTCACCATGTCTAGATGCCGAAATGCATTGAGTTGCTGCCATGTAATTGGCTGATTACCAATTTGCGTTTCCAAGGAATTGAACAGGTGTACCTAATAAAGTGGCCAAAGAGTGTACATCTGATTAGTAATATCACTCAACACCTAGTAAAGTGAAGAGCCCAGGGCTTTTTTTCAGCAGGAACGTGGGGGAATGCAGTCCTGGCACCTCCAGTACTGAATGTATGAGGTGCTGGGGTGTGCTGAAGGGTCTACTGATGCTGGCTGCGGGGGGGTCTATTGTAGCTGGAGGGGATCCATTTTTGCACGGGGGGTCAATTGTTGCTTTGGAAGTCTATTGTTATTGGTGGAGGATCTATTGTTGGTGGGGTGGGCCTTATCTTGCTGGGGGGGTCAGTTTTTTCCTGGGAGAGTTCTACTGTTGAGGGAGGGTTCTGTTGATGCTGGCTGTGGGGAGATTTGTTGTTGCTGCCAGGGGGTCTATAGTTGCTGGGGTCTATTGTTCTGGGTAATTTCTTTTTTTTTTTTTTGCGGGTGGTCCATTTTTTTTTTTTTGGGGGGGGGGATCTTTTGTTGATGTAGGGTCTATTATTGTTGCTGGCTGCAGGGGATCTATTTTCCTGCTTTTCTTGTTGTCATTAGCAAATTACATACAAATTACTTGCCACAAAAAAAAGTTATACTTGGTTCTGTGCTCACCATAAAGGGTGGTACTGGGAGATGGGCAAGGGGTGGAACCAAGGAGCATTCCTCGGAGGTGGGTAGGGGCGGAGAAAAGGGGTGACTCAGAAAGGGGGAGTTCCTGCACCTATTCTTTCAGGAAAAAAAGCCCTGGAAGAGCCAATGCATTGCCCAGATTGCTGCTGTGGTTTACAATATGGCTGCTTGAATGGAGCACAAGAAAAAAATACATTGTAAGCTGTTATCGCTGTAATATTCTATTAACACTTTAATATCTCAGTTCATAGGGGGTACTGGACTGGAGAATTGTATTGCACTTAGGTATTCTCAAGAGGTTGATATTTTAATCAACCTTGCTTGTTATCTCCAGAATATATTGCTAAGCTGTAGGTCAAAAAGGTTAATTGGATAGCAATACCTCAAGATGACTTACAAGGTGGGATATCTTGACCTATTGTGAATCTGCAAAGAGTTAATAACATGCTAAAATGATCCAGGCATGTGGGCCTCCCTGTGTTCCTTTTATTAAACCCTTATCTCAGAGAGGTTCACTCACCAAACCACTGCAGCAATGATGAGTTATCCCGAATGCTGCAGCAATCCATATCATCATTAACAAGTGCTTAATTTCTCATCTTGATTATCTTGTTTGCATTAGTTGGAATTAAACCCTAGAATCCCCACTGGAGGGATTCCAATTTAATCAGTCGGGGAAAAGTTCCATCACTTCATTTATATTAACGATGAAATTTCCAGCTCTATTTGTTAAAACCCTTTAGCTGTCAAAAAAGGACCGAATAGCAATCACAGTCAGTGAAATGTGATCAAGTAAAAGACGTGCTAGGAAAGGGGTTGGTAACAGGTTGATCACCATCTACCCATTGATGATGGTCATGTGATGGGTAGATTGGGACCCTGCTGGTCACCACCTCTGAGACCATAGATCAGTGCGGCAATAGGGATTGCAGAGACGGGGAAGTCCTAGGCTTCTCCTCTGCTTATATGACACAGCCAAGGGGATATCTGAGAGGACTTCCCTACCTCTGTGAATGCATTTGAGGTCTGGTAAGTGAAATTTACAATGAAGAGAGATAACAGCGCTCAGGCTAGTCAAAGTCCATGATTCAAGGTGGGTGCTGAACCTCGGCTCGCCACCAGGAGAAGCATAAAAGAAGAAAATGGTCGCACACCACCACGGAATCCAATGAAGAAAAGTTCCTTTATCCACATAGGTGGTACAAGGTACAGCAGGGTAGGACAGCAACAAGAACGTAGCAGTGAACAAGCATGTAGCAGTCGTGTGAAACGCGTCTACTGTCCTACCCTGCTGTACCTTGTACCACTTATGTGGAAAAGGAACTTTTCTTCATTGGATTCCGTGGTGGTGTGCGACCATTTTCTTCTTTTATAAGGGCTTTCACACGGACGTTCCGTATGTCCGTATATCACCCCATCCGTTTGCGGGTGATATACGGACATAATGCTTGTCAATGGGATTGCGGATGTCAGTGGATGACCATCCGCGACATTGTGCATACTGCGACATTGCGGCGGACAGATCAGACCCTTGACTGACATTTTTGACACTTTGGGGTTACCAGTGACATTACTACAGTAATCAGTGCTATACATATGCACTGTTACTGTAAAATTACACTGGCAGTGAAGGGGTTAACTTTTTTTGAGAGGGAGGGGTTATGCGTGTCCCTAGGGGCGTGATTCTAACTTTTATTGGCTGTGGCTTGAGGTGTAGGAACAGTGATCAACAGTCCTACATAGCAGAACCGTATGATCACCATTCCTACACAGGGGAGAATGACAGGCGGCTTATGTAATGTAATGTTTACATTAGCCGCCTGCCTTTCTCTCTCTCCACCCAACGATCGCAAGTGACCGGCGGACATCGGGTCCGCCGGTCACACGCGCGGGGGGGGCACGCGCTCGCTCCCGGCACGCGCTCGCTCCCTATACCCTCACAGGCTAGCGACGTAGATCTACGTCGCTTTGCCTGTGAGGGGCTGACCGCCGCAGTAAATAGTCGCGCGGCGGTCGGCAAGTGGTTAAAAAAAAAAGTGGTACCCCGATGATCTTTGAGTTTGTTGATTAAAGCGTAACTCCACTTTCGTTGAGGAAAAAGCATTCCCCTCTGGGTGATCTCTGTACATTACAAGGATTATAACAAACTTTGTTGCAGATTCCTACCTTTTGTTATTCTGAAGAAATCATTATTTGTGCCTCTGTGCTGAGTGGATCTAATGGGAGTGGTTTCATAATTATCTATCAGCTGTGGCAGCTGCAAAGCTCTAATGAGGAAAGCTGCTGGGCCTGCATCCCTTTAGATGTGCTCCTATTGGGAGTATCTCACAAAAAATGACATTTCTGTTGCAGGGGATGCCAGAAATCTGACTTGTATCTTAGGCAGACTTCTGGGAAAATTGGTGAGCCAATCACACAAGCAGGAAATGATGTTTCTGAGGTGTGGTCAGTATACATTCTGTGTACAGAACAGCTCCAGGTTGCCATATTGTATTTCACGTTACGGAAAATGATGCAGGCCCAGCAGGTTTCCTCATTAGTGCTCTGTAGCTGCACAGCTGATAGATAATTATGAAATTACTCCCATTAGACCCACTGAGCACAGAGGCACAGAGGAACAAACAGTGATTTCTTCAGAATAACAAAAGGTAGGAATCTGCAACAAAGGTTGTTAAAATCCCTGCAATGTACAGAGATCACCCAGAGGGGAATGTTTTTTTTCTCAACAAAAGTGGAGTTGCACTTTAACATATTTTTCAGAAAATTGCAACAGCTGCAGATTGAAAAGGAAAGGTAATTTTTAATAACATTCAATTACAATATGATTTGTGTCACAATTGTATACCCTATATTATTTTTCTTTGTTTGCTGTTTTTTTCCCCACGAAAGTGGAGTTACCCTTTAAGTAGATCCCTGCCAAACACTGCTCTAGGAACATAAAGAGAAAGTGGCCGCACACCAAACGATGACTTGATAGTAGAAACGTTTTATTGTACAAATCTGGATACAAGGTACAACAGAATGGAAGTGGTAGATGCGTTTCACACGACCAACAGCGTGCTTGTTCACTAACTAACTTATTTGGTATTTTTTTCCCCACAAAAGTGGAGTTACCCTTTAAGTAGATCCCTGCCTAACACTGCTCTAGTCTATCCAAATTGAATATACAGGGTAGTACCAGTTAAGAATCTCTGAACCTGTAATAGCCTGTACTCATTGCAAGTTATATTTATTTTCTATTTTTTAAAAATGTATGTTTTAATTCAGCCTAACTGTACCCATTGCAAATTATATTTATTTTATATATATTTTTTTTAAATAATGTTTTTATTCAGCATAACTGTACCCATTTCAAATTATATTTATTTTATATATTTTTTTTAATAATGTTTTTATTCAGTCTAACGGTACCCATTGCAAATTATATTTATTTTCTATTTTTTTTATAAAAATAATGTTTTTATTCAGTCTAACTGTACCCATTGCAAATTATATTTATTTTCTATTTTTTAAAAAATAATGTTTTTATTCAGTCTAAATGTACCCATTGCAAATTATATTTATTTTCTATTTTTAAAAAAAATAATGTTTTTATTCAGCCTAACTGTACCCATTGCAAATTATATTTATTTTATATATTTTTTTAAAAATAATGTTTTTATTCAGCCTAACTGTACCCATTGCAAATTATATTTATTTTCAATTTTTTTTTAAAATAATGTTTTTATTCAGCCTAACTTTATCCATTTCAAATTATATTTATTTTCTATTAAAAAAATAATAAGGTTTTTATTCAGCCTAACTGTACCCATTGCAAATTATATTTATTTTCTATTTTTTAAAAAAATTCTGTTTTTATTCAGCCTAACTTTACCCATTGCAAATTATATTTATTTTCTATTTTTTTAAAAAAGAATGTTTTTATTCAGTCTAACTGTACCCATTGCAAATTGTATTTATTTTCTATTTAAAAAAAAAGAATGTTTTTATTCAGCCTAACTGTACCCATTGCAAATGATATTATTTTCTATTTAAAAAAAATAAAGTTTTTATTCAGCCTAACTGTACCCATTGCAAATTATATATATTTATTATAAGTTTTTTTTTGTAAATAATGTTTTTATTCAGCCTAACTGTACCCATTGCAAATTATATTTATTTTCAATTAAAAAAAAATAATGTTTTTATTCAGCCTAACTGTACCCATTGCAAATTATATATATTTATTATAAGTTTTTTTTAAAAAATAATGTTTTTATTCAGCCTAACTGTACCCATTTTAAATTATATTTATTTTCTATTTTTTGTTTTTAAATAATGTTTTTATTCAGCCTAACTGTACCCATTTCAAATTATATTTATTTTCTATTTTTTTTTTTAAATAATGTTTTTATTCAGTCTAACTGTACCCATTTCAAATTATATTTATTTTCTATTTTTAAAAAATACAATGTTTTTATTCAGCCTAAATAATGCTGCCATACCCCAGGGCAGAGTACAATGACCCACTTCCCAGTGCTTGTGTACAGAACGTTTTCTGGGCCATGGATGTATTAGATAATTGATCCTTTTCGAAAATATACACATATATGATACTATAGCAATCATTTTAGCTCTATGTGAGGAGACCTGGGACACATAGACTGCTAGTGATCCCTGGGGACTGGGGCCGTGAAACAATTATCTTGAAAAAACTAAAGGCACTCATGCAGAAAAGGTTTTCATTGCTCCTATAGGTCTACAGAAGATCATCTTTTTACCTGACAATCCAGGCAAGATGCCCTTAGAACTGTATAAAGAGCTTTCTGAAAACAAATTGCATAGAATGTTCCTTTCTGTCTAGAAAATGTCCTGGTAGCTAACACTAAAATACAGCAGCTCTTTTAACCCTTTACGCCCTTTGTCGACATGATTTTGTTTGCGTCAAACAGGTTTTGCGTTTCCATACAAGTCTAGGAGAATGCAAAACTAGCTCATAGCGGGTCTAAAGCAAGTCAGAAGGAAATCAATCGCAGGTTAAATTCCCCTGGCAGTGCATTCTAAATGATCTCAAAAGCATCTGAAACTGATATCAAACCGATTGCATCTACCAGGGCCGGGACAAGGGATAGGCAGGAGGGGCAGCTGCCCCCGGAAACAGCGAAGCAAGAGGACATGGACACAGGGCTTGCATTAACAGTAAGGGAGGGGGTGCATTTCCACATCCTTGCCCTGGGTGCTAGATTAAAGAGGTTGCAAACTCAAAAAAAAAAAACCTTTAAGACAAAGGCATAATGAGCTAGTATAGTTACATAGTAGTTGAGGTTGAATAAAGACAATAGTCCATCCACTTCAACCTGTGTAGGTGTGTGTGGCCTTAATCATTTCTCATACCCCTGAATGTTTTGATCTTGGAGATGAACGTCCAAGAAGTAGCCATACTCCCCGCAGTTACTACCATTTGTGAAAGAGAGTTCCACAATCGTGTAGCCCTTACTGTAAAAAAAAAACCCTGAGTAGTCTGAGGTTAAATCGCTTCTCCTCTAATAGCATTGTATGGCCTCGTGTCCTTTTGTATTCGTTGCAACTGAAAAGTTTTTTTTCTATGCTGAGATCACCGTTGAGGTATTTGTAAATTGCTATCATGTCCCCTCTCAGGTGTCTCCTCTCCAGGGAGAACAAATCAAGCACTTGTAAGCACTCTTCATAGTTAAGGTCCTCCAATCCCCTAAGGAGTTTAGTTGCCCTTCTCCGGACTCTCTCCAGTTCCAACACATCCCTTCTGAAGACTGGCGACCAGAACTGGACAGAATACTCCAGATGCGGTCGGACCAGAGTTTTATAAAGTGGTAGGATTATATTTTATCTCTGGAGTATATCCCCTTCCTTATGCATGCTAATATTCTGCCGGCTTTGGCAGCTGCAGCTTGACATTGCATGCTATTGCTTAGTCTATCTTCTACTAAGACTCCTCGATCTATGCATCACATACTAGCTCAATACGAAAGACTTACCTTAGAACGAAGCCCCCGCAGTGCCGCCCGCTTAGCAGTGACACGGCTGACATTTTCGGCCATCCTTCTTCCTGGTTCGCGTCCTCTGGCCATCTGATTGGCCGGAGGCGCGATGACATCACTCCCGCGCACGCGCGTGGGAGCCGCCGTTCACGGCACAGGGCTCTGAAGGAATGGCACGGGTGGCCGTTCCTTCAGAGCGCAAGCACCAATGACATCATCGGCTGCATGAAAAATAAATATCTCCTAAACAGTGCAAGTTTAGGAGATATTTACAGTACCTATAGGTAAGTCTTGTTAAAGGCTTACCTATAGGTACAACCTACAGAGGGGGGGTTTACAACCTCTTTAACTTGTCTTAGTACTGGCATCTACACTAGTCTGTAAACCAATAAAAAAATATGTTAAAGTGCAACTCCACTTTTGTTGAGAAAAAAAAAACATTCCCCTCTGTGTGATCTCTGTACATTGCAGGGATTTTAACAAACTTTGTTGCAGATTCCTACCTTTTGTTATTCTGAAGAAATCACTGTTTGTTCCCCTGTGCCCCTGTGCTCAGTGGGTCTAATGGGAGTAATTTCATAATTATCTATAAGCTGTGCAGCTACAGAGCACTAATGAGGAAATCTGCTGGGCCTGCATCATTTTCCGTAACGTGAAATTCAATATGGCTACCTGGAGTTGTTCTGTACACAGAATGTATACTAACCACACCCCAGAAACATCATTTCCTGATTGGCTCACCAATTTTCCCAAAAGTCTGCCTAAGATACAAGTCAGATTTCTGGCATCCCCTGCAACAAAAATATCATTTTTGGTGAGATACTCCCAATAGGAACACGTCTAATGGGATGCAGGCTCAGCAGATTTCCTCATTAGTGCTCAGCAGGTGCCACAGCTGATAGATAATTATGAAACCACTCCCATTTGACCCACACAGCAAAGAGGCACAGAGGAACAAACAGTGATTTCTTCAGAATAACAAAAGGTAGGAATCTGCAACAAAGGTTTTTATAATCCTTGCAATTCCCCAGTCCCTGTTTCTGCAGCCTCAGTGGTACTGGACAGTGAATGAATGGGAAGCTCTCTGTGCTGAGCAGCTTTCTGTTCATTTAAAAACGGAAGCATAGTAAACACAGTTTACTTTGCTTTAGCTATGAATGAACACAGTGAGTGATCGGTACCAGTCATTCACTGTGTTTATTCAGAAAAGGAAGGAGCTGGTAAATATGCCATACTTACTGGCCCCTTCCAACAAAATCCCCCTTCTCCCTGTGTGCCCGCAGTTGCAGCTGTCGGGAGAGGAAGGAAGGCAGTGCCGGGCAGCAGGGGGGGATCTGCACCACATGGGGCGATTAGGGTGTGCCCATGTATGGGCCTATGGAGTTCAGTTTTACTTACCAGTTCTGCTGCTGAGTGTAGGGGAGGCCTGTGCTCCATAAGGGGGCATACATTGTAAAAAAAAAAATGTTTTACTTAACTTGAAGCAGAACTGTCCTGTACAGACAAAGAAGCCACGGTGCTACACATGTGATCAGTTATCACCAGATATTTGTTGTTGGCTTGACCGCCCAGTTGAGATCACAAGCAACTATGACAGTTATCATTCCTGGCATGCCTTGAATGTAACTATTTTTGGAAACAGTTAAATCAATGGGTTTAGTTCCACTTTAATGTGATGGACAGTCTAAGCTGCAAAGGAGATTTTTCAGATTGCCAACAGAATGAATCCAAGTGAATCTGCTTATCACAGGCACTGAATGAGATCACATTCTCTGTTTGCCCCCAAGTCAGAACAGTGCTTAATGTACCCTAAGGCATGCATAGAACAGTTTTCCAACAATGCTGTTGTCATGTTTTGACTTTGAATAGAAAACTATGTTAACTGCTCAGAAATCTAGTTTTATTCCCATTTAAAATCCTGCAGAGCTGCTTTACATTTCCTAATAAGTAGCAGCCCACCAAGTTCTTCTATTTTGCTGCGTGAAAAACAAATAAATGACAGGAGATCTATAGTGATTGGGGAAAAGGAAACAGCCATTTTATTTATCAAACCTGTATTTATGATTACGCAGATATATTGGATGTATATGTTGTGAGAAGTAATATTGTATAACAGCTGTTGTGTTCAAAAGCCATTTACACCTCCAGCTGTTAGATTGCTATCTAGACCTTTGAAGACCTGTTCAGCAAACAAGCCTTGGAAGTGATGTGAATGACCATCCGCATATCAAAGAATGTCACCAAAGACTCAAATGGGACTTCAAAAGAATTTAGTTAGCTAGGTGCCACCCACTTCAGAATAAATAAATTGTAAAATGTAATTTAAGTCATTAGGAAGATATAACAAATGTTTTCAAACCAACAGAATGTAATGTGACTGAATTGCTCTCCAAACATCTCTGTCTACCTACATGTTTGTCTAATAAATATAATTTTCAATCCGGCTTCAATAGTCAAAATGTTACTGAAATCCATGAGTTTTGGGGTTTCCCCTACCATAGTCACAGCATACACTTTGAGCATTGTAATAACAATACAAACAAAAGTTATATTTGACAACCCAATATACCAGAGTTTCTCAACCTTTTTTTCAGTCAAGGCACCCTTTAAAGTTATGGACAGTCTCAAGGCACCCCATTCTAAAATGTAAAAAACTGTTCTAAAAGTTTTACATAATGCAGCAACATCAATACACGTAGGACACCCAATGTTAGAGGTTATTCTTCCAAAGCAAATACATGTTTCTTCAATTGGTATTGACTAGTATTTTTCTCCGTCACTTAGCTAATGAGACCCCAAAGCTGATGGAGATATGCAAGAGAGGTTCAAAGAAAGATGATATGCAGGCAACAGACATCCTCCTTATCAACTGATGATGTCATTGGTCGTTGGGAGGTTGGCAGATAAAAGGTTGTAATGGTGTAGAATACACAAAACCTGTGGCTTTGTATAACTAAAAGGCAAGTTCCATCCAACCACTGGCTTCTATACTATCTTGGGGCAATTTTTAGGCTTTTTGCCAAGCCACCCCTGAAGAAACCTCAAGGCACCCCAGAGTGCCTTGGCACCCTGGTTGAAAAAAGCTGCAATATACTATTGCTTGAAAAATATCCTTTCATGTTGGGAGTGCTGTCTGTCTGCTGGCCATCTCTTTGTACAATTTCCTGGATTCCCTCCATGCTTTGCAGCTTCTCCTCTGCTGTTTACTTTCAGTTTCTAAGGACTACATATCCCATAGTACCTTTCTGCCTGCAAGCAGTGATTCCTGTACTGACTCCACCTCCTGAATCTCATCCCCTCAGCTCCTCTGTAGAAGGCAGGCTATGTGAAATGTGTTTGGCTCGCTTCACACAGCCTTGATTTGGGATCTGACTTGTGAGACTCCAAGTCGCATGACAAGTGAACTTCCATGTTAGGCAATAAGAGCTGTCTTAATTAGCATTACTGAAGTCACTCTGACTTTAGAAAAGGCTTCTGTACTACTTTAAGGCGACTTCTATCCGACTTGTGCCCACAGATTTTAATGTAAGCCGCCTCCAAGTCATATCCTCATCTATATAAATGTGATTTGGATCCGACATTACAGGAAGATTACCCAGGTGTTCCCTCAAAATTGCTTCAAAGTCACATTAAGTCATACTCAAGTCACTAGCAAACCACCAGGAAATCTCCTAGCAAAGTCTCATCTTAAGTCGCGTGACTTTTAGTTTGCGGCAGTGTGGAACCGAGTGTTACACAACAATGCCTAACCCGGTGTTTCTCAACTCCGGTCCTCAAGGCAAACTAACAGGTCAGGTTTGCAAGAAAACTGAAGTACATTACAGGTGATATAATTTGCTGCTCAATGATTGCAGTATTTTAGTGTGCATCTCCCCAAGGTAAAATGTAAAATCTGGCCTGTTAGTGTGCCCCAAGGACTGGAGTTGAGAAACACTGGCCTAACCACAGCATATAGGTGTGGAACGCAGAGGGGAGAAGGGTTGCCATGACAACGTGTTTTTACGCGCATGTGCTTTGTCAAGTCCTTTGAGCTTTGTCAAGTCCACGACATCCCTTCTCCTCTCTGCATTCCAGGCTGGTCAATAGGTATCTAATTCCGGTCTGGCACTTCTGCCAGTGACATCACACAAGAGCACCAGAGGGACCTGTCCGTGGCCCTGTGCGAGAAGCTGCAAGCCTGCACACCAGGGCGGTTTTTGCTCTACAATGCTACACCGTTTCAAGTGGCCATCAACCCTCCTACATCTGGACCCACCGACCTGGTACTGTATTGGCTTTTATTGACTAGAGGTTTTAACGCAATTGTGTGCAACAAACAGTATTGAGACTTTCTATGGCCTTCTTCATTTCCAAGGAAATAGTGGTTATCATCCCCCCAGATAGTGCTGTCCTTTCTGTTGCCTGCCTATTTTAACACCTCCATATATTAAAGTGGAGCTTCACCCAAAAGTGGAACTTCTGCTCATCTGCTTCCTCCCCCCTGCGGTGCCACATTTGGCACCTTTCAGGGGGGGGGGGGGAGGGAACGGGTACCTGCTTTTGACAGGTACCCTTCCCCACTTCCGGGAGACTGTGCCGCGGCGCCGTCCCTTGAAAGTTCCATCCCCTTTCTCCTTGCCCGCCGCCAAGCCAGTAGGAATGCGCAGCACGCTTTACGCATGTGCAGTAGGGTACTGGCTGTGAAGCTGAAAGGCTTTGGAGTGAATGGCAGTGGCAGCACCTGGCAGCTGATCCAAAAATCGGCTAGGGTGTTGACATGGCGGGCTCCCTGGACAGGTAAGTGTCTATATATTAATGTATTAAAAGTCAGCAGCTACAGTATTTGTACAGGATTTGTAGCTGCTGACTTTTAATTTTTTTTTCCACAGCTGGAAAAACACTTTAACTGTGACAGCTGCACCAGTTGGGCCCTACCATAGGGACGGTGCAAATCCAAATAGGGCTTAGCACTTGGGACACCTTGCTGTTGTTTCTAGAAATAATAGTGCAAATGGTTTTATAATTTAATCATTTTGACCATAGATACCCCATAAGAGTAGTGAAGCCCCCTTCCTGCTCTCTGAATAATCATTCAGCTGGTGATGGGATATAAAACCAAGTTTTAAGATCATAACCGGCATTTACAGTCACCTTATCTGTCATATCCAGAATCATCTAATTAATGTACAGTCAGTATAGTGATAATGAATTGTGAGCGGCACTGTAAATTGCTTGTTTCTGCCCTCAATCAAACTCTCAAGGGCATCCTAATGTGCAGAACAAAACAAGAGTATTTCATTCTTTATTTTATTTCCATGTGACAAAATAAAGGAATGTATCAAACATGCCACCATCGTACAGACTGTCCTTTGAAACATGTACAAAAACATGCTAAACAAATGTCCCCATCAAAATCTGATTAGAAACAAAAGCCGAAGCCGTTGGATAATGTCTCTGCCTAGCTCCCATTTTGCTGCACTGCTGTTACATTTTATGGCACTCATTCTGCTTTCTAATTAGGACAAATTATACAAAGTCTTTGGGAAAAAAAAATGTTTAAAGAACATGAAGTGACATTATATTGACAGTGTGTGGGGGCATTCTGTTTTAGTCTTTGGTAAATGCGGTTCGTTAAGAGAAGAGTGGGCTGGTAATGAATTGATATTTTTTATGCGTTGGATTTGAACCTTTCACTACCAGAATAAAATGCAGACAGGAACATTTTCTCGTACATATTCATCTTCTGGCTGATTCACCTTGGCTGTGTGGGAGATGTATGGAACCTGGAATGTGTGGGGGATACTCAGTAGATTGGGATATTGTATTGTGGTGACTCCCTTTATAGCTAATCGTTTGAATACCTATGGAACTTGCTATAGCAAAAAGAGAAAATGGTAAGTTGAGGAATCGGTGTGTTAGCACTGGTGCACAGTAAGGGGGGGGGGGGGTATTTCACCCTTTTTGCCATGTTTGATGCACTAATCAGAGCTCTTTAAGCATTTCTAAACCCAAAAAACTAAAACTTTATTTGTCTTGTTTTTTTTTTTTTAGCACACACACAATCACCCCCATCCTACACACACACACACACACACACACACACATAGTCATCCCCATCCTACACACACACACACACACACACATAGTCATCCGCATCCTACACACACACACACACACACATCGTCATCCCCATCCTACACACACACACACACACACACACACATAGTCATCCCCATCCTACACACACACACACACACACACACACACATAGTCATCCGCATCCTACACACACACACACACACATCGTCATCCCCATCCTACACACACACACACACACACACACACATAGTCATCCTCATCCTACACACACACACACACATCGTCATCCCCATCCTAGACACACACACACACATAGTCATCCCCATCCTACACACACACACACACACACACACACATAGTCATCCGCATCCTACACACACACACACACATAGTCATCCCCATCCTACACACACACACAAACACACACACACAGTCATTCCCATCCTACACACACACACACAGTCATCCCCATCCTACACACACACACACACATAGTCATCCCCATCCTACACACACACACAAACACACACACACAGTCATTCCCATCCTACACACACACACACAGTCATCCCCATCCTACACAGACGCACACACACACAGTCATCGCCATTCCTACACACACACACACACACACACACAGTCACCCCCATCCTACACACACACACACACACACACATAGTCATCCCCATCCTACACACCCACAGTCACCCCATCTTACACACACACACACACACACACACACACACACACACACACACACACACACACACACATAGTCATCCCCATCCTACACACACACACACACAAACACACACACACAGTCATTCCCATCCTACACACACACACACAGTCATCCCCATCCTACACACACACACACACATAGTCATCCCCATCCTACACACACACACAAACACACACACACAGTCATTCCCATCCTACACACACACACACAGTCATCCCCATCCTACACAGACGCACACACACACAGTCATCGCCATTCCTACACACACACACACACACACACACAGTCACCCCCATCCTACACACACACACACACACACACATAGTCATCCCCATCCTACACACCCACAGTCACCCCATCTTACACACACACACACACACACACACACACACACACACACACACACACATATAGTCATCCCCATCCTACACACACACAGTCATCCCCATCCTACACACACACAGTCAACCCCATCTTACACACACAGTCATCCCCATCCTACACACACAGTCACCCCATCTTACACACACACACACACAGTCATCCCCATCCTACACACACACACACACACACACAGAGTCATCCCCATCCTACACACACAGTCACCCCCATCTTACACACACACACACATAGTCATCCCCATCCTACACACACACACACACACACACAGTCACCCCATCTTACACACACACACAGTCACCCCCATCTTACACACACACACACACAGTCACTCCCATCTTACACACACACACACACAGTCACCCAATCTTACACACACACACACACACACACATAGTCATACCCATCCTACACACACATACAGTCACCCCATCTTTCACACACACACACACACACACACACACACACACATAGTCATCCCCATCCTACACACAAACACACACAGTCACCCCCATCTTACACACACACACAGTCACCACATCTCACACACACACATAGCCATCCCCATCCTACACACACACACACACACACACACACACACACACACACACACAGTCACCCCCATCTTACACACACACAGTCACCCCATCTTACACACACACACACATAGTCATCCCCATCCTACACACACACACACACACACACACAGTCACCCCCATCTTACACACACGCACACACAGTGACCCCATCTTACACACACACACACAAATTCATCCCCATCCTACGCACACACACACACACACACACACACACAGAGTCATCCCGATCTTACACACACAGTCACCCCATCCCACACACACACACGCACACACGCACACACAGTCATCCCCACCTTACACAAACACACACAGCACCCCCATCCTACACACACACACACACACACACACACCCACACCCCCACACACACACACACACAGAGTCATCCCTATCTTACACACACACACACACACACAAACCCACACAGTCACCCCCATCCTACACACACACACACACACAGTCATCCCCATCCTACACACACACAAAGTCATCCCAATCTTACACACACACACACACACACACAGTCAACCCCGTCCTACACACGCACACACAACCATCCCCATCCTACACACACACACACATACACACACACACACACACACACACACACACACATACACAGTCATCCGCATCTTACACAAACACACACACACACACACACAGTCACCCCCGTTCTACACACACAAAGTCATCCCCATCTTACACACATACACACACACACAGTCTCCCCCGTCCTACACACACACACACACACAGTCATCCCCATCCTACACACACACACATACACACACACACACACACACACACACACACACACACACATACACAGTCATCCCCATCTTACACCGACACACACACACACACACACACACACACACACAGTCATCCCCATTACCTAATTAAAGTTATGCCCCACCTACAGAGACTTTCTCGCCACACAGAAAATAATTTCCCTAAAAATGTTTGCCCAATGTTGGCAACTTTGCTAATGATATTAGAAATCCTCATCGTTTATACCCAAATGAATGTTTAGGGTCCATGCACACTGAGCTTTAACCACTTCAATGCTGGGCACTTTTACCCCCTTCCTGCCCAGGCCCATTTTCAGCTTTCAGCGCTGTCACACTTTGCACGGTCATGCAACACTATACCCAAACTAAATTTGTATCATTTTATTTATTTATTTTTTTCACATAAAGAGAGCTCTCTTTTGGAGGTATTTAATCATCACTGGGTTATTTAATTTTTGCGAAATAAACAAAAAAATACCAAAAATGTTGAAAAAAAATAGTTTTTCTTAGTTTCTGTTTAAACGTTTTGCAAAAAAAAAAAAACCCTTTCTTCAAAAATTTAGGTTAAAATGTATTCTGCTACAAATACCTGGACTGGCACCCAACTCAGCCTCTCAGCAAGCAGCTGAGAGCCTGAGCTAGCTGCTCCAACCCCCCTCCACAGTCCAGCTTTACATGGCATTGCTCAGCTCCAGAAGGCAGGGGGTGAGGATCTGATGTCACACACTACACAGCATGGCGCAGGGAGCTGAGTGTAATCTGAGACCTGAGTGGTCTCAGCAGAGCCTGTCAATCACCTGCTGTGTGCTGCGGGTGGGGGTCAAGGCTGTCTACTGGGATTGTCTGGTGTCAGTATAATCTGTCAGAAGTGACTCATGCAGATAACAGAGGAATGAGAGAGTAGACAGAAATCACACTAGGTGCTTTGGATGAAGACAAGAACACACTATGAAGGGGAATGCTGTGTTTATTTTTTTTTATTTCAGAGGTTTACAACCACTTTATTGAAGGATTAATGGAGAATTGGAATGCCAGACATGTAAATACTATGTTTAACCCCTATGGCTCATAGTTGATAATGTATATTTTGGGATTGTGTTATCTGGTTAGAAATGTATATATTTGTTTCTATTCTAAAAGCATGCCACTTTCTTTTTTAATCTATAGACATCAGTGTAGGAGGCAGCAAGCAAACAAAGCTCTGAGACATCTGAATAGACTTTCCTCCTGAGCAAATTTGAGTTCAATTTCCCATGTCATGGATGATCTAATTATCTGTGGTTCTTGCATGTCTGTAATAAGCATGTCAGGGTAGATATTGGCTTGTTGTAGCACACCAGAAAACAAATTCTGTGACTATTTGCAGTAAACCAGCAGTAAAAAAGCTTTATTTAAAAGCCAAGCCACATACACTGGTAGAGTGGTTAAGACAGCAGTATCATAGCCCCAAGGCACTGTGTCCTACTCTGATCCAATATGCTATCTGTGTAGATCTATGTGTTTCTGCTATGTTTCTTCCCCGGGGTCAGAAACTCACAGAAAGAATAACAGGCTTGTGACAAAAATTTGTGTATAGTTTTGGTAAGGAAATTAAGCCCTTTAGGGTCAGGGGTGCTCGTGCCCAAGTTATTATTATTATTTTTTTTTAAGTGAAGTGATACTATGGCCTAAGGTTGATGCAAAATCATATCTTTCCTGGCATGAATTTAAAAAAATGCTGCTCTGAGCTCCGACTTCTCATTTAACGAATATATATATATATATATATATATATATATATATATATATATATATATATATTGTGACAGGAAGTCAGGTAAATCTGTGGGTGTTGTCACAGACGGGAGACACCAATCAGGTGTCAGCTGTGGAGGTAGCCAGAAAGGTTTAAGGACGTTGGAAAACTTCAGCTATTCAGAATGAGGCAATTAAGGCCTCTATAAGTTATCCAGAGGATAACTACTGATTGCTGCATCCTGAGGCTTTGTGCGTTAAGGAGAGCAGTGAGCTGAGAAAGACTTCTGAAGGTGAGGTGGTGTTGACTTTTTCTGTGTGAAAAGAAAACAAATAGACTATTGGTTTTCTGCTGTATGACCAGCAGTGTCTGCCCAGCAGTAGGTTGGGACAGACACCATAGGTAGGTTCCTGTGTTTAGAAGGTAGACGCCCCAAGTGGCCAGGGTTTGTTTTATGTTTGTTTGATTTATGCTGTTTGGATGCTTTCACTTGTTTCCAGCAAATTGGAAGAATAAACCATAGACCATTGTTTTCAACCACTCCTCGGCTGTCTCTCTGTGTAGCGAACCCACCCAAGGGGTCACCCACACCCGCTACCGAGCCAACCCCTTACAATATATATAGAGTCTTTTGAAAGTAGCCATACTTCCCTCAGTAACTACCTTTTGTGGCAGAAAATTCCACAGTCTTGTAGCCCTAACAGTAAAGAACCCCCTGCGTTGCCTTATGGCACTTTTCCACTGCAAGTACTGGCTCAGCTCCACTCGGCACTGCTTGGCCCAGCTCGGCTCAGTTTGCTTTTCCACTGCGTGGTACGAGTCGGCACCTTTCAGCACTGTATAGCTCTACTTGGAACGGTTTGCTTTTCCACTGTTGTAGTACTTAGTACTAAGTGGGTGGGATTACAACGATTCTCTGACCAATCAGTGGCTAGTAGTGACAAACAATCAATGATGCATGCAAAGGATTGTGGGATATGGTATCGGTATGGCCTGCTTGGAACCCCAATCGAGGTGGTACTGTTTAAGTGAGCCGTACCATGTAGTGACAAAGCGCCGATGTACCAAACTGCACCGAACCGTTCTAACCATGCGGTACCATGCAGTGGAAAAGCGCCAAACCGAGCCAAACTGATCCGTACCTTGCAGTGGAAAAGCGCCTTTAGTATAACCCTTTTGAAAAGTACAATTTTAATTATTATCTCAATAAACACAAGAACAATTTCCAAAATGTTGACAAAACTGAGTTTTATAGAACATTTGTTTAGCTCATTACATAAAAGTAAGTTTATTAATATAAATTAGATTACAAAATCTTCAGTTTTACTCAAATTAGTTGATGCAAAAATGAATACACCCCACAACAGAAACTACTACATCTAGTATTTTGTATGACCTCCATGATTTGTAAGGACAGCACCAACTATTCTAGGTACGGTACGGAATGAACAAGTTGGTGACATATTGCAACATCTATCATTTTCCATTCTTCAAGAATGACCTCTTTTAGAGCCTGGATGATGGATGGAGAGTGATCCTCATCTTGTCTCTGCAAAATTCCCCAAAGGTGTTCTTTTGGGTTCAGATCAGGAGACAAACTTGGTCATTGAATCACTTTCACCCTGTTCTTCTTCAGAAATGCAAAAGTGATCTTAAATATGTGTTTTGGACAATTGTCATGTTGGAAAAGTGCATGACAACCAAGGGCACAGCGTGATAGTAGCATCTTCTCTTTCAATATAGAGTAGTACATCTGTGAATTCATGAAATGCAGCTCTCCGACACTAGCAGCACTCATGCAGCCCCACAGAAGGACACTGCCACCAACATGTTTCACCGTAGGCACCATGCATTTTTCTTTGCACTCCTCCCCTTTGCAACGATATACAGTTTTGTAGCCATCGGTTCCAAAAACTTTTATCTTGGTCTCTTCACTCAACAATGCAGAGTCACAGTAGTCCTTTTTTTTTTCAGCATTTGCCTTGGCAAAATCTAGGTGGGCTTTTTTGTGCATGGACTTTAGAAGAGGCTTCCTTCGTGGACGACACCCATGCATGTCATTCCTCTGCAGAGCACGCTGTATCGTGTCACAGGAAACAATCACCCCAGTTCGACTTTCTACTTTGTTAGCTAACTGCAATGTACTTGCATGGTGATGTTATTCAACCCTTCTCATCTGGAGATACTCCTGTCAAGGTGTTAACTTCCGTGGAGGGCCTGGATGCCTCTGGGAGATGGTTGCAGTTCCATCTTTGTTAAATTTTTGTATCACTTTTGCTACAGTATTCTGACTAATAAGTAAAGCTTTGCTGATCTTCTTGTAGCCTTCATCTTTCTTGTGTAAAGATATCTGGTCTCCCACAGTACACAGAACATGGAAATGCAATAGTTTTAGTAATCAGTGTCCGGCTGAGCACTGGTTAAAAGTTGTAGGAGGAGTTTTCATTATGCTCTGACTGTCCTTTGAGGTTGCAGGACCCCTGACCCTCTGTCTGGACAGTGCTGACTGGCCCTGTGCTGATCACATACACACTCCCAAGAAAAAAGAAAACTCTCTAGCAATACACACCAAACTGAGCATGTGCAGATTTCAGTGCTGAAAGAGCATGAAAAATGGTAAGCAGCAACTTGTAAATCTTTTTTTTTTTGTAATGCTATGTGAATGAGAACATGTAACAAATATACAGTAGGTGTTATCCTAACTTGGCTGCAGAAGTGGAAATACACTTTAAGAAAGAAAATAATCGTACAAAGTTACAATTTTTTCCTTCAATGTAACTGAGGAGGTAGTGTGTGCCAAGTAGTAAGCTAAGAAACATGTCACATACCACCAGGATTCTCTTGGTAGGAAACCAAAGTTACAAATTTAAGACAGAGAATTCTCTCTGTTTATGAAATTAAAATCATTTTTTTGCCAACTTTAGACTTTTAACGTATTTAGTTTCCTAAAGTAGGGGGAAAAAAACAGCTATGACACACGTAGACTTAATCCTCAAACTTTAAGCCTTTAAATCCCTAAATAAAACCTGTACTTTTTCAAACATACATCAACAACACAAATAACCTATTTAGTCATTGTCATGTCCTCACCAAATGGACTACCAAAATACAATTAAAGTAAAAAAAATTTCCCAAACTTTCAGTATTTGAGAATGAAGAAATTACCCTGAGCTCTTGTAACTTCATGATTGCTCAGATTAGCCACCCGCTGTGTCCCATAATAGTATTCCAATTGGAGGCTATTTAAAGTAACAACAGGGGATTTCTTTCTGCAGAAAGGCAGTGGGAAATTGTTGACTTGAAGTGCTGAAATATACTGAGATTTGTCAAGATATATAAACTTCTATGAGATCATAATACAATATTGACCCTATCCAGAGAGCAAATGTTTATTGGCTGCCTCCTCATAGGAGGAAGATTGGCTTTATGAAAAGGAATTTTACAACTTCATAAAAATTTTAAAATATTTCAGGATTTTTGATTCTTTTCTCAGCTACTGTTTTACAGTGAAAGGTAACGCTTTCAGAGTTTTCACAACTGGCAAGTATTACCTAGCCTCTGCTTGGTTGCATGTCGGCACATTCCACCTAAACTTTGACAAGATGAGAAGACATCTTACCAAGAACTGGTGGAATATCTCTCTGTCCCCATTTAAACCACCAGGATCCACTATGACAGGGGTCTTAAAACTTTCTAAACAAAGGGCAAGTTTACTGTCCTTCAGACTGTAAGAGGGCTGGAATATGTCCAGTGGGGGTAGAAAGAGTCCTGACATAATTGGGAATAAGCAATGAATCATCTTTGGTGTCATTGGAAAGAATTGTGCCCACTTATTGTGTCATTGGGAGAAATTGTGCCTTATCTTTGGTATCATTGGGAGGAATTGTGCCTCATCATTAACCACTTAACGACCAGCCACGTAGATCTACGTCAGCTGACTTTGAGTGGTTATACCGGGATGATGCCTCTAGCTAGAGGCATCATCCCGGTACCGTTGTTTGAAGCCGGCGGTCGGCTTTCCGTCGGTAACGATCGATGCGGCTCGGGAGCCGCTCGATCGTTACCCGGGGGGGCGGGAGGGGACGTCCCCCCCCTCCCGCCGCCTTCCGCGGCTTTGCTCGGGGCTCCCGTCCCACCGGGAGCCCCGAGCACCCAGCCGGCACGTCCGCCGGCTGGATGGAGTCCCGCTGAATGCCGGAAACGGCATCGATCGGGTCTCCGATGACGTAACCCGGAGGCGGCGTCCATGACGTCACTTCCGGGTTACCGTGCCACAAAAGGCGGCAGATTTAAAAAACGGCTGTATGCAAAAATGCCGTTTTTGGCGTTTTGCATACAGGGAAGTGTAGTGGAGGGGTCTAGGGTCTTTTAGACCCTCGATCCCTCCATAAAGTGTACCTGTCACACATATTGCTGTCACAAGGGATGTTTACATTGCTTGTGACAGCAATAAAAGTGATCAGATTTTTTTTTTTTAAAAAAACCTGTAATAAAGTTAAAAAAAAAGAAAAAATAAATAGGAAAAAAAAAATTTAGCCACCCCCGTCACCGTTAGCTCGCGCACAAAAAAAAACGTATACGCAAGTCGAGCCGCAAATGAAATCGCTGTTCAAACCACACATGTGAGGTATCGCCGCGATTGCCAGAGCGTGGGCAATAATTTAAAAAAAAGAGCTACACTCTAACTCAAAACTGGTAACCGTTAAATAAATTTAAAGCGTCGCAGATTGAGATCTCTATTGACCGTAGTTTGTCGCCATCCCATGGGGGGGCGCAATTTTAAACCGTAACATGTTTGGTATCTATTTACTCGGCGTGACATGTTCTTTCACAATATACAAAAAAAATGGGCTAACTTTACTGTTTAGTATTTTTTTAAATTAGTGAAATGTGATTTTTCAAATTTTTTCCAAAAAAATGGCGTTTTAAAGACCGCTGCGCAAATACCGCGTGACAAAAAATTTTGCAATGACCGACATTTTATTCTCCAGAGTCTTTGCTAAAAAAATATATATAATGTTTGGGGGTTCTAAGTAGTTTTCTAGGAAAAAATACTGGTTTTAACTTGTGAACAAAAAGTGTCCGAAATAGGGCTGGGGGTAAAGTGGTTAAAGTCATTGGAAAGAAATGTGCCTTATCATTGGTGTCATTGGAAAGAATTGTGCCTCATCGTTGGTGTCATTGAGAAGAATTGAGCCTCATCATTGGTGTCATTGGGAGGAATTGTGCCTTTTCGCTGGTGTCATTGGGTGGAATTGTGCCTCATTGTTGGTGTCATTGGGAGGAATTGTGTTCTTTATTAGTGTCGGGGTACACATATCGGGGTATGCCAGTCATAAGAGTGAATGGTATTAAGCTCCAGTGAGTTCCTTTCTAAAGGGAGAGTGTCTTTAAGTGCACAGGTGGTGTGTGGTGGAAGGAAGGAGATTATTTTGTTTTTTTGCACTTTTTGATCATTTAAGGATGTAAAAGGGTTGCCAGTGCCACTTTTTGAGATAACGGTGAATACATTTTGATTTCAAATATATTTCCTATCTAGGAATGGAAATCGCTAATACCAATCTTGATACTGGTTCATGTATTTCCAATATGTGAAAGAGTATACGATTTGCTACATGGGTGGCTGACCCCAATAATAACTATAAACACTTGCAATAGCCATTATTAGGGTCATTCACCCATATAGCAAATTTTATACACTTTCACTTCAATGGGCATTGAAGAGAAATTTAGGAGATGATAAATGGAGGGGTCAGCCTTTCCCCCGTAGTGGTTCTAATCTCCCCCATCATCCTAATAAATAACGTTTAATGCCACTTGTGCTGGGACATAAAGTTAGGAAAATATTTCCTGAAGCAGGGCACAGATAGTTACATAAAATGACAGGGGGCTCTAATAGTTTCATACTTTGTTTACAGCTAAAAAGATTGGTAGATACACTTGACTTCATCACTGCATCATTTAGAAATGGAATATGCCAATGCTCTCTTGCTACTGGTTCTTGTATTCCCACAAATGGAAGTTTATACGATTTGCTACATGGGTGACTGTCCCCAATAATAACTATGAACACATGTAACATCCAGCAAATACATATAATTATACTAAGTTGGACAACTTCAATGGACAATGGAGAAGATTAGGAGATGATAAGTGGAGGGATCATCCTTTCTCCCGCAGTGGTTCTAGTCTTCTCCATCATTCTAATAAATATAATTTAATGCTATTTCTGTTTTAATTAGAAAGATTTCTCCTCACTTTCTGTCCTGCTGATGACTGGGACATAACGTTCCGAAAACATTTCCTGAAGCAGGGCACATATAGTTAAAAATGACAAGGGGTTCTCCCATTTGAAAAACTGTGCCTTTCAAAGACACCCCAAAGGCATCTCACATCTCTAATTCATAATATGTTATGGCACAACACCAAATCTGCTGAGGGGAAAGCTTGCTCAGGCTGGTTCCGTGACCTCCAAATCCACTTAACTGACGAACAGTGGGAAAGGATTTACAAACACATACTCAAAGGATCGATCAACATTTCCATACAGGAAAACGATTATAAAGTCCTATCTCGGTGGTACCCCACTCCTCATATTGTGCACAAATACAATCCCACAATTTCCGACCATTGTTGGAGATGCCATCAACCTAAAGCTGATCTTTTGCATATTTGGTGGACATGTCCTATCATACAAACCTTCTGGAATAAAGTCCATGACCTAATCCAGAAAATCACCTCAAGTATTTTACCTTTTACTCCTGTACAATTTCTCCTCCATCATTGCCCCTCATATAGCCCACTTTATTTTAAATCACTTTCCATGATGTTAATTAACGCAGCCAAGATGTGCGTACCTAAACTCTGGGGAACAACAAGACCCCCCTCTACACGAGAATGGTACACCCGCATCAACAAAATCGCGGAAACGGAAGAACTCATATCCATTTCATCAGATAACCCAAATAGATTTACTACCATTTGGTCCTGTTGGACACAATTTAAATCTTCCCCTGAATACCTACAGACCTACTAATCCTGATAACAAAAGCATTTTTACTACTATTGCTCGCTTCCTAGACAAATTAACTTCATCAGCTTATAGTTATTTCACTAGATATGTCTCATACTATCATTATGTACACTCACATTTTCACATTGTGAAAAAAAAATGACAAGGGGTTCTAATTGTTCCCCACTTTGTTCAAAATTTAAAAAAAATGGATAGATACATATCATTGATGCGTCACTTAGAAATGCAATATGCCAATGATCTATTGCTACTGATTCTTGGATTTCTGTAAGTGGAAGAGTATATGATTTGTTACATGGGTAACTTTCCCCAATGATAACTATAAACACATGTAACATCCAGCAAATACATATAATTATACTAAAGTGGGCAACTTCAATGGGCAATGGAGAAGATTGGGATATGAGAAGTGGAGGGATCATCCTTTCTCCCGTAGTGGTTCTAGTCTTCCCTATCATTCTAATAAATATAATTTAATGATATTTGTGTTCATATTAGAAAGATTTTTTCCTCACTTTCTGTTCTGCTGATGACTGGGACATAACATTACGAAAACATTTCCTGAAGCAGGGCACATATAGTTAAAAATGACAAGGGGTTCAAATTTTTCCCCACTTTGTTCAAAATTTAAAAAAAATGGATAGATACATTTCTGCATCATTTAGAAATGGAATATGCCAATGCTCTCTTGCTACTGACATACGGAAGTGGAAGAGTATTTGATTTGCTATATGGGTGACTGTCCCAAACCATAATTAAATAACACTTGCAACATCCAGCATATACATGGAGTTATACTAAGAAGAACAGCTTCAATAGGCAATGGAGAAGTTTAGCAGATGAAAAGTGGAGGGATCATTCTTTCCCCTGTAGTAGTTCTAGTCTTGCCCATCATTCCAATAATTAAAATTTAATACCATTTGTATTCTGCTTAGAAAACATTTTTTTTTCAATTACTGTTCTGCTGATGACTGGGACATAACGATAGAAAAACATTTCCTGAAACAGGGCACAGATAGATAACAAATTACTTAAAGCCTGTACACACGATAAGAAAATCTGAAGGGAAATTTCGTCCGACGACCAATCTGCCGATTTTCGGATTGTTAGTATGGTGCTTTCGACAGCCGACTCCGACTTTTCGGCTGACAAAATCCTGATGTGCAGGCCATAAAATTTTTGTTGTCCGTAATTCAACGTCCGATTTTCGTCTCATTAGTACAGATTTCGACTGAAAAAAATCTTAAGAGCAAGACTAGGCATGCTCAGAGACGAAAAAACACATACAAAGCAATCCAACACATGACATCACTTCTGAAGTAGAATTTTGTCGTACGGGAAAATTCGTATGAAAATAACCTCTTCACTTTCCACATCAGACTAGCATGCCACAAAAAACGCACGACAGATCTTTCGATAATCTGATCGTGTGTACGGGGCTTTAGGCCCTGTTCACACCTGAGCGTTTTTCAGCTCGTAAAACGCTCATCTCTAAAGTCTCAAAACGCCCAACAAGCAAAATCCCATTCATTTTAATGGCCCCTGTTCACATATGAGCCTTTTCTCGCCTGAAGCTCAAAAAAGAGAACTTGAACTTCTTTTTTGGCAGATTACAGGCGTTTTTGTTAGATGTCAATGCCTGCCTCCAAACACCTGTAAAAAAACGCCTTAGTAAACATCTAAAAAAAGCCCTAAAAATGACCTGAAAACTATATGCTCAGGTGTGAATGGATAGTTAGAGTACTTATAGTTTCCTACATTGTTCAAAACTAAAAAATGGGAATAGACCCTTCATCGCTGCAATAATTAGAAATGGGATATGCCAATGCTCTCTTGCGACTGATTAGTGGATTTCCATAAGTGGAAAAGTATACAATTTTCTACATGGGTGACTGTCCTCAACAATAACTATATAACACTTGCAACATCCAGCAAAAACATGGAATTATACTAAGATGGACAGCTTCAATGGGCAAAGGAGAAGTTTAGGAGATGAAAAGTGGAGGGGTCAGGCTCCCAACCCTTCAGCCCAAGAATTGCATATCAGAGCACGGAGCGATTGTTAAGAAAATAGCAATTCTCTCTTTGAAGAACAATCTTGACAATATAACTATATAGAGAAGGTGAGTAGGGGCTAAAGCAATCAAAAAACCCTCACTCTAATCAGTGTGTAGCACAGTAAAACCTTCTTAAAATCGAAGAAAATCATTGCTTTACACCCCATTATTGGCCAGATGGAGAACCACTATTATATAGAGAAAATATAGCCTAATATTATAGAGACATTTAAATGGCCTAAAGTAGGGAATAATTCTCTTTTTTGGTATATGTGGTGGAATGAAATATGTGAATACTTTCTGTTTTGAGAAAGCTTCAGGGTCCATTCACACTAGCGCGACTTGTCAGGCGACTTGGTCGCCTGACAAGTCGCGGTCGGTCGCCTGCCATTGATTAGCACAGGACCCGTTCTAATAGGAGCGACACAAGTCGCTCCGACTTAGAAAAAGGGTCCTGTACTACTTTGGGGCGACCTGGAGGCAACTTGCATTGATTTCAATTATATGAAGTCCGTGCATGTCGCGCCGAGGTCGCGGTGCACGCTGTACAACTTCACAGGTCGCCCCCAGCAAGTCGTGTCGCCCCTGTCTGAATGGGCTCTTACTAAGCAAAGAATCTTGCAACAGTTTTATTCTGTCCTCCTAATTTATGAATGGATGCCTGAACTTTATTTCAGACTAAGAAAAGCAGTAAGAAAATCTCAGACAAGCATGAAAATACATTTCTGGGGGTGACCTATACACTGGGTACAATGCTGCCATGGTTCCCACAGTTTGAATTAAGCTGTGACTAATGAATTTGCAGTGATTAGCGCAAACTGCAGCAGACACCAATGCCCTGGCAGATCACAATACAATCTAACAATACAATCTCTGTACAATCAACTTTAAAACTACCAACATTTTGCAGTATGAAGGCCTACCTACTCTATCCCAATCAATTTATTTCCAGTCAGGCAGGCTATTGCACAACATAGTTGTTGGTCGATCTAAAGTGATTGTACAATGAGCTTGTAACATGTGTGGTGAACTTTAGTGTTCTTATAGGCCCCTTTCACACATGCGGACCATTCAGATCCGCCTGTCAGTTTTTCAGGCGGATCTGAACGGATGCCCCATGCATCTCTATGGGGCAGCGGATGTCAGCGGAGACATGTCCGCTGACATCCGATCCGATCCTGTCCGTCAAGTCCGGACGGATGTAAACCCTATTTTCCATCCCTCTGGCGAATCGGAGCAGATGAGAACGGACAGGCGTTTTTTTTCTCATCCGATTCCCCCATAGGGGACAGCGGGGATCTGACACCTCCGTCTCCGCACACAGAGCAGAGACGGAGCTGCCATCCGCCTGCTCAGCAGGGATCGGCGGATCGATCCCCTATTGAGCAGAATGGCCCTGTCGACGGAACGGAGCCGTGTGAAAGGGGCCTAACTCATCCTGCCCAGTGTAAAGACCTCTTTACCTGGTAAAGCCAGTTATACTCTCCTGAGTCCCCTCCAACCAGGTCCTTCCTTGGTGCTATTTCTTCCTGCGGGGATTTCTAATTCAGATCTGCATGTTAACCCTTGCCGTCCTGCCCCCTTCACTCCCATTGGTCCAACTGTAGATGTGTTCTGAATCCTAAGAGGATGACTAGATCCTGTTCTAGATACTATGAGATCCGTTTCTATGGACAGCCAATGGGAATTGTTCATATCACTCACCCTCTGGTCCCCTTTACTTCTGACTGCAGATCTTTTCTGGATCCCAAGAGTACCCCTTAACTGTCCGGCCAAAGAGTTCATAGCCCTCAGGCAGTGGACACCCAAAAGAAGGACCCATTCAGGAAGCAAACACTGAGGAGATGGACCCAGTGCTGCATAATCACATGACAACGACTTAAAGCGGAGTTCCACCCAAAAGTGGAACTTCCGCTTTAGGTAGTTCTAACCCCCTGACATGCCACATTTGGCATGTCATTTTTTTTGGGGGGGGGAGCGGGTACCTAGTTTTGACAGGTACCTGCTCCCACTTCCGCTCGGAGCGCCGCGGCGTGCTGAGCGGAAGTTCTCCTCTCCCCCTCCCTCCCTCCCTGCAATCTTCTGGGACAGTGCGTACCCGGCTGCGAAGCCGCAAACTGTCACAGCCGGGTGCCCACACCAAGGATGCCGGCGCCGCAGAGCAGAGAGGGAGAAGAGCGAGGCTTCGGGCGGCCGCATCGCTGGACCGTGGGACAGGTGAGTGTGTGTTTAGGCTGGAACTCCACTTTAAAGTAATTGAAAATTGGGATTTTTTTTTTTTTTTTTGGTAACCCAGCAATCAGATAGAGGGTGATGGGAGGAAAGGGGCTACTTTTATCCTGGAGTTGGGCTTTAATATTTTTCAGTGTATAACTGAATGGCTATGTATGATCATGTAAATGCAATATATTCTATGAGTATGCTTCTGAGTCCTGTATGTTAACACCTATTAGCTTCTTTGAGACAATTTTGGACCATCAAGTTTAGGTGGTTAGGTGTTCCTAAATCTATGAGCACCTAACTACTGCCAAGAATGTTCCTATTATTATCTAAATGAGGTCACTTCCATATGACCTACATATATCAGCTTCCATAGATGGATAAAGGATTTTTTTACTAGCTGCAATCATCACTTTTAACAACGATACAATGTACAGATAATCTTAGAACACAGATCATCTGATCTAGCTCAATGTATGCTGCATATTCATTTTTTTTTCTGAGCACTGGATTCTATAACCTATATAGGTGCAAAATAAATTAAAACGGATGCTTTCTATTTAAGCCATATGCTTTACATTACAAGTTGCAATCATAAATTCCATTTAGATTTCTTTATTGTTGATGTGTGGGAGAGATTTCCAATTATATTTTTTTCCTCTAAGTCTTTGAGAACTCATGTGTGGGTATTTATGGTTCATTATGTCTGATTGATGTACAATCTCCGGCTTAGAAGGTCTAGATGGAGTTCCTGGATATTCCAAACTTTACGTCACCCAAAAATCACCTTCAGGAGAAATTTAAAAAAAGTAATACTTTTTACATTTTTATTTATTTTTTTGTGTCAGGTTGTGTCTAGAAAAAGTTTTTTTAATCAAGGTCACACAAATGCAGGAAACAAAATGGCTTCCAATGGCCAAGAAAGTTATTGCTCCTTGGAGGACAAAGACGTTTGGTTTTTAGGAAGGCTCTGAATGTTACCGTTTCTTCTTTTAATTACAAACACAGCAGGCTATAGCTGAATATAAATTCATACATTACCAAGTTCCTTCTAGCCACATTTATGCTGGATGGCCCACATGATAAATGATAAAACAGTTTTTTCTTGATTGAGCTGCAAGATGTATGCTCCAAAAATGGAAAGAAACCAATACTTATTTTCCATTTTAACAAAATCTTCTGACTGCTTCTACTAAATATAGATCTATTCAAAAAATGTTTCTTCTATCTACTCTTTGACTTGAATATAAAATGATTCCATTGTTTCATTGTACACTCCAGACAGGTATATTTCTGTTTAAAGTTTGGGTTAAAGGCAGTCAAGTCAAAAGTTGCTTGCATGCAGCCCAGCTTTGGGTAAAGGTCATCTCCAGGGAAGGGGAACGTCCTCACTTGCAGTGGGGCTGTTTGTTGGGTCTAGGGGATGCAAAATGCAGTTTTTTTAACTCAATTCTCAGCTTCCCTGGTAGCTTGCACCCTTCAACCCTCCCTTTCCCCTGATGCAGTGGACTGCCCCTTAACCTTCCAAGTGGTATTCCCGAGTGTGGCTCGGGGTTGAATTTCAGTGCCAAAAGCGATAACCCCGAGCCACACTCGGGGTACCGCTAGGAAGATCGCTGGATCCTGGAAGAGAGGGTACTCACCTTGTCCCCAGGATCCAGCAATGTATCTCAGCGGTGTGCGGCCGCCGGATCTCCCTCCCGATCCTCTGTGCGTCATCTTCCGTCTCCTGCGACGTGACGCTCGCAGGGGTGTGGAACCGATGGCAAATTCAAATTGTAAAACACACCATACACACTGATACATTGCAAAATAAAATAAATTCACATTAGTTTGCCCCCCAGTGCCCTTTCCTGCAGTTTTACTGTACTTTATATATATTTACATTTTTTCACAATTGTATACATTATATTGTTTTTTCTTTATTTGCTAATTTTTTTTCACAATTAAGTGGAGTTACCTTTTAACTGGTTCCAGACTGCCCACCGCCGATTTACTGCGGCAGGGCGGCCCTCCTGCGTGAAACCACGTAGACCTACGTTGGTCGCGCGCCTGCAGCTAGGGGGTGAGCGTGCACTGCCGGCGGTGCGCTCCCGTCCCCCACTCCGCAGCGGGGACTCCGATGCAGCCGGCAGGCAACTCCAATTGCCATCTGCCACCTGCGATCGCTCCCCGCTGAGAGAGAAGAAAGGTCAGCTGTTGTCAGCTGACCGTTCTTCTCCCTGGAATGATCACAGAGCTCCTGTGATCCTTCTATATAGGATCACAGGTCTCTATGATAATTTCACAAGCCATGCCCTATATAGGATCACAGCTCTCTATGATAATTTCACAAGCCACGCCCCCCCATAGTCTGAATAACTCCCCTAGGGTCACATTTAACCCCTTGATCACCCACAATTTTAACCCCTTCCCTGCCATTGTCATTCTTACAGTAACAGTGCATATTTTTAGCACTGATTACTGTAGTAATGTCACTGATCCCCCCAAAGTGTCAGAAATGTCAGTTAGGGGTCCGATCTGTCCGCCGAAATGTCGCAGATTGCCGCCATTACTAGTAAAAATAAAAATAATAAAAATGACATAAATCTTTCCCGTAGTTAGTAGACACGATAACTTTTGCACAAACCAAACAAAATACGCTTATTGCGATTTTTTTTTTACCAAAAATATGTAGCAGAAAACAAATTGGCCTAAAATGTTAAAACATTTTGATTTTTAATTTTTTTTTTGGGAATATTATATAGCAGAAAGGGAAAAATATTGTTTTCATAATTGTCGCTCTTGTTTTGTTTATAGCACAAAAAATAAAAATCACACAGGTGATCGAATACCAACAAAAGAAAGCTCTATTTGTGGGAAAATAAGGACATCAATTTTATTTAGGTACAGTGTCGCATGACCGCACAATTGTCCGTTAAAATAACGCAGTGCCGTATTGCAAAATATGGCCTGGTCATTAAGGGGGAAAATCTTCCGGTCCAGAAGTGGTTAAGGATGTACTTATGATTACGAAGCTGCATTGAGCTCTCAAATTTTGCCCCAGAGCCTGGTTGCTTTTTGCTATACCACCGTTTCCTTTTTTTCTCCGCTTTTTTATGTGTTTGATTTAGTTACTGGCATTCAGATTAGGTCTTGCATTTACGATATTCTGGACTTTCCAGCACAATTTTTTGTCTTTCCTGTTCCTGACAGGTCGATGCATATGTATTGTAACATCCAGATGCCCTTACCAGAAAATAAAAATGCATACGGTCTTCTAGCTGAAAGTTGACACAGCAGGTGGAGAATGCTCTGGGATTGACAGGAAGTTGGAGAAATAGAGATCTTTCATAGAAGTCGTTAGAGCTAGACTTAGAAGGCTCAGCTGGAGGCCTATCTGAAGACTTCATGTATCAACTCTGTCCAATTGGTCTGACACTTGAGCGCAATAAGAATGGCATGAAGAAATAGCATAAAGCCGGGGTAAAAGCTAAAGTCAAAAGGTATCGCAACTAAGGCATCAATGTGATCCGAAGCAATGAATTCAAAACTCGAACAATTTCTGAGTTATTTTTTTTTTTTACCTGGCACACCAAACAAAGAGCAGCTGCATCCAAGCACGGATTTTCAACTTGCCAGGTATCTATATTGTTTTGATAATTTCTATTAGTATTTCCTGCTGATGGTAGCTGACATTTTGTTTCTTGGTCTCTTTAGATTTTTGAGCCATGTTCTGCCAGCATTTAGACACAAAAAACAACAGATGGCGGTGATCGGCATTCATCTCAGCGGCCGGCTCCGGCTCCTCACTAATCAGATAGAGTTTAGACATCTGAGACAAAGAGGGGCTGCAGAATCAGACAAATGGCTGTAGTAATGAAATGATGCCTGTGCCCTGTAAAAGAAATCCCTAAATGTATATATTTTAAAATCTCTACTATGCCTTTTCTTTTTCCCGAAAAAGCATAAAATATGTGCAGATGTATTCCTCTTTATTTAGTGGGGTTTTTGCATTGGTTATCAAAATAAGAGCAGATGCAAATCATAATAAGGAAGGCATGACTTTCAAAGAGTATGGGCTCTTTCACACGGGCGATCCTATCAGATCCGCCTGTCAGTATTTTAGGCGGATCTGATTGGATCCTCCATGCAGCTCTATGGGGCAGCGGATGTCAGCGTATCGGATCCTGTCCGTGAAATCTGGACGGATGGAAACCCTATTTTTCCATCCGTTCAGTAATCGGATCGGATCTGATGAGAGCGGAAAGGCGGTCCGCTCTCATCCGATCCCCCATAGAGGGCAGCGGGGGCTGAGACACCCCCCTCTCCACTATGCAAGCGGAGACGGAGCTGTCATCCGCCGGCTCAGCGGGGATCGCGGATCGATCCCCGCTGAGCAACACGGATCCGCCTACGGAGGCGGACCGTGTGAAAGAGGCCTATCTGTGGGCAAAACTTTTTGTTTTTGTTTAGTTTAGAGTAGGGAAGGGTTGGACTCTTTATTGATGCCTGTGTCTCCATTGGGCAAATTCACCATTCTATTTGTTCGTACTGGTGACTATTGTCAAAAATAAAGCAAAGGTGTGTGTGTGTGTGTGTTTTTTTTTTTTTTTAATCTGCACATTTTTTAAGGCAACACTCGAAATAATTAATACAAAAATTATCAAAAATGAAAAAAATGTTAATGGTTTTTAAAATAAGGGCAGCACAGTGGCTAAGTAGTTAGCACTTCCACCTAGCAGCATTAGGGTTGTTGGTTCAAATCTCTATCACGACACTGCCTGCCTGGAGTTTGCATATTCTCCCTGTGCCCAGGTTGGGTCCAAACAGTGGCGGCTGGTACGCCATGGGCTGGGGGGGCAGCAGACGGACCACACCATACCCACCCCCCCAACCACACCAGCCTGCACTGCCCCCCCCCCACCCCAGTCGATGGCTCACTCACCCTGGGCAGGCAGCGGCGGTGGCGGCGGCGGCTTCCCCCTCAGTCTCCTCCCTCATCCTCCTCCGCTCCTTGACCAATAACATGGCTTTTCCTTTCGGCCAATCGGGAAATGGGTATCAGGACCCGCTTCCTGATTGGCCAGGAGGAGAATCAGTGTGGCAATAGCAAATATTAATTTGCTATTGTCACATAACTGGGTGGGCTCAGGGCGCAGGGTACCATATAACCCTAAGGTTCCTCCAGAGGCTGCTAGGGAAGCCCTGAGCAAGGAGAAATTTCTGCCTCTCCGATTAGTTCCCACTGATAGCATTGATCTTCTTAGCTATCTATAAGGGGGTAATTCTTCCAGAAGGCCACAAGTGTAAGGAGCATTCTTCCCTGTGACCATTGCACTCATTTATTGAAAGTTGCAGACATAGGGATTTTTAAGAGGGCTTCCCGGAGACCGGAAAATTATTTCAAGGGTGCCTCTGTGTTGAAGAGGTTGAGAAAGGCTGTTCTAGAGGGGTCTTACTGGTATGACACATATATATATGGCAGTATTTTAGTCCAAACTGGACCAATGTACCTATGTAAAAATTGGCCATACCTTTAATTCAGCTTTAACTGGAGTTCTTTCCTTTTTAGAAATGCATAAGAGCATAGCTCATTTGCACATCACATGAGTGCATTTATGAAGGATGGACCTCTGTGCATCACGCAGCCCACACCTAAGACCGCTGCAACTATTTATAATTACTGATTACTAAATACCAACAAATTATATCCCATGACAGGCTGTTATTCATGATCGCTGCAGATGATGTATGGACGAAATGTGTTCTGCTCTGCATATAAACCAAGTAGCCGACCGGGCAAACATTAAGCGTATTACTGCTTAATGGAGTCATTCTGCTTGAAACCAATAGATTATTCTGTCTACCTAAGATGAAACACTGTTTTTCACATTTATATATAAACTAGAGTCCCCAGTGCCGTGACACTGCGTGTCCCTGATTTTATGCATTTATTTTGGAGGTAGCAAATCCTGAGTCTGGTTGCTATAGCAACACTATGGGAATTCTACCAGACTGGATTTTTAATATATGTTGCTTCATGATGGATTTACTTCATATGGGGCACAGTGCCAAGACTCATTCCCTGTTTGCAGTCATGGCACATTGACAGCATACGTGTTACATGTGCGGAGCCGTATACCATTAGATCACTGATTCCTGTGCTCATGTACCCTACTTGCTCACATCAAAGTATAGCACGGGATCTCACATGTTTCCGATAGTCGTCTACACTATTCACATCAAAATTCATCCCAATTTTAATGTGCTTGCAGTGGAGCCCTTTGGTGAGCTTATTTTTTTTTAACCACTTTTTTAACCACTTCACCCCCGGAAGATTTTACCCCCTTCCTGACTAGGCCCTATTTTGAGATTCGGCACTGCGTTAATTTAACGGACAATTGCGCAGTCATACGACATTGTACCCAAATTTACGTCCTTCATTCCCCACAAACAGAGCTTTCTTTTGGTGGTATTTGATCGCCTCTGCGATTTTTATTTTTTGCGCTATAAAAAAAAAAGAGCTACAATTTTGAAAAAAAAAAAACAATATTTTTCACATTCTGTTATGGGACATTCCCAAAAAATAAATATTTAAAAATCAAACTTTTTTAACATTTTAGGCCAATTTGTTTTCTGCTACATATTTTTGGTAAAAAAAACCCGCAGTAAGCGTATTTTGATTGGTTTGCGCAAAAGTTATCGCGTCTACTGACTACGGGAAATATTTATGTCATTTTTATTGTTTTTTTCTTTTTTTACTAGTAATGGCGGCGATCTGCGATTTTTTTTGCGGGACTGCGACATTGCGGGGAACAGATCGGACCCTTGACTGACATTTTTGACACTTTTGGGAGTACCAGTGACATTACTACAGTAATCAGTGCTATAAATATTCACTGTTACTGTAAAATGACACTGGCAGGGAAGGGGTTAACATTATTGGAGAGGGAGGGGTTAATGTATGCCTGGTGCTTACTAACGTGTGTGGGGGGAGGGGACTGTGTGACACAGGCACAGATCGCAGGTTCAGCTATGGGGGGACCAGTGACATTACTACAGTAATCAGTGCTAAAAATGTGCACTGTTACTGTAATAATGCCATTGGCAGGGAAGGGGTTAACCCTGTGGGTGATCAAGGGTTTAAATGTGAGCCTAGGGGAGTGATTCTAGCTGTATGGGGGCGTGGCTTCTGAAATTACCATAGAGACATGTGATCCTATATAGCAAGATCACATGGGCTCTATGATCATCCCAGGGAGAAGAACGGTCGGCTGTGTTTACAACAGCTGACCGTCCTTCTCTCTCAGCGGGGAATGTTTGCGGGTGTCAGGTGGCAATCAGAGCGGCCTGCCCGCTGTATCAGCTTCCCCGCTGATAAACGGGGGTGCTCGCCCCTTAGACTCCCGAGAGTGAGCACCGTACATGTACGGCGATTTGCCTGGGAGTGGCTGCCTGCCGCAGTGCATCTGCGGCGGGCAGTTGTAAACCGGTTAAAGCAATATTGCACACAGGTGTTAAAACAAATTGAGGTCATTTAAAAAATTCTTGATTTATCAAAATCTTGATTCTTGTTGCTTCTCTATTTGTTTTCTATGTTTTTCTATGCTCGATTCACAAAGCTCGAAGCAGAAAAATATTGAACCAAATCGTTCAATGCACTCAGACACTCTACATCAGCATCAGCATTTGCAAATATTGTGTCTATGACGCACAAAAAGTTATGAAATGCTCACTATTACTTTAAACATTTAAGAATCTTTTCCTTTTTGGATTAATAGAGCATAAAAAACTTGCAAATGTAAGTATAGTTCATTATATTTATCATGTATTGGGCCAGCCAAACAACTCTATAATTTTGCTGCAATTCTAGAAATATCTTTGAGGGCAGAGATGAATAAATTAAGGTTAGGTAATGGTTCTTTGTGAAGAATTTTCCCATTGCCAGTAATTATAATTATTGTGCAGGATTCTTATAGTGTCAACAGTTTGCTCAATGCTGTACGAAATAAAGGGAACCCGTACAGTTACAATATAGTTCACGCAAAAACAAAGAAGAAAGCCGCTCAGGTGCAAGTTCAGCACTCGGTGCAGGTCAGATCCGCCATCCAGGCATGTAGACATCCAAAAGAGAGAGACCGCACTCAAAGATGTTAAATAAAAATCCTTAGGACTCTTTATTCTCCATAAATCCAACAGACAGCAGACAGACAGTGCAATACACGGACAGACGTGTCGGGTTGACGCGTTTCACGATAAAAATCGCTTATTCATAACCACACACACGATGAACTTATGGAAAACATAAAAGGACAGCTCCTTAGGTGGAGGTAGAATAGGCTTGCCCTAAGAGATACGTTTTCAGGAATCACCTAAAGGCGGACAGAGTAGGAGATAGCCAGACTGATTGGGGTAAGTAGTTTAAGGCAATGGAGGAGGCTTTGGACAGGCCTTGGAGGCCCAGCATGTGAGGAGGCGACAAGGAGGCAAAAGAACAGGAGGTCTTGGGAGAAGCAAAGAAAATGGTTTGGTTGATTTTTTTCAGATGAAGATGGAGATGTAGTTGTGGATGGCTTTGTAGACAATGGCTACATCCCTCTACAGGTGTGTTTTCCTGTGCGACGCGCAGGCAATAATGCAACAATGTCATCTTACTATGATGTTACTAACTGATGTTTTGTTTACTTTAAGAAATCTCTGATGTAAATATTTTGGTCCTGAAGAAGCACGCTGCGAAACGCGTAGACCTAAAGATCAGATAGGATTCTACAATATATGATGTACCAATAAATGTTGTGAATTTTGCAAAACAATAACCTACACATTTCTCCCATTAATCTTTTGAGAGTATGGGCAAGAAATAGTCCTAGGTTATTTGATTTTATAACCCTTGTATTTTTTGTCTTATGTCACGTACGCAATTAATGAGGACAATCTGCTGTTTGCCTTCATTTTTTAATTGTATTAAATAAATATTATTTTTATTAAATTGTGAGTCGCTACGATTCATTCCATGGTGTGCCTCAGAAAGTCCAGTCTTGTGTCTTTGTGCAGAATAAGCTGCGAACTGGCTTTTTAGCCCACAGCTCTCCACAATTTCTTTTTTTCTTTGTATGTCATTAGTTATTATCATGAAAACCTCAGAATTGGGTATAAGTAGGGTATGAACTAAGGCCCGGGCAACTGCAATGACAGTAGCCAAATGGCAAGTCTTTTGATGGAGTTCAAAAAAGTTTTTCCCTATGGTAAGCCAAAAAAAAGGAGGAGATATGAGAATTAGAGCCCAATAGTAATATAGATAGAAAAGTAGATAGATAATTTCAGCAATATATATATATATATATATATATATATATATATATATATATATATATATATATTGCTTTTTGTAAGTGTCCATCTGAGGAGATCTCTCTTAGCTTCCTGTCCCAAAGACACAGTGGGAAGAGTAATTTGTTAATGAAACGAATGTCCCTAGAAATGGTGAATCTACTTCCCGGGTCCTAGCCAGCCCTAAAAAACAGATAGTGCTTGTAATCTTTCCCTATTCTATTACAAACTGAAAGAAAAATTGTTTTGGCTATACATACTCTTTAAAGAGGTTGTAAACCCTCTCTTATAACTTGTACCTAAATGTAAGCCTATAATAAGGCTTACCTATAGGTACTGTGAATATCTCCTAAACTTTCACCGTTTAGGAGATATTTACTTTTAATGCAGCCGATGACGTCATCGGCGCATGCGCTCTGAAGAAACGGCCACCCGTGCCGTTCCTTCAGAGCCCTGTGTCGTGAAAGGCGGCTCTCGCACGCATGGGTGGGAGTGAGGTCATCTTGCCTCCGGCCAATCAGATGGCCGGAGGACGCGAACGAGGAAGCAGGACAACCAAACATGTTAGCCGTGTCACCAGCAAGCGGGCGGCACTGCGGGGTCTTCGTTCTAAGGTAAGTATTTAATAATGAGCTAGTATCCAATGCATACTAGCTCATTATGCCTTTGTCTTATAGGGTTTTTTTTTTCCATTTTGTTTTTTTGGGTTTACAGCCTCTTTAAAGTGATTCTAAAGTCTAAACGTTTTTTACCTAAATTTATTTCCTGCATTAAGGTAAAACAGGTTTTACAGCTTTCTGTCCCCTCTCACATCTCTAAATACTTACCTTATCCTCAATCGATCCAACACTGTGCATGGCTCAATCCCTTTTCACTTCCTCTTCACACAGGGACTCATTGGCTCCTGCTAATGTCAAACAAATGATTTATGGGAAAAGCAGAGCCAAGATGCACTGTGCATGTCTATGGAGCCCGGCTCCTTAGACACACACAGCTCGGGAGCGAGCACCAACGCGTGTGCCCCTATAGCAACTTGTAAATGCAAGTCCACCAAAACAAATTGTAATTTTATAAAAATAAGATAAAATTACTAATGTTTTTCAGCATGTACACTACACATCATGGATGTATTTAATTAATAATGTATTTTTTAATTGATTTTAACATTTATACTAAATGTGCGGTGTTCCACCAGTTCTAAAGTCAAGCTACCCCCCAACCTTTCAAAATCCTTCCTAAAACTGCATGGTCCATAACAAATGTCTATAATCTGTTTGTTAGATATTTTTGTCCCAGAAAGTACAGTGAACACACAGAGCATGAATGCCAAGATTCAATGCCAGGGCTGAGTGATGTGCTTTCACTGTTTATGAGAAACTTCACTGCATTCCTGGCAAACAATACTCCCCTGATATTTATTACTAATGAAATTGCCTGGTACTATAGCAGAGTTTAGAATGCTGGCAAAGAGTCCATACACTGCCTGCAATATCGGTGAGCAATAATAACAGTTAAACTTAAAGGTCATCTAACAGCCAGAAAAACTTTATTCACATTGGGCATATTGTTTTCTGCTGCTACTTTTTTTGATGTTAAGTGGTCAACATTTTACAGCTGCCTCAGTTTCATTGCAAGTGTTTGTCCATAAGCCTGGTACACATGAAGAGATTATTGAATGATTGTCTGTTTTTTTTTTTTTTTTTTTGTGCATGCTAATCTCATATCGAAAATGATGAGCTTACTAAAGTTCGAAAATTCTCGTACGACAGAATAAAATTTTGGAAGTGATGTAATGTGTTGTATTGCATTTGTATTGTATTTTCATATATAAACGAAAATCGTACGATCTGGTATTGTACGTGAAAAATATTTGTGTTTGTCCCTTGAGATAATTTCAGACAAATGCTATGTACTAACTATCGTACGATCGCTTCAAAGGTGTTTTTTTAATTTATTTTTCTGTACGATTTTCTGATGTGTGTACGGGCCTTAACTCTCCCACTAAATCAAGATAAGATACGATTGAGGGAGAAGAGGAAACTGCAGTTCAAAGATTCTAATTGTAAAATAATGCC
>NC_138771.1:47083703-47236203 GCF_965119305.1 Pelophylax lessonae
TTTAGAGATCCTAGAAGAGTGGCTAATAAATGCGGGCCCAAAAGGTCCATATGGGCCTTATAGAATTCAACAGGAATTCCATCCGGTCCTGGTGTCTTATCGGGTTGTAGGGAGGCCACCACTTCCTGGATCTCCAAAAGAGTAATAGGGGCGTCTAATTTGGCCCTATCTCTACCAGTTAAAACTGGAAAGTCCACTGCCTGTAGATAATGATCGAGTTCATCTCCTGAATAATTAACCCTAGTATTATATAGGGCCCGATAATAATCAGTGAAGTTATGATTAATAGTTTCTGGATTGGAGTGAAGAGTACCTGATTGATCCTGTATATGTGCTATACTATACCCACTTGTCTGTTCCCTAGAAATTTGCGCCAGCATTTTACCGTTATACTCTCCATGTACGAAAATATGTTGAGATTGAGAAAGCAGTTTTTTCTGTGTAAGGGCTGTGCGTATTGCCATTACCTCCCTAGTCAAGGATTGAAATCGTGTATAGTGAGTGGGGTCTCTAGTTTGTATGTATAGATTTTCCATATCTCTAGCTTCCTTTTCTTTTTGCAGTAGGTTTGTTCGCCTATATCGTTGGATCTTCCCAATAGCTGTCTGATAATACCCCCGGGTGCAAACCTTAAAAGCGTCCCAGACCATAGCCACTGATGACGTGCCCGGATTTATCTCCCAAAAGGCCGCTATCTGGGGTTCGACTAAAGGGTTTATATCAGAATCAGAGATCCAATATCTGGATAAACGCCATAGTCTATGAGAGGGGTTACCAGATAATTCCATATTTAAGAGAAGTGGAGCATGGTCAGAGATCCCACGAGGAAGAACCCGAATCTCCCGCACCCGAGATAGTAATGACCCACCTGCAAATATTGTCAATTCGAGAAAAGGATTTATAAGTGGCGGAGTGGCAGGTATATTCCCTAGCATGGGGATGGTGCCAACGCCATAGGTCTGTCAACCCATAGGTCTCAGCCCATACAGCAAGATCCGATCTGGTGGAAGAATCTCCAGTCATTCTATCCATGTTCGGGTCTGGAACCATATTAAAATCACCCACAATAAGTATGTTATCATTCTCATATTTTGCAATTTCTTTAAAAATTTTATATAACAGCCTGACTGAAGCCGGCGGAGGTATATATAAGCCTACCAGCAATAAAGTAAAAGATGATATCTGCAGATTGAGCAAAACAAATCGTCCATCCGGGTCCAGGGAAAGACCCATTAGTCTAAACGGGAGAGACTTGTGGATAAGAACGCTGACTCCACGAGCATACGTAGAAAACGTAGAGTGGTAATGATGCCCAACCCATGGTTTCTTAAGAGCCAGTGTTCGGGTACCCAACAAGTGGGTCTCCTGCAGAACACATATGTGAGGATTAAACGTTTTTAAATATTGAAATACTAAAGAGCGTTTCTGCGGGGAATTCAAACCTCTAGTGTTCCAAGAAATCACCCTTAAAGATTCCATATCCGCTCATAAAACAGTGTATACAACATATATATAATAATATATATTTGTGTGCCAATGTCCAAAAAAAAAAAAAAAAAAAAAAAAAAGGGAAAACAACTGAAAAATACAATAAATACCATAACAGAGTAATGATTCAAACATCCCCATCCCCCCCACCCCACCCATCTCCCCAAATTGGAGAGGGTTTGTATCCTACCCACCGCAGACCTCATAGTCCACCCTAGGGGGTAAGTGTCAAAAAAGAGGCGCTATATTACCCCCCCCCCCTTAGAAAAAAAAAAAAAAAGGGAGGGGAAGGGAGAAGACTCCGGCGTTCAAAAAAGGGATAAGAAAAAAAAAAAAAAAAAAAACTTGTATCTTAATTCACCCAACTGTCGTGTGAAATTTGGGAAAGCAAACTGTGAGAGGCCAAGAGGAAGAAAAAAAAAAAAAAAAAAAAAAAAGGTTTCAGTTTCAGTCCTACTTGTATGTCTCAAGCCAGGATAACACCTCTTTTGGGGAGGAAAAGAGACGCACATGTTCACCATCTTGTACCCGCAATTTAGCTGGGAACAGAGTACTATATTTCAACCCCTTTTCTCTTAACTTAGAACGGGCTTGATCAAATGACTTCCTCTGACGCTGTGTTTCAACAGAATAATCTGGAAAAATAAAAAGTTTACCACCCTCGTATTTCACTTCACCCTGAGAGCGGGCTGCTCGTAAAACAGTGTCGCGGTCACCATAGTGAAGAAACCTCAGAATAAAGGTGCGTGGAGGAGAGGCGGGAGGCCCTCGCTTCCCTGGTATCCGATGTGCACGTACCACTGAAAAAAAAGGAGACAATTTAGCTTCTGGAAGGATGGTCGGAAGTAAGTGCTCAATAAAGGTCACCGGGTTTGCACCCTCGGACCCCTCCGGGAGACCTATAATCCGTAAGTTATTCCTACGATTGCGGTTTTCTGCATCTTCTGCTCTTATTTCCAGCTGCTTAACCCTGGCTTTGAGCAGCTGAACATCCGAGTTATAACCTTTCTGTGTGTCTTCTACTTCTGAAACCCGCATTTCCATCTCGGTAACTCTATCTCGGAAATTGTCCATATCTTTACGGATAAGTCCAATATCTGATTGTACACAATCAATTTTAGAGGTCAGGGCCGTCTTACAGTCTACTATGGCATGCATGAGCGTCTCTAAACTTGCAGGCGGTTCTACTTCCCTGATCACTGTTGTCTGTTCGGTCTGAGACGCCATAGTTACCGTAGATTTAGACGGTGATGTCACGACTGCACGGCGTGTCTGTACACCCCCTTTATTTTTGGGCATTCCTCCCAAAAAAAAAAAAAGGAGGGGGGGGGGGTAAAAGGGGGAAAAAAAGGGGAGAAAAAAGTATTCAAGCGTCCCAGTCCTTTTCCTTTCCCCCTCCTCTCCCCTTCCTTAATATAATATAGCTGGAAAAATTCGGGAGGTTTTAGGCCCATCCAATCTGCTCCAATCTGCTCCAATCTGCTTTATTAATTATATTGCATACGGGTTTTATATCTCTCGCTTAACCTTATATGATCAGAAGTTTACTAAGATGTTTGATATAGGAGGCTGGAAATATAATATGGAGTAGGCTTGAGTAGGCTTGAGAAAAAAAAAAAAAAAAAAAGGGGCAGAAAGGGAGCCGTTTAAATAGGTGAAGAGGGATCTATATCCATTTTAAGCATTTACTCACTGCTTTATTAGCGTCCTCAGGGAAAAAAAAAAAAAAAAACGCCAGTGTAAGCAGTCCAATAACTACTACTACTGCTGCTGCTACTAGTGAGCAGGTCTGCTCCTCTATACTTCCAGAGTAAGGCAGAGTAAGGCACCAAGCAGCAGATCCTCAGGACGTCACCCAGCACACCAGCTCACCATCCCTCCAGCAGACATGCAGTCCGCACACCGCGGGAGCTCACACCGATCACCGCCACTCCAGTTGATCTCGCCAGCCCCGGTCACCGCCTCGTCAGCCCTCCAGCGTCCAGCACCTCAGAGCAGGCACAAATGAGGGCGGAAGGAACAGAGGAAATATATATATTTAGAAGCAAAAAAGCGGCAGACTTGATGGACCACTTGATCTTTTTCTGCTATCACTCTTCTGTGTTTCTGTTTCTCTGCCTCTCTTCTTGAGTTTCCTGAACACCCCTAAATCATATTTTTCTAACAAATTATGATCTAATAAAACTAAAAATGATCAGTCACAAATCCAACCTGCTTTATTTTTATGGATAATGATGAACTGAGCATGTGTGGCTTCACACATATACAATGGTAACCTAATGCCAAGAAAACATGGTGGCCCAAAAACAGGGTAATGTCGATAATGTTATGCTTCTACTTGCTGGTTAATGGTTGGGCTGGAGCCACTCAATAAATATACTCAAGAACAAAAAAATATTTACCGATCCTTAGATTTGGTAGATACACTAGTTTTCATTTTTCGGACTATGAACATTTTTAGCAAGAATAGGTAATACCAGCTGACGTTGCCAGGAATTAATTGTATTCATGTAGATGAACAATGGCAGATGTTCAAACATGTCTATATTTAAAGTCCAACCTGGGTGGAACCAAAGGCTTCCTGCATACAGCGGAGAAGTATAATCATCCAGGGACAAGCAGTGTATTTTTCACAGAAATACCAGCTGAACATAAATATTAAAACTAATGCAGCCACCTAAGGACTGGTAATCATTTTTTTTAAGTTTAGTTCTATGGCTCAAGTCCAAACATTAAAGCGTAACTCCACTTTTGTTGAGAAAAAAAAAACATTCCCCTCTGGGTGATCTCTGTACATTACAAGGATTTTAACAAACATTGTTGCAGATTCCTACCTTTTGTTATTCTGAAGAAATCACTGTTTGTTCCTCTGTGCTGAGTGGGTCAAATGGGAGTAGTTTAATAATTATCTATCAGCTGTGGCAGCTGCAAGGCTCTAATGAGGGAAGCTGCTGGGTCTGCATCCCTTTAGACGTGTTCCTATTGGGAGTATCTCACCAAAAATTACTTTTTTGTTGTAGGGGATGCCTGAAATCTGACTTGCCTAAAATCAGACTTCTGGGAAAATTGGTGAGCCAATCACACAAGCAGGAAATTATGTTTCTGGGGTGTGGTCAGTATACATTCTGTGTACAGAACAGCTCCAGGTGGCCATATTGCATTGTATTTTCAGAAAATGACAACAGCTGCAGATTGAAAAGGAAAGGTCATTTTTAATAACATTCAATTACAATATGACTTGTGTCGTTATATGCTATATTGTTTTTTCTTTAGATACTAATTTTTTCCCCACAAAAGTGGAGTCACCCTTTAACCAACAAGTAGAAGCATAACATTATACACCTGCCCTGTTTTGGTGCCACCTAGTTTACTTGGCAGTATATTACCATCATATGTGCATGTAGGTACACAGCCACACATTAGGCTTACTCAGTCTAATTACTCAGCTGCAATGCAGTATGTTTTTAGGTCTATCCAGTGGACAAAAAAGATATGGGTAACTATATAGGATTTGGTGCCAACAAGAGTATAATTATAAATTATTGAGGGTGATATCAAAACAATTTCAGGGACCCCTTGCTCCTGCTTTAAATACAATGACAGTACTGCTGTCTATGCCATTTTTTTTTTAGTTTGTTTATTAAAGTTTTTCTCATGTGCAACACAACTTGAGAAAAACTGTTCACACCTGAGCGTATTTCAGCTCATAAAACATCTCGGAAGTCTCAAAACGCCCAACAAGAAAAATCCCATTAATTTCAACGGCCCCTATTCACATATGAGCATTTTGCCGTCTGAAGCAAAGCGCCTGAAGCTCAAAAAAGTACATGAGCTTCTTTTTTGGCACATTACAAGCGTTTTTGTTAGATGTCAATGCCTGCCTCCAAACACCTGCAAAAAACGCAGGAAAAAGCCTGAAAAAACACCTGAAAAAAGTGTGAATGGAGCAGTGGCAGCCTGTCTATTGAGGGCGCAGAGGCACCGCCCCCACTATCCATGCGTCCGGCCCCCTAATCTACATGCAGGGCACTGGATGCATGGATTCCAATATTTTTTTTTTTTAACCACATAATTAGAGCCAGAGGCTCTAATAGGCTTAAAAAAAAGTGTGGGCTCGGGGTGCAGAGCACAGCACCTTGAGCCCACCCAATTGTGTAACAATAGTGAATGAATATTCGCTATTGTCACACAGATTCTCCTCCTGGCCAATCAGCAAGCGGGTCCTAAGACCCATTTCCCGATTGGCTGAAAGCAGAAGCCATCCTATTGGCGAAGGAGGAGGGAGGAGATGCAGGGGAAGCCAGACCCATGGAGGAGACTGAGAGGGAAGACTGCCACCGCTGCCTGCCCTCCACATTTCAGTCCAGGGTGAGTGAGCTGGAAACCAAGGGGGGGGGGGTATGGTGTGCGAGCTGGAGCTGGTGTGCGGGCTGGAGCTGGTGTGGTCCGCGGGGGGGGGGGGGGTATGGTGTGCGCCCATGGAGCACCAGCCACCACTGGAATGGAGCCTAAAACAATAAAACAAGAACTTGGAGCTCAACCCATGCAAGGGTGCAAATGAGATGATGTACCATAGATATATGGTAAAAAGAAAAACATACTGTAGATAACACTTAAATTATTATGGTATGGCTTAAAATAGTGGGTATATCAAGCTGTTACAGTATATAGGGTTTGCTATAGCTCAATGGCACAATATTAGAGGATGTTCCATAAGTGGCCTCGTCAAAGCTAAAATGCAGGAAAACCAAAGGAAAAACTCTGCTGCAGCAACATGCCAACCAATTATGGTGATGCTGTAGTAGGATCAACAGTAATAAAATATAATGTGTTAATTCCTATCCTAATTTTGTAATAATTGTATAAAGGTTCATTTTGAATCAAATTACTTGCTACCCGCTCTGGCTGCATGGAGAAAGTATTCAGCTTGAATGTGCTGTAAAGGGATCACATACTGTGCTGTGGCTATGCACTTGGGGTCAACCTAATGGCCACCATGAGACCTGATGTGGATGCATCTTTACTGATACAGTGTAATCTACTACTTTCAAGTGTTTATGGCTGATTATAATATATTTCAGATACAGAAAGACCTATATAACAAATGAACCATGCACAGTGACTGTACAGATGTATTTCCAGAGAATGATGGGCTGTGAGTACCTTAGTATGTGCAAACAATTTTCCAATCAGTAAATTATCCATGCTGACCAACATATGAAGGGCCTTTGTCTTGCAGCATATATTAAAGAGAGCACTGCTGCAAGTTTAATAAGCCTATGTCTTGACGCACCTGCGTGATATGAATGAGAAAATATGCCCCTTGTGTTATGGTTTCCATGGTGAATTCACACTTTTAATTTCACACTTGTTCCTCTAATTGGAATCACAAGTGAAAATGTAAAAATAACCAAACACTGTCTAGATGAAACACATCTTTCTTCTACTCCTATAAGGAATAAATGGCGATGATTTGTAATCCCTTGTAAATTCTGTCAACTACGGGGAAATCAGTACTGAGGAAAAGAAAGGCTAATGTGTATTCTTCTCCCATTACGTCACCAGTGTAAAGGTACAGCTATTTTCACATAAAACCTGTCAAGGCCATTTCATTCTACGTTCTGAGGAAGTGGCCTTCCAGGCGGCTTTCTCCTCTACAGAGATCCAAGAGCTGAACAAGGATAGCAGCTAATACAGTCACTATGGAATTTGAGGCAAAGCAAGATTTATTTCTGTATTTCCTTCCTCTTTCTATATATCTGGGATGGGTTGGGAAGATCTAGCTTGGCAAGATTGTAGTTATGCTGGTAAAGATTGTAATTAGAAGAATTAACTTGGAAAAAGGTGAAAAAGGCCAGAAAGAACAGTGAAAAATAAGGTTCTCTTTAAAGGAGTTAAAGTGATATTGAACCCGCAGTTTTTGAAGCTCTTTCAGTAGTTGATTTAAAGCTCTGGGCAACTAAAAAGTGATCCCTTGTAGTGGGGCAGTGCCTGCACTACAAGAGTCAATTACTCATTTAGATCTAGGGGAACAAAAAAGGATTTACTTACCCAATCCTCCACTCCTTCACTCCTCCCCATAGCTTCTTCTTCTCCACGCCCCAGCGGTCTAGCGTCCTTGTGTTCTCAAGACCAAAGCAGGGTGCATAGTGTCCCCTCCTATCTCAGTCGATGCCCAATCGGGAGGAAACGCATCAGGGAGGAGGCGCCGCATCATCACTCACAGCGTTATACGGCGGTCCGCGCTGCAGGCGGCCACTGTTATCTGATATCCCGCAAGGGTGACCGAAAGCTTGTATTTTCTGCATACATGTAAGTGCAATTTTATTTTTTCAATAAACGGTATAAAAGATAATGCACTATCGGCGGTCCCTCTTCTTTCCCCATTTAGTTTGAGGACAAGAAGAGCGACTACCCATCAGGGATTGATCCACTACTACATCTTGTTAAGGAGAGGAGTGTCCGTTTGTTCACAGCCCTCCATATACATTCATCTGGTAAGACGTTTATCTCCTTCCACCCCTCCTGGGAGGCAGGAGTGGTTTAACTCCTTTTCCTTTTTCTCAGTGTATCTCTGGAGTGGATCTTCATATTTACACGCCCTTATAATTCATCTTTCTGGTAAGAAGCTATGCTGGTGGTGGGATATTGAACTCAATTCACTCGGCTTCTTCATTTTAGCCAAACGTCTTTTTTCACGGACACTTTCAATTGGACTTCCTTTTGTGTGTCATTTGGGACTGTTCCTGTCACGATTTTGACTTGTGTTATCACGATAATTTTTGTTACACATTGGTGGTTGAATCCATAATTATTTGTATATTCATATCATTCATATCATTAGTTGTGTTTCCCCACACTGTGTGCATCAATAGAAACACTTAGCCCCTGTAGCATAGGTTGGCAAGACACTACCATGCTCCCTCGCCCCCTCCCTTCTACAAACTAATAGACTGACTAGAGACTACACTGTCCACTGTTAAATATTTAAAATATTTCAAAGGCTTCAATGCTACTTTATGGATCCTGATTTGTTTACTTGTATTTTTCTGCTAACTTTTTATGCCTGTCTGCAGACCTCCATTTATGATAATCAAAGGGGGTTTCCTACAGGGCACAGCAGATGATGCTCAAATGCATAGTAGGTCAAAACAGCAAATACCGTATATACATTTTGATCCCTCCCCCTCACTGTCTTTCAGGAAGCTCTGCTAAATAAAGAGATGAATGGAAGTATGAAGGCAAACATCTACCCAATCACAGTCAACTCTATGAAGCATGAAGTTTGAGATGCTGAAAATTATATCCTACAGAAGTATGATATGCTGGTATAAATGAGTTAAAGCTGAGGAAGCGTGGAGGTCTGTCTAGGTCTCTTAGAATAAAACCTCCACCAAGTGAGATCACCACCACCAATCAAAATGGACTCTTACCAAAGAGCCTGGACCCTCTATTATGGAAGGTCACATAGGCTTATGATGTTATCTCCAGCTCTTTATCCGGCTGGACGTTAGAGGATTGTTTTCATCCTGTGGTCTGCCTAGAGCTGATTTTTCTGTTTTCCACCTGTGATAAAGAGCTGGAGATAAAATCATAAGCTATGTGACCTTCCATAATATAGAGTCCAGGCTAAGAGTCCATCTTTACTGGTGATGGTGGTGATCTCCGTTGGTGGAGGTTTTACATCTGATCTTAAAGGTGAAAGAGTTTCTTCACATGTATCATCTCAATTGAATTTTTGGCCTATGAACGAGACTTTTATTATTTGCAAATGTTCATTTATGTGGTTTAGCGCAACACTTTTATTGTATTTTATATACATTGTGATAATATCTCACTTTAGTGGTGCAGCTTCAATTTGATATATTTGTTATTTATTTATTTTTTATCCTGAGCGCAATATTTATTTGTTTTATAATTCTCTTCGATTAGGCGCAATATGCACAGATTTTGGTGCATTTTTCTGTGCACAGACATAATTAGACACAGGGGTTGATTTACTAAAGACAATTAGGTTGTTCACTTTGAAAGGGAATATTTCCCATGGTTACACACAGTGCTGTATTTTGGCCTAGGCCAACAAGGCCCAGGCCTAGGGCGGCACTTTGCAGGGGGGCAGCAAAAAAGCCACCCCCTCCACCTGAGACTATATTGGCCACTGGTTGCTAGAACCGCCTCTCTCATCCCCCTCTCTCTCTCATCCCCATCTCTCTCTCTCACTCACCCCCTCTCTCTTTCTCTATCATCCCCCTCTCTCTCTCACCCCCCCCCTCTCTCTCTCATCCCCCCCCTCTCTTACCCCCCTCTCTCTCATCCCTCCCTCTTTCTCATTCCCCTCTCTCTCTCATCTCCCCTCTCTCTCTCTCATACCCCGTCTCTCTCTCTCACCCCCCTCTCTCTCTCATCCCCCTCCCTCTCTCTCTATGATTCCCCCCTCTCTGTCATCCCCCCTCTCTCTCTCTTTGATCCTCCCCCCTCTCTCTCTCTCATCCCCCTCTCTCTCTCCCTCACCCACCCCTCTCTCTCTATCTCTCATCCCCCTCTCTCTATCTCTCATCCCCCTCTCTCTTTCTCTCCTTCCCTCACCCACCCCCCTCTCTCTCTCTCCCTCACCTACCCCCTCTCACTCTCCCACCCCCTCTCACCCCCCCCCTCTCAGGGGTTCATGCTGGGACTTGTAGTCCTTCAATTTTGGAGGGAATCACATCTGTTAAAAAAGGAGTGGGGCAAATTTACATAAGGGGGGGGGGCGCCCAATTTTAGTCTTGCCTAGGGCAGCACAAAACCATAATACACCACTGGTTACACATGATTGGATAATGAAAGTCAGCAGATCTTGACCTTAATTATTAAGCTCTAGAAAAAATAATCTTGCAAAGCGCAACTTGCCCTTGCAAAATGGACTGTCTATTTGCCTTTAATAAATAAACCCTATACTGTTTGATTGCTATAATTTAGATATTTCGGTTACTATCCTCACCCTCCACATCATCATATATTGTGGAATTAGGCTATGAAAATAATGGATACATCTATCCAGCTAATGATCTGATAAAACAAAGATGTTGATATATAATTAGGAATTATTTATAACCAATCCAATCTAATGATTCTTAGATACAATAAATTGCTTTGTATATTTCGCAATGCTTACAGCAAAAGCAGTGTGAATCTTCATAATTCTGACAGCTGTCATGTAATCCATAGGTTTACATCTGCTGCTAATTATACCACAGGGGGTAAATTTGATGGGATCATGGGGTTCTTTTTATGTACATTTTTTGTAACAGATTAGAAAATTAGCAAATAATGCCATGTATAAATCTGCAATACACATAGAAACAGATTATAAACATTAAAATATTTATATAGAATTGAAGTTAATGGTATTAAGTAGTAGTACAAATCCACATTAGGATGTAATTGGTGAACACATTTCATAAAAGAGTAAATACTTAAAAGCTAAATCTTAAATTTGGTTGGCTGATGGTCTTGCATTGTATGTGAGGACATTGGGGGTCTACCCACTTTCTGGGGCAGGTGCAGAGAAGGGCACCAGCTGGGGAACAATAAGGAAGGTAAGTATTCCATTCAGTTATATACCCATAAACGAAACATGCATTAAACCCTTAGTACTAAAACCTGATTTTTTTAAATGCTCCTCAGAAAAATATTGGGGAACCCATTGACCTCCCTCTAACAATATTAGTTACAAGGCTGTGTCTGGCTTCAGCACTTGCTGAGTCACTGACCTGTGAGCAGCATCTGCATTACAAAGTCATAGTGAAGTCAGAATTCTTAATCTATCTATGTGTGGGTAGGGTGCCGCGTGGTACGCCGGCGGCAAGAAAAACACTCACAGACTGAGGAGGATGAAAACAGCATGTCATATAAGTTCCAATAGCAAACTGGCCTGGCAGGAAGGCACAACCGACCCAAGCCACTAACAAACAGCAGCAGAGGATCAAGAACCTGGAATGATGCCAACAGCTTCTGCAATGAGGAGCGGGAATATGGCCTGGTCGGTCCACACCCAAATAGGAGACTTCCTATGAGTAGATGGCATAGTTCCTGCACTTTCACTACTCCTCAGGAGGCTTGCTTGCTGCTAAGCATTGTCTCTGCCCAGCAGGGAACCTTCACACTAACCCATAACAAAAAGTGCACCAAACCCGGGAGTCGGAGTGTTAAATAGGCTCTGCCTGACCCTATATGGCTGCCGAGGTCATGTGGGTCGCCAGTGTCCAATCTGACAGCTGTATCCCTCTTGTTCCTCACAACTTCTTTCTCCTTCTGCATTGCTGCTTCAGTTGAGCGCCACCTACAGTGGCTATTACAGACTGCACCTGCCTACACATGTGTTCCAGGTCAGTGCTTGATCAGTGATGTGCTTGATCAGTGATGGCATCCTCTATGTTTCTCTTAGGAAAGCTGTCCTCTAATAAACTTCTGAAGCACAGCAGTGTGTATGGTGATTAGCATATTAGTTCAATCTGAGAAACTAAACATGCTGTTCAAGTTCTTTTTATGTTGTATGTTGAGTGCTCATGTTATCTGCTCATAATTTGGCTTGGAGTGGTCTAGCAGAAAAACAGCTACTAACCAAAAATAACACATTCCCTCTCTCCAGACCTAGATGAAGACATACAGTATACGGAATCTATATGTACAACATCCAAGAAAACGGCCATCTGTTGTTTGTCAAAGAATTCATTACAGTGTTATATCTCCTCTAATTAAATTTTGCAAGGAAATAACTACATTTGGGCATTCCTTTGGTAGCAATAAAGCAATTACATCACAAAATTAGCTGTAAGCCCTTTAACCCACTTTCACCTCATGGTTTATAAAGAGACAGTTACATTGTGTGATCTAATTAGTTGTAAAGCCAGAATATTTTTACATACAGGAGTAGAGCATACAAGGCTATCACCCATGTGATAAGTCTCAAGCACACCACTGAAGGTCAAAAGTATTCTTGGGTTATGGAAAGTAAAATTGTTTGAAGTAAATAGAAACCCAACCCTCTTACTTTCTTGTCTGAATAAGTTATTTGCAATAGAAGGAAGCAGTTTGTTTCAGCATGACATAAAGAGAAAAGGGAAAAAGCTGCAGCTGAACCCTAAGTCCTAATCTCGTACGTACCTTCATTGGTGCAATAAGCTCAGTTTTGAGTGAAATACATCAAAGGAGAAGTCTGTATGTGCTGGAGTTCTATCAGTTAAGCTTATTTTTGACCAAATGTGGAGGGTGGCTTCACTGATTTTCTTTATATTGAGTGGGCTGCAATAATCGAATGAGGGCTGTCACCTAAGGTTTAGGAGGCATGGCGGGTTGGTCCCTTAAATGGGGTTACATTGCTCGCTCGTTCCAACATAGTTGAAAACTAGTGATTAGTGAACCGAGTTTATTCATGGGAGGTTTGGCAAACCCAGTGGGAAGTCCACAAACTCCGAAACACAGCGTTAAACCATATTCAAGTATTTAAGAGATGAAACTTGCAATCTTTTAATGGCCTTTTTAAAAATGTTAAAAGAAAAATCATATGTAGCTGAGCACTTCCATAGAGGAAAAAAAAGACAATGAAAACATATAAAATATATATAATATATATATATATATATATATATATATATATATATATATATATATATATATATATATATATATAATATAAATAAATAAATATATATATATATGTATATATATATATATATATATATATATATATATATATATATATATAATATATAAATAAATATATATATATATATATATATATATATATATATATATTGTAAGGGATTAGCTCGGTGGCGGGTGTGGATGACCCCTTGGGGGGTGCGTTTTCCCAGAGAGGTAGCCGACAAGTGCTTGCAAACAAACAGTGTGGTTTATTAAATGGTGTTTTCTTCACCAGGCTGTATGCAGCAAAACATCCAAAATAAAATAAACCAGAAAATAAATCCTTGCCTCTGTGGGCGGCTACCTTCTCACAACTGGAACCTGCCTAAGTGTCTGTCTCCAACCTACCGTCGGGCAGACTTCCTTGTCCTCCAGCGGACACTCAATAGTCCTTTTATAATAGCTTCACAGGGCAACACAGTCCTTTGTTTCTTTCACATCAACAGTTCGTCTTCTCACCTTTGAGACGTATTCACCCTTGGTTACCGTCCCGGGCACACATCACTCCGGGGGGTCTTCTCCCAGGCCCACACATCCTGTCGGGAGGCACACGCTGACTGTCCTCCTGCTCCCAGCCCACATGGCTTCAGGACACAGCTTCTGGAGGCAGCACTCAATAGATTTTCTCTGGACAAATTATAGAGGCCTTGATCTCCTCATTCTGAACAGCTGAAGGCCTTTCAACTTCTTTACACCTTCCTGCTGCCTTTGGCAGCCGACACCCTATAATAATTAGTGAACTTTTCAAAGCAGGTGGGAATGTGTCTCCTCTCAGTGACTACATTCCCAGATTTACCTGACTTCCTGTCACATACCCCCCCCCTCTTGTTTCAACCCTAGGGTTGGGACACATATTTCCAGGCACGCATGTGTCAGGCACTGCTGACTCACTGATAAGCCTCCTATTATCCTCAAGCTTCCGGATGAAACTGTTTTGTCATCTTCATTGACGGATTTCTCATAAATGCCACACAGTTTGTCTCTCATCTCATATACACATTCTTCAACTGCATTTTTGGCATCATTTTGCTCCTTCTCGTTTTTGTCATCTTCATTGACAGCTTTCTCATAAATGTCAGATAGCTTGTTCCTCATAACCGTCTGTCCAATCCACCATGGAGGACCGTGATCCATAGGCAACTCAATTGGGCTAGTCTTAATGTCTTCAACATTCTTAAGACGCCTCTCTCTGCAATCCATAAATGTTTTCCACAAAACTTTGAGAACCTTTGCTTCACTAAGCTTTGTTCCAAGTAGGGACTCTTGACATCCCTCTGTGACTTGAGTTGCCTCTCCATACAGCTGTACACAATCATTGACTTTTTGTTGTAAAAGGGAATGATCTTCCTTCTTGAGCTTTGCTTGCTCTAAGATGCTGTGCAGAGGATTTTCCAATTGAGACAACAGGCTGTCACACATTTCTTCAAAGTGACCCCTGTTCCTTTTCCCAGAGACATCAATATCATTCACCAAACATTTCATATTCATAGGCAGATCTGAAGCATTTGCACTCATCAACTTCTTAAACTTTTCGCCCTCCTGAGCGAGTCGCAGTAAAGGCCTACTATTTGATTTGATATTGAGTTTATATTTCTTGCCAAACTCTTCACAGAAGAAGCCAACCAGAACATCATCAACTTTCCTTCCACCAACATAGGGGTCAAAGGCAACAACACAGTTGAACCCAGCGATCTGGGTGGTATCCATTATAGACCTCCTCTCTGCATCAGTGAAGAAGCATGGAACTGCAACACATTCTTTTACAGGTTTCTTCAATGCACTTTCTGCTGAACTATTTGACCGCTCAAAGTCACCTAGTTCCTTTTCTCTATCTGAATTCCACATGGAATGCATCTTAAGATCACGATCAAACTTCTGCCACCCGTCTTTCACCAGTTCCATTTTCGAAACACTCCCTGAAAGGCACTTATTCATTTGCTTCATGTTTTCACCAACAGCCTTAGTTTTCTCCACTAGGTGGCGTTTGCTTTTTTCTCCCAGATTTATATCACTTGCTTTAGTTTTCTCCGCTTTAGTTTTCTCCACTAGGTTTTCAGCCTGAACTGAGAAATCATCACATTTCTTACACAACTCTTTTGTTTGCTGAAGCTCTAATGATACATTTTCCAATGCTTGAAGTTTTTGAAGGAACGGTTTATTCCAAAGGGGTGATTCAAGCCACGTGTCATCACATTTCTGAGGCTCACTCAGGACAGACCCCAAAACATTGATCCTTTTAAAAACTGCATCAGGCACACTATCCCCTCTTTGGGACAGATCCTCTGTTGCCTGGAATTCCTCTTCCAGTTCCTGCAACGGAATCTTCATCTCTTCTACTTGCTGTTCTAAGGCTCGCTTAGACTTTTCTAGCTCCTGAACGCTTTTCACAACATCATCCTTGGAGCTGACCAATTCTTCCATTTCTGTACGCAGCTGTTTAACACTTTCTAGTTCAGCCTTACACTCTAGAGCTTCCTCCAAAGAGCGAGCCAAGAACAGGGCTTTGCTCTCGTTATCACGCACCTCCGTTTCTGCACGTGCGCGTTCTTCTGCATATTTTGCAGACACAGTCTTCTCTTCACCAAGCATCTGATCAAACTTCTTTTTCACATCTTCAACACACTGTAATGAACCAACGCTTTCTTCCATGCGTTTTTTCATATCCGCTATCTGAGCTTGCAATGTTGCGACTTGCTCTGATAGGTTTTTCTTTGCTTCCGCCTCCTCTTTTAATTGTTCCAGGAAGCCATTTTTCTCATCTTCCATTTGTTTGAGCTTTGTGCTAAAACTCAGCCTTTTACACCTCTCTTCCTGTAAGAGTTCCTGCGTGTCTTGCAGCTGCGATTCCAAGATAGAAAAATCTTCCGCAATTTCTCTAGATTTGCTGTCTGCTTGAGAAAGCTGATTTGTAACATTGTCCAACTCAACCTGCAGTCGGTTTGCCTTCTCTGACAGCTTAGCACACAATCGGTCACCTTCTGACACCTTGACTTGCGATTCCAGAAGCTGTGCCTCTACTTTTTCCCTCTTATGTTCACAATCTCCTTTTCCCTGCATAAGAGCCTTCACCTCATTGGCTAGCATCTGGGAATAAGAATGTAATTCTGCCACACAGGCTTCTTTCTCCTTTAACTGCTGCTGGACACGTTGGGCTTCCCCTTTCCAACTTTCACAGTCCGCACGCCATTCATTTACCACATTGCTCAAAGTAGTGAGCTCATACACAGTACTCAGTAATTTAGCCTCTCTTTCACTTTTCTCGTTGTCGCTGAGAGACAATGTCGTTTTCAGAGCGACATTCTGTTCCTGCGACTCCTGCAGGTCTATTTTTGTAGCTCCCAAAGACTGAAGACTTTTTTCCAGCTGATTACGCAACTCCAACATATCAGCCATACTTTGCTTCTGCAAAGTCTGAATTTCACTTTCCTTTTCCATGAGGATGGTATCTTTCTCCATTATAGTCTCTCTGCGTTTTTGCAACTCGACCAAAAGAAGAGCAGTGGATTCTTCCCACTGTAACACATGAGACTTGAGTAGTTCATTCATTTCCTGCAAGTTTCTATGCTCCATTTTAAGCAATTCCAAGGCTTGTTCCTTTTCTTCCATTTTCCGTTGCAAGGCATCCAACTCAGCCCTGCACACATACTCGGTTTCCTCCAAACCGATGGCCTCCATTGGCTGCTGGCGTCTCTGTTTCCAGCCTGCCATGCTCTCTTGATGAGCCTTTTGTTGAGCTGCAAAGCTCTGCTGAAAATCCGCATTTGCCTGCTGTTGAGCTGCATTTGCTTGCTGTTGAGCTGCATTTGATATAATCAGATGTTTCAACATCTCCTCCATTTTGAGTTTACTTTTCATCTGAGCACACTGCGTCTCCATAGCAGTTTCATCAGTGTTGCTAGGGACAACAACCTTCCTCTTTAGTAGACTCTCTTTAGGCATGGATGGGGCTGGTTCAGACGGCAACATCCCCTCCATCCATAGAATCCGGTCTCTCATTTCATCTATCTTTGCATTTTTCAGGCGTTTGGATCGCCCCATCTTCAATAACTCCACAAATTTTTCACAGTCCAGCAAAAAATTTTCAGACCACTGTCTCTTTAACACATGTAGTTTTTCTCTCTCTTGCAAGATCTCTTTTCCTGCACACACAGTTTGTGCAGTCACTTGCACCAGACACAACAAAGTTCATCAAATAATTTTGAGACCGCTGTCTCTTTAAAACACTTTTTTTTTTTTTTTCTGTCAGGATCTTCTCTCCTGCACACATAGATTGTGCAATCTCATGCACCAGATAAAGTTCATCAAACATTTGCACTTCCTTGCAGGGATCTCTGCTTATGCCCACTGCATACCTCCACCATATGTAAGGGATTAGCTCGGTGGCGGGTGTGGATGACCCCTTGGGGGGTGCGTTTTCCCAGAGAGGTAGCCGACAAGTGCTTGCAAACAAACAGTGTGGTTTATTAAATGGTGTTTTCTTCACCAGGCTGTATGCAGCAAAACATCCAAAATAAAATAAACCAGAAAATAAATCCTTGCCTCTGTGGGCGGCTACCTTCTCACAACTGGAACCTGCCTAAGTGTCTGTCTCCAACCTACCGTCGGGCAGACTTCCTTGTCCTCCAGCGGACACTCAATAGTCCTTTTATAATAGCTTCACAGGGCAACACAGTCCTTTGTTTCTTTCACATCAACAGTTCGTCTTCTCACCTTTGAGACGTATTCACCCTTGGTTACCGTCCCGGGCACACATCACTCCGGGGGGTCTTCTCCCAGGCCCACACATCCTGTCGGGAGGCACACGCTGACTGTCCTCCTGCTCCCAGCCCACATGGCTTCAGGACACAGCTTCTGGAGGCAGCACTCAATAGATTTTCTCTGGACAAATTATAGAGGCCTTGATCTCCTCATTCTGAACAGCTGAAGGCCTTTCAACTTCTTTACACCTTCCTGCTGCCTTTGGCAGCCGACACCCTATAATAATTAGTGAACTTTTCAAAGCAGGTGGGAATGTGTCTCCTCTCAGTGACTACATTCCCAGATTTACCTGACTTCCTGTCACAATATATATATATATATATATATATATATATATATATATATATATATATATATATATATATATATATAATATATATATATATATATATATATATATATATATATATATATATATATATATATATATATATATATATATATATATTTACATATATAATATATATAAATATATATATAAATATATATATATATATATATATATATATATATATATATATATATATATTTATTTCTATATATTAGATAGATAGATAGATAGATAGATAGATAGATAGATAGATAGATAGATAGATAGATAGATAGATAGATAGATAGATAGATAGATAGATAAGTCGGAGAGGGTCTTTTCATTTGGCTTAATAGGCATCATATCAAGGCATGCAGCCTGTGTAGCAAGGAAAGAGAGGGCAGCGAGCATGTTGGCCCAGCTTCCTGAACTAAACCATGGCACATGTTCAACATTGGAGCAGTACTTTACAAGGGGGGTGGTAAAAAGACAAGAGCCTCCCCCCCACATCCTATCCTCCAAAAGGATGTAGGGGTTTGTGGGGGGAATCCATCAGAATCTGATAGATTCATTATCACTGTGATGACCCAACGCCTATGTTTCCCCACCACCACCACAACCCAACACTGATGATGTTGGCACTACTGCCACTAAATGATCCATCCTTAGTGCTGCTGTAATGTACACAACAGCCCCAGGTGGCTGTTAGAGCTACAAGATTGTGGAATTCTCTACCACAAGAGGTGGTTTCTGCGGGAAGTATGGTGGCTTTCAAAAGACTCTTAGACGTACATCTCAAGGATCAGAACATTCAGGGCTATGTGAGATGATTACGGCCACACACACCTACACAGGTTGAACTTGATGGACTATTGTCTTTATTCAACCTCACCTACTATGTAACTATGTAACTATATGTAGCCTAAAAAAAATTCTAGCATCTAGGAATTGGAGCAGGCAAGCTGTAAAGGCTGGGTCTAGGTCAAACTTACATTTGACTGGAACTCAAAGCTTATTCCTCTTGATAACTTTCTTTCTCTCCAGCAAAAACTTTTTTTTTAAGGGGGTGGGATAAAATGGCAAGAAAAGTGTTAGAATCTCTGTTGGAATGTTGTTGGTGGTGAGGCCCCAATGGGGAGATTCACCTCCATTCCCTGCTGCATTGCTATGTACATGTAACAAATATTCAGATGAAAACAGGGAAAAAAAAAAAACCTGTCCTGTTTAGAAAAACACACCCTGCCTTATATAAGGTTTTTCTGTTCCTATTTTCTTGTGAGGACAAGAAAAATAAAATAAAGCAAAGGGAGACACACTAAAAGCAAATCTCATCAAAGCTGCTTTAATTAAAACAGGCTTGCTTGTCTCAAGCTTTTATATTTCTAACCAGATAATGTACCAGAAGATGTGGCTGTTAAAAATAAAATCACAGCATGGGATATAATAGGTACCAATAATAAATAACAAAGTAGCACAAAAGTCTAGCTCAATCAATGTCATAAATCAATAAAAAGTTTAACACATTACCAGTCAAATTGTGTAGAAAATAGAAGTATTCCTTAAAATCGTATCGGACTTTTAGTAACAGTATGGACTGCAATCAATGGCCGAGCAGAATAACTTAGTTAAATAGCAAAATCACAAAAGAGTGCACAGAAGTGAGTCACAAGAGGCAATGTATTTAGTTTTATTTAAAGCTTGCACAACGTTTAAAATGCAATAACAAAAGTGTAGGATTAGAGAGCCAGAAGTACCTTTAGGCAACCCATGCTCAGTGGATGGGTTATGGTTAATGTTACATCTGCATTGCCAAGCTCTGTCTGCCATTGATGGTGAACCTGTCACATACTCAGTTCTCCATTCGACCCAATTTTAGTTATAAAGTTTGTGTTTAGGGGACAGCCTAGTCAAATTTTGACAACAAACAAAACCCCAGTGGAGAAGCCAACATAGTCCTTTAGACCAGTGGTCCTCAACCCTGGCCTACAGGGCCCACTAGCAGGCCAGATTTGCAAGATAACTGAAATACATCCCAGGTGATATAATTTGCTGCTCAGTGATTGCAGTACTCTAGTCTGCATCTCCCCAAGGTAATACTTAAAATCTGGCCTGTTAGTGGGCCCTGAGGACCGGAGTTGAGGACCACTGCTTTAGACATAGTGCAAACCACCTTCTATCTAACACTTATGGAAAATTCATGAAACATTCTGCCACTTTGGTGCAGGGCATCAGTTTAAGATGCTTCTGAGATGATTTAGAATATGACTCGCAGTTGAACTCCTTTCAACCTGCATTTGACCTGCTTCAAGCAGTATGGGAATGCAAAGCCCATCTCACACAAGAAAAAGCCTGTTGACTCAGCACTAAAGCTGGCCATGTACAATACTAGTAGATTTTCAAATGAATGTTCTTATAAAAATTCATGTCAAAAAATTCATACTCAAATTTTCAGTATGTTTGATGACTTGCCAAATGTTAGGTCAGGTCTGAGCATGGAGAAACTTTACAAAATAATCTAGTGACTGGTGACAAAGAGAAGGAAAATGTATTAAATACTTTCTTCAGCTCTGTGTATACAAAGAAGCACGGGGGAGCTCATGACCATAATGAGGACGGTATTGACACCCCAAATCATCCACAATGGCTCAAAAGTGATATGGTCCAGAAATATTTAGACAGAATAAAGGTGAATAAAGCACTTGGACCTGATGGCATCCACCCACGGACCCTAAAATAATTGAGCTTTGTCATTTTAAAGCCATTGTTTCTAATATTTGGGGACTCTTTAATGATTGAAACAGTATTACTGGATTGTCGTAAGCCCAACATGGTGCCTATACTTAAAAGGGATCAAATTTTTTACCAAGTAACTGCTGACCTGTTAATTTAACTTCTATACTTAGGAAGATACTGGAGAGTTTATTAAAAGAGCACATAAATGAGTTCTTGTTGGAAAAAGATATGTTAAGCAACAGACAGCATGGATTCATGAAAGACAGAAATTGTCAAACAAATCTGATTTCTTTTTTATGAGGAGGTAAGTAAACCCTTGGACAGAGGGGTGGCTGTGGATGTATTATACTTGGATTTTGCAAAAGCGTTTGACTCAGTTCCCAAAACATGGCTAATGTGTAAGATAAAGTCTACAGGCTTGGAAAGATCAGTTTGTAAATGGATAGAAACCTGGCTAAAAGACTGAATTCAGAGAAGAGTGGTTAATTATTCTTACTCTGAAGAGTCTAAGGTTATCAGCGGTGTACCCAAGGTTCAGTGTTGAGACCCTTACTTTTTAATATGTTTATAAATGATATAGGGTCTGGGATTAAAAGTACCATTTCAGTCTTTGCAGATGACACTAAGTTATGCAGTGGAAAAACGTCCTTACAGGATGTCTCCAACTTACAAGCTGACCTTTTATGCACTGTATAATTGGGCAACTAGGTGGCAAATTAAGTTTAATGTTGATAAATGTAAAGTTATGTACTTTGGGGCTAAGAATATGCATGCATCATACATACTATAGGGGGTACAACTGGGGGAATCAATAGTGGAGAAGGATCTGGGTGTTTTGCTAGATCATAAACTTAATAATGGCATGCAATGCCAAGCAAGCTGTGGTTTTCCAAAGTGAGCAATATACTTTCTTGTATTAAGAGAGGCATGGACTCCAGAGAGAGAGAGATATAATTTTGCCTCTGTACAAATCATTTGTTTTGTAAGATTCTTTCCTAATTATACATAATATAACTGGATACTAACATTTATAGGGTAAAGTTGTTCCAGGGAATATCTGATTGCCTCTCAGGGGATCAGGAAGGATTTTTCCCCGTGCTGGAGAGAAAAGAATCATGCTATGCTGGGGTTTTTGCCTTCCTCTGGATCAACAGTGGGTAAAGAATTGTGTATATGGGATTGTATTTTTCCCCTGCTTTTATTGTTTGAACTGGATGGACTTGTGTCTTTTTTCAACCAGACAAACTATGTAACTATAAAGTACTTCAAAATTGTGTTTGATATTAACATTTTCTTTTGGAACAAGTAGACTTTACTGAACAAAAACCCCATGCAAATGTGTTCTTAAAAAAAAAAAATGTTTCCAAAATTCTACTAGTGTATGGCCAGCCTAAATTGTAAGTCCACCCTAATGCTAAAATCCCTGCATCTACAGACATACACAATCTAACACTAACCTATCTAGCCCTGTAAAGAAGAAATCAGTACACTTACCTTTTTTAAGCTGATCCGACCCGATCTCATGCTGAACTGTCAGCCTGCAGCTTCGCTGTGAAGCCGGGTGCAGAGGACACAGCCGACAACGGAAGCCCCTTAGTAAGTCTATGGGTGACATCTCTTCCCATTCATTTCACGGCCATTGTCCGATGTGTTCTGCGCAGAGCTTCCGCCGCTGGAGAATGGGTCGGACTGACTTAAAAAAAGGTATGTATACTGATTTCTTCTTTACAGGGCTAGATAAGTTAGTGTTAGATTGTGGATGTCTGCAGATGCAGGTGTTTTAGTGTTAGGGTGGAATTACACTTTAAGACTGTTCCCAATTGTATAGATTAGGAAATTGTGGTAAAGTGTTTCCTGGTAAAGTAAAATTTCAGTCTAAACCTAACTAGTCTTAAAAATGTCTCCTCCCCTCCTACTTACTCCTACACTGACTAACCTGTGTATAAAAAATGCAAGGGCGAGGAGAGAGAACTCGACAATGGCTGGGAATTCCAGAAGTGGTGATATCACCCATAGCTTCCATTGGCGCACCTGTTGCCGATGCTCCTTCCTTCCTTCCCCCTGCACCTGCCGCTAGCCAACACAGGGGAGCCAGATCAAGTGACTGGACAGGAGTGGGCTCGAAATAGGTAGGTATATACATCTTATTTCACACAGGTTAGTTAGCATAGGTGTTAGAAGGGGGAGGGGACATTTTTAAAATAAGTTTAGGCATTTTATTTTAATCATATTTTAATAAAAATCTTCATTCAATAAAGATCCTCTCCTTTGCTACTCACCGCCTCCTTTTTACAAATGGAGATCTTTTTTTTTTCTTGTGGTAATACCTTTTTTGTTTTTGCACCACCACTTTTGTATTCTTTGCTTGAGGAGGATGGCGTATGTTGGTAGTCTGCAGACTACACATAACACATTCCAGGGGGCTGTGAAGCCAAAGTTTTGGTTATTTTTAGCCAGAGTCATAATCAAGATCCGCAGCCCGACTACACATATGGGAATCAAGGGAGCGTTATCAGGTGGCTAGCTGGGGAACAAGAAAGAGATATCCACCTTCCAATTCAAGATGGTGGCATGGAATGGGAACTGTAGCTGAAGACAAACAGGTGAGAAAAAGACAATGCAAGATTCATTGGATTTATGAATAGGGTTATCCAGAATAAAGTAGCATCAAAGGTAGGTGGCATATGAAAAGAAAAATGATTGAACAGGAAAGAAGTTCCTCTATAATATCTTTATAGAGGGTATAGATGGTTGCTTTTACAAGCTTACAGAAACACAATAAATTATATTTGACTTTCTTTTTCTCTTTTTAGTATTTGGAAAGTAGGAAATGGGAAATATCTGAGAATCAGTGCCGGAGACTGTTAATGTTTCATGTGGGGAATGTAAAGCAGACATTCTCGTGCATCTGATCCCCCACATGTAGTGAAAGCCAAACAAAAGTGGCATTTGTTGAGTTGAAGCTAACAGTTCAAACCATAGCATGGGGTTACAAAATGTGGTTAATCAGTGTACAGAGGAATAATAAACATGATCATTAATTACAGCAAATAGAGGCCTGAGGCCACTGACAGATGATCCTTTGAGCTGTATGTAAGTGATTTTATTCAAAGGAAAATAAATAAGTGGCTTACCTTAGTAATAGCTGCACAAATGGGAACATCAGCATTACACGTATATATATCAACTAAATATTTCCACTACCACAATCAAGCAAAATTATCATCATGAGTACCAGGCCCCCCATATCTATACTACCATAGACACATAATAAACAGACCCTTACCCTTCAGCTAACTGAATCCTAGTGAAAAAATCTCACTGTGGGGAGATGATTAGCGCGGGGGTTTGATGGGACATAGTTACCATAGCTGCAGCATAGACAGGTTGGTCAGAAACCGGTTAAACCACAGCTTTCATCTCCACAGCTTTCATCTGAACTGCAGTTGGGAATGAAGTATGTATCCATCACTGTAAGCCATGGATGTTCAACCTGTGGCCCTCTGGCCTCCAGCAGTTGTGGAACTATAAGTTTCATCCTGCCTTTGGGAGTCATGCTTGTAACTGATTGCCAGCCTTGCAATGCCTCATGGGACATGTAGTTCAGCAACAGCTTTAGGGCCAAAGGTTGAGCACCCATGCTGTAAGTAGTGCCTCCAATTTTTCTTTCTCTAGTTTGTATAAGTTAACACTACTCTGTTGTTAAGAAGACAAGTTTGTCCTGTCTGCCCTTAGTTCCAATAATCTTAAAGCAATGCCTTAAAGTGTATTTCCATCTTTGCAACCAAATTGGGACAACAACGACTTTATTTCTGTTACATGTTCCAATTTACAGTATGTAGCATAAGAAATAAGCCCAAAAATACATTTTTCAAAGCAGTGGGGCTGTACCCATACTGGAAAGATCAACTGCTCGTTTTGTCCAGGGGAGAGGAGAAAGCTTTATATTCACCCAATCCTCGACTCCAATGGAAAATGGCACACCACTGCGATCCAGCCGCAGACTGTTCCTGATGTCCTCATGTCAAGAGCTGGTCTTTGGGCGCGTTGACGTCAGGAATAGTCCACCGCATAGGACTGCTAGACCACAGGGTGGGGGGGGGGGGGCAGGAACCACAGGGACTGGTCTTGTGTGGGGAGGATTGGTGGATTAGGTAAGTATGTCTGTTTTTCAATGCCCTAGACAAAAAGAGGAAGATGACCCGAGCACAGCCCCACTGCATGGGAAAACTTTGTTTTTTCCCCAAGTTCAGATTTATATTACAACAGATGATCGCGAGGGACCGGCGGACATCGGGTACACCGGTCACTCGCTCGGGGGGGTCTGTGACCGAGCGGGAGCACGCCTTAGGTGGCGCACGCTTGCTCCCTAGACCCTCACAGGCTAGCGACGTAGACGCTGTGAGGGGCTGACTGCCGACGTAAATAGTCATTAGGCAGTCGGCAAGTGGTTAACTCTGGTACAAAAGCAAAGCTCTGGCTCACCCCCACATAAGCTTGTCCCACAACAGGGTTTAAAAGTCCCTGCCTGCTCCAGGGGTTCAGAAAAGTCACAAGAGCCCAGCAGCGTCTCAGTGGACAGACAACCCACAGCCCTCTCATAATTGCATCCTGTTCCGCTCAAAGCCTCATGGACACACCAGGATGGCTGTTTCATGCCATCTTCATCTCAATCTAGGTGGGGTAATTGTCAGGAAAGGAGGTTCTTTCCTACCCAAGAGCTCCTTAAGCCTCTGGGAAAATGGTTAAGCACAACCTCTTGCCTGGGCTAAAGGCAGATGGATTCCAGAAAGTAAATGGTATTAATCATCTGCTGTTACTCACCCTGGCCATGGCTATTAATGCTATTTTTCAAAATTATTTCTCCACAAAATACAGCGTGGAGACACAACAACTTCATTTTGTGGTGCTCAAATATAGTTAAGTTCCTCCTTAACAGTTTAGTGTCCGTTTAATAACTGCTTCAGGCCCAAGGTACCGATAGTAAGGATTGGAGGCTTTTTCTCACCGAAGGTGCTTCTGAGCCTCTGAATTCCAGGTACTATTTCAGGACTTAAAGTGGTTGTGACAGCACACTGCTAAGTTTATATAATCCTCTTTTTTTTCCTAATGCTAGGTGCTCCTGTCATTGTGTTTTATTAAAAAAATGCCATTTCTACCTGTTTTCAGAGCGCTGATTGGCAGTCATGTGACCCACTGCCTCTCTCTCTCGTCAGTCAGGAGGGGAGGAGGAGAGAGCCGGTACTTTTGGGGGGGGGGGGGCAGTGACATTACTACAGTAATCAGTGCTATAAATATGCACTGTTACTGTAATAATGACACTGGCAGGGAAGGGGTTAACACTATATTAAGAAAAATAGTGCAGCGCTAAAAATGTGTGAGTGAAAAATCAAACCAAAATGCAAAAAAATGCAAAAAATCAAAGTCCAGAATGTCCATAAAGTGTAAACTGTGACTTGAAAAAGGTGTTAACTCTATCATGTGAAATAACTGCAACAAACAATAAATCCCACACAAAAGGAATAAAGGAATCAAGATGTGCTCACCAGATGGTATGGACCCAAAGTACTGTACAGCAAATGGGTCATACACGCTGTATATGTAGATGTCCTCGGTACCAAAAGGGGTTAACACTGTTGGTGATCAAGGGGTTAAATGTATGCCTCATGCTTACTGACGTGTGTGGGGGGAGGGGGTTGTGTGACAGAGACACAGATCGCAGGTTCAGCTATGCTGAATCCTGTAATCTGTCACTGTCTGTCACATAGGAGATCCGCCATCTTTGTTTACACAAGTGGGCGGATTACCTCACTCGATCCCCGACGATCGGGGAAGAGCGGCGGTGATCACCGCCTCTCCTCCCCTGGCCCGACTCCCTCTGTGACTGAATACAGTGGGAGCAAACCTCCGGTGGCGCGTGCGCGCCACAGAGAGAGAGGGGAGAGTCTAGTGACATAGGTTTATGTCGCCAGACCTTAATGAGCCACTTTGCCGCAGTACTGTCCATGTAGGCAGTCGGCAAGTGGTTAATGGAACAGGATCTTTATTTTTATTTTTTTTGGGGGGGTAGGAAACGCTTTAAAGGAAAGTATGGGAATCTATTTTTTTCCCAATCATACTTACCTAGCAGGATGCAGCATTGGCCTGATGCTGGATCTGTCCCTTGGCGCCTCTAACACTAAGAACCGAGTGATCCAACACCGTTGATTGTTCCATTCTAACAGGTCTCAGCTCTGCTCCCCTGAAGCTGTGGGGGGGGGGGGGCAGGAGCTGCCGGCTCAAGCTCTCAGTGGCTCACTGGGAGGCTGAGCTGGGTGCCAGTCTAGGCATGAGGGCAGATCTGAACTTCATTGTCATTATTTTGCCTAAGCCTGGACCGGCTCTGTGACATCAGCAGACTTCAGCCCACAGTCTGCTGAGAATGGGTCACAGAAGTGCACTCCTGGGATCCACAGGAGAAGTACAGCCAAACAAGCTTTGACTGTACTTTTCCTTTAATAATTCTGAGATACAGGCTAAGCACACCCTCTTGCCTGCATGCCTGAGCTAAGGATAGATGAATTCCAGGAGGTAAATGTTACATGAATCATCTACCCACCGTTACTCAAGATGGCCACAGCTAGAAAATGCTAGGGGGTGTTTTTTAAAGTGAGTTCTCAGCTAAACAAAACCTGGAGAAATGGATGGATGGGTAAGTTTGCTTTGAAAATTAAAATGTATTTAAATAGCATTTTCATTCTGTGGTTCTCAGATACATTAAGTTCCTCTTTAAGAGTTTAGTGTCACTTTATTACTTTTACATGCTTTCTAAAAACACATAAATATATATTTGACAGATTTGTATTGTGATAGATGGATTGCATCATATTATATCTGCATTGTGCTCTAGTGGACGCCTGTTTTGCCCCTTGCAAACACTGATTGAACCTTTATATGTATATAATTATCTAACAGGAGGACATTTAAAATTACAATACAGCATTCACTATTTTCCCCTAATCCTCTAGAGATGCAAGTATCGGCGGGCAAGAGGTTATTGCAAATGACTAGCAATGCAGGAAACCTTATTAAACATGACTCCTCATGTCATCGAGTAATAAGTTAATTATATGCCGCGGTTTATATCTCATACACATAACGCAGAAATTATAATTATATTAAAAAGTTAAAGACTACCCATCAGCTTGCTTTAAGCAGGCAAAATAGGAACCACAGAAGAAAATGGAGTAAATAAATATTCCTGTATTCCGTGTAAAACCAGTGGTAACAAGCTCGCGTGTTGGCAGAAGATACCGTGCCGGTGTCGACTAGCGACATCCATCACCGAATTACAATTTCTAATGCATTGTGAAAGGCGCGGCTTATCAACGTTTTGATCACAATAACAATGGCAGCTATCTTGCGGGATTTCATTTGGATAGTGGCTCATTCCTTTGGCTGCCTCACAGGCATTTATGCATTTCAATAAAGCGAAGCTGATGACCTTTTCACTTCTTGTGTGGCTTAATGGTGACTTACGACAGCTTCTCTCAGCGCTAGAGAAGGGTTTTTTTTTTGTAAGCATGACGTTGGTGTCAAACCGGATACAAATGAACATTTACAGTCTTCAGATAACGAAAGGTTTATTACTCCCATATAGCTTTTCCTCTATAGCAAAAACGAATCAACTGAATTGTCTATATAAAGATCCACCAAGCTATATATAAACACGACATTAGAAAATATGATTAACAAGAAAAAATTGTAATGCTTTAGTATCGAAGGGTAATCACAAGCAATACATTGGCGCCTGCTGGTAGGTGTGATTTTCATATCTATTCAATAACGCTAAACCTGCAAAAACTATAACTGATATTTACTAGAAAATGTTCCTTTTGAAAACTCAGAAACAATATCTAGGCAATATTGGGGTCTAATGTCTTTCAAATACAACAATTCAAAAGCAATACAAGTCTACAGAAGAGATTCTTCCCGGGTTGTTTGAACATCTCTGTGATTATACAAATAGAATTTGTACTATCATTTTCTTGATTATATATTATATATACAGTGTATACACACCAAGTCAAGAGTTACCTATCAATGTAGAAGAAATGGCTGCACTCCAAGTATAATCAAGATTCAGGTTTACTGACCGGACATTCCAATGTGGCAAACAACAGGTAGACGCGTTTCTCACACTAATATGTGTGCTTAATCAATACGATTGATTAAGCACACATATGGCACTTTTCCACTGCAAGTACCGACTCGGCTCTACTCGGCCCTGCTTGGCCTGGTTTGCTTTTCCACTGCTGGTACCGCATGGTACGGTGTTGGAACGGTTCGGTACGGTACGGTATGGTTTGCTGTTCCACTAAAGTAGTACTAAAGTTAAGTGGGTGGGATAACAACAGGGCGGGTGGGATTCTCTGACCAATCAGTGGCTAGTAGTGACTGCATGCAAAGGATTGTGGGATATGGTACCGGGTATGGTACCTCTTGGAACCACAATCGAGTAGGTACTGTTTTTGAGAGCCGTACCGTTCGGTTCCATGCAGTGGAAAAGCGCCGCCGTACCGTACCGTACCGAACCGTACCGAACCGTTCCTACACTATACCATGCGGTACCAGCAGTGGAAAAGCACAAAAGCAAGCCAAACCATCCATGCAGTGGAAAAGCGCCATTATTAGTGTGTGAAACGCGTCTACCTGTTGTTTGCCACATTGGGATGTTCGGTCAATAAACCTGAATCTTGATTATACTTGGAGTGCAGCCATTTCTTCTACATTGATTGTCTGCGGAGGCGAGCCGAGTCGCGCACCAGTATATCATCAGGCTTCCTGATTCACCTGGAGCAGTGAGTTCTGCTTGTCTTTGTATCAAGAGTTACCTAGGTTATGGTCCATGAGAAAATAGAAGCATGGGTCTCTCACCAAATGGACACATACTTGACAATACTATGGAACCCCTGGTCCAAACATTCCCACCTAACTTTTCTATGGATCTCAAGGCTCTAGGCATTACAGCTTTAACCATTCCATCTCCATCCCCTTCCACCCATGATTTTTCCTTTCCCCTTATGTGGGTCCCATACCTCCTGCCCCTCTTCCCACCTTGTCCCTTGTTTGCTTTGGGATGAATCATGAACGGGACCAAGTTATGTATAATGGCTGACTGTCTTGTACTGTTTCATCTTTGTACTGTAATCAAATTTCTTTTTGGTCTTTATGAAACTTTATATGGAACATTGCTCTTAAATGTTTAATTTAATTTGTGTACCAGTGCTATACAACTATATTCCCTTGGAAACGTAATGACAGTTGAACCATAAAAAAACAAAAAAAGGGTACAAGCAATTCTGAGGAAGACAAGCTTGTGTCCCATCAAAAGTAAACATAAGTCATACTCCAAAACGTATAAATTTTTCTATGTAATTTGTCAAAAGATGAAAACTGCATACATGTCTCCACACCAAAGCACCTTTACTGACGCATTTCACCACTGCTGGCTTGATTACGAGGACAAGCAAGCATAAGCCTGTCTTTGTGAGCAAGTCAGCAGTGGTAAAACAGGTTTAGAAAGGAAGGTGGTTTCGGTTGGAGACATTAATGTATGCAGTTTTCATCTTTTGAAGAATTAAATAGAAAGAAGAGATTCAGTTTTGAGAGCAGCTTATATTTACATTTGACTGAGAGAGAAGATAGGCCGTGGTAGTCATCACATGGGGCATCTATGTGGATTGAAAGGAGCAAGTCTAGAATGGAGCCATGGGTTTGGATATGTTTTGTTCCCCATGTAAATGTCAAAATAATTATTAAAATAAACCTTAACACTGAAAGTTCACCTTTCAAGCCCTGGGAGTTCCCCTTTATAGGCTGGATTATATGTGCTTCATGCATATATAACTTAACAGATGCTTATACTACGCAGTGTGTGAGGAGCTGACTGGGCTCAGCATAAGCTCTGAGCTCATTCATGTTCCTGAAGTCCTAAAATTGTAAAGGGGCTCCACTGAATTAGTAAAGTGGTATTCTGTTATTCTTTTTGCTGCTCGCATACTGAAAGTCTAGGTATTGTTCCTGGAAAACCACAAAAAGGTTAGCTTTTTCTGAAATCCTATTGGTATTTAACTCTATGGCCAATTCATAATTTTTTCTTGCTATCTTGATAATCACAGCAAGGATTTAGAGTCAGAGGCGTAACTAGAGTCTTCAGGGCCTTGGTGCTAGAAACCATGAAGGGCCCACCTGACCCCCCCCCCCCCTTTCTATCTAAGCCCTGGGCTTCCAGTTCTGAAAGAGCATATATGGACATACTCCCAGATCCCTGGCTCTCGCAAGCCCCCTGGGGTGCACATTCAGCACGCTCTGTGATGTCAGCTGCTTAGCTTCACAGTTCCCGCAGTGCACACAGGAGGAAGGAGGAGAAGAAGCAGATCATCTCTCTCCTCTCCCATCTGTGTGAGGGAGGGGGAGGGGAAACTGTCAGTGTAGGCTCTGGGCTGTATGAGAGAGAGACTCTCTCAGCTCAGAGCCCTGCGGCCGGCAATCCCACTGGACACTCCCAACAGTGCCGGAACGTCATGGCCCAGTTGCAAGTGCGACCTTGTAGTTCCGCAACTGTTTAGAGTTAAAGCCCAACCCAATGAATTCTAAGAATAAGGTATAATACTTACGTGCATTGTACATGAGGAAAGCTGGACCCTGCCGTAGAGAGGAACAAAGTAAGTATACCTTGTCCCCTAAAGTTGAAGAGTAACTTAAATGTAATTGAGCACCACACATTGAAAACACTATTTAATTCATTTTTAATATTGAAAGAAAACTTCCCCACCCATCATTTTTTTGAGAAATCACTCTGAAAAATAGAATTATTCACATTTATAGCTGTGCCCATCTTGAGTAAGGGCGGATGATTCATGTACTATTTACTTCCTGGAATGCATCTAACCAAGAGGTTGTGCTTAGCCATTTTTCCCAGGGTTCGGAAAAATCTTGGGTGCGACAGAGCCTCCAACCCTGACTATGGGTACCTTGGACCTGAAGCAGTAAATTTATCTGGTTTTAGCTGAAAATGGCATCACTTTAAAAAACACCTTTACAGCATTCTTGAATAAGGGCAGATGATTCATGTACCATTTACTTTTAATGAAATCCATCTGTCCTTAGCTCAGGCAGGAGGATGTGCTTAGCTGAGAAAGTCCCTCCTTCCCTCCTCCAGATGAAAGAAAAAAAAACACGAAGACTCCTGGGATGTATGACATCATTTTAGCCTAGGCCAGAAACCAGGAAGCAACTGAAAAAATGTTAAAAAAAAGTTTAAGACAAGTAAATCTAATATACCTTCCTATCTATTTACTAATGCAGCAGCATAAGGATTAAACGTAGTGTTGACTATTTAACTCCTGCTGTACGGTGCAGTGTAATTCCTAGAGTGGGTCTTTAACCTTCCTAGCGGTATTCCCATGTGTGGCTAGGGGTTAAATTTCAGTGCCAAAAGCGGTAACCCCGAGCCACACTCAGGGTACCGCTAGGAAGATTGCTGGATCCTGAAAGAGAGGGTACTCACCTTTGTTCCCGGGATCCAGCGATGTATCCCAGCGGTGTGCGGCGGCCGGATTTTCCTCCCGATGCTGTGTGCTTCCGTCTTCTTCGACGTGACACTTGCAGGGGGGTGGAACCGGCAGCAAATTCAAAAAGTTATACACACTAAACACACTGATACATTACAAAATAAAATAAATTCACCTTAGTTTGCCCCCAGTGCCCTTTCCTGCAGTTTTACTGTACTTTATATATATATATATATATATATATATATATATATTGTACCGATTTCAGCACCTAAAATCGGAAAGAATCATAGCGCCAGGGAGGTTAAAAAAAAAAAAAAAACTGTAAATCTAACTGAAAGTTCCCAAATTGCAATAGTTAAGACGGTGTTAGAAGTGCTGAATTTTTAAACGTGAACATTGTTTGTAGTCCTAAATATCTAGAAGTTCAAAATCTCACACGTGTATTAAAACTAGTTAGGTCTATAAAAGATAAATTGGAGAACACATCAAGGGCCTTAGACAACAACTGAAATTGTGTTCCATAAAATATTACAAATGATCCACACGCAGCTGTGCAGGAAATCTGTGACTTCAAATACAAGTTTAATTAGGAATTCAGGAATTCAAATGTTCAGTTGTCATTGTAATAAATTTGGTGGCAAATGGTGAAGTGCAGCCAGTTACACAAAAGAATCGGTGATCTATGGGAATATGGAGGTTTTTGCTGTTAGACAAGGGAAGAATTCCATGTCAGGCTACAGTTTTCGACAGGCAATGTGAGACAAGGTTTTTTTTTCCTTTGCTTTTGGACTCCTACCAACTCAACCAATTGTGAACACGGTGAGGAAGAGACTGAATGATTCCAGGATCTTCAACACTGCAACAATTCCAACAGTGAATAATGTAGACCAAGGTCTTGCTAAATAGAAGTGGATGCCGAAAGAAAAAATAAAGTGCCACATTTGGTCTGTTCCTTAGATAAAGAAAAAATAGGAAATTTTGAAAAGCTGCATGCAAATATTTTGTATTTCAAATTCTATCCAGTGGGTGGAGCTCTAAGCTTCTTATTACTTTCTTCCCAGACTAATTTTACCTGTTTTGCTGAAAAATCCTATTGTTAAAGCAGAGTTCCGCCCCCCCACCCAACTTAAAAGTCAGCAGCTACACATACTGTAGCTGCTGACTTTTAATAGTAGGACACTTACCTGTCCTGGAGTCCAGCGATGTCAGGGCGGCAGCCGATGTTTCCATGTTGGGTGCTGCCGCTGCCATTGCCGGTAAGGGAAACCGACAGTGAAGCCTTGCGGCTTCACAGGTGGGTCCCTACTGCCCATGCGTGAAGCACGCTGTGCATTCAGATTGGCTCGGCGGTGGGGGAAGGAGGGGGCCAAACTTGCGAGTGACGGCGCCGCAGTGCCGTCTCCCGGAAGTGGGGAAGGGTACCTGTCAAAAACAGGTACTCATTCCCCCCTCCCCCCTGAAAGGTGCCAAATGTGGCAATGGAGGGGGGAGGAAGCAAAAGAGCAGAAGTTCCACTTTTGGATGGAACTCCGCTTTAATGTGTTTAATAGCTAAAACTAAAATTTGCTCAGTTCACAGCAGTGACCATTCCCCCACCCCTCCCCACCCCATTTTGCTTGTTTTGTTTGTTACAAAAAGCAAATAAGCTGTTCACTTTAAAACATAACTCCACTTTTGTTGAGAAAAAAACATTCCCCTCTGGGTGATCTATGTCAATACAAGGATTTTAACAACCTTTGTTGCAGATTCCTACCTTTTGTTATTTTGAAGAAATCATTGTTTGTTCCTCTGTCCCTCTGTGCTGAGTGGGTCTAATGGGAGTGGTTTCATAATTATCTATCAACTGTGGCAGCTGCAGAGCACTAAGGAGGAAAGCCACTGGGCCTGCATCCCTTTAGACGTGTTCCTATTGGGAGTATCTCATCAAAAATGAATTTTTTATTGCAGGGGATGCCAGAAATCTGACTTGTATCTTAGGCAGACTTCTGTGAAAATTGGTGAGCCAATCACACAAGCAGGAAATTATGTTTCTGGGGTGTGGTCAGTGTACATTCTGTGTACAGAACAGCTCCAGGTAGCCATATTGTATTGCATTTTCAGAAAATTACAACAGCTGCAGATTGAAAAGGAAAGGTCATTTTTAATAACTTTTAATTACAATATGATTTGTGTCCCAATTGTATACGCTATATTGTTTTTTCTTAATTTGATATTTTTTTCTCCACAAAAGTGTAGTTACGCTTTAAATGAGAATTTGTACATTGCAAAATAGCTTATAAAACTACAATTTTTTGCAAACAAAAATATTGTTTTTTTTTTTTTATCCCTTTCATGTGATTGGGTATTCTTTGCAAAGTGAATTTCCCCTACTTCCCCTAAGCTAAGGGAAAATTTTATTGCAGAGTGGAAATGTCCTTGCAAAGTAAACAGCCTATTTTCCTTTAGTAAATTTCCTTTAGTAAAGCACAAAGCAAGGTCCATAAAGACATAGAAGAGCACGTTTGGGTGGAGGAACTTGACTGGCCTGCAATCTGATAAAACACCTTTGGGAGGAATTAGAATGGAGACTGGGAGCCAGTCCTTCTCATCCAACATCAGTGCCTGACCTCACAAATGCGCTTCTGGAAGAATAGTCAAATATTCCCATAGACACACTCCTAAACCTTGTGGAAAGCCTTCCCAGAAGAGTTGAAGCTGCTACAGCTGCAAAGGGTGGGCCAACTCAATATTGAACCCTACGGACTAAGACTGGGATGCCATGTGTCCCAATACTTTTGGTAATATAGTGAATTTACTTTATATACCTGTCTATGGCCAATAATAAACAATGAAAGGTGAAGAGGAAGTAGTCTGAATATCAATATGAATGAGCAAAATATACTTTACTATTAAATTGCTCCACAATTACAGATGGTAATACCAACTACTACTATCAGCAGATACATGATGTTACCTAGTTTTTCTTGTAGTTCTTGCTTTTGGTACAATTGCTTTTTTTTTTTTTTTTATAGTGGATGGTTGTTATTTAGGTGTGCACTGATCCATCGCCTCTGTCTACTCTATAAATGGGAAGAAGCAGATCAATAAGTTTACCCATTACACCTCTTTGCTAACCTTCTGACCGGGCTAGACGTGCCGTTTACTCTCTGACATATCAGTGACAGCCGAATGTTGCAATTTGATGACAAAATGTTAAAAGGTTGGAGAATATCATGAATAAGGCTAAAGGTTTAACAGCAGGCAAGTCAGGGTCAGATTAAGAAGGTCAAATCGTTCTCATCTGCAATCGATATACACGGTTGTAGGTGGAAGTGGTGCCCTTACATGTTAATAATCTGTGCAGCGTGATTTGTTCCTGTTCACGACAACCTATTATATATGCATTGCTGATTAGAACTACAAAAGTTAAGTGCATACAACCCATGGTTTGCCGTGAATCATTTCCAGATTCTGACATGTTAAGTAGACAAATATAATTGCAGTTCAACAATAGGTTTCTTTAATAGCATGCCAGCCACAAATGGTAGAGTCATATGGAATATTATGTGAGAAAGAGCCTGTACACGAGGAATTCCAATCTTCTCTATAGGGAACTCTCTGGCTGGCTCGCCAAACAATGACCCTGATTTACTAAGGAGATTGAGAAATGGAACATATTCAGGTAGCTTCGTAAAATGCTTTGAAAATTCAGTTTGTGAAAAACATCTAATCACTTGTAAGGAAATTAAAACAAAAACAGGATTTCTGTTTGCACATGGCTGGATGATTGGAGTCACCACAGCTTCCCAATGTTCACTAAGCTTAGAGAAAATTCTATTGAAAAGTAAAAATTTACTTTGCAAAGTGAACATGCTCAATTTCTTTAGTAAACCAGGGTCAATGTATATCAGTGGCACTTCCATAGGTGGTAATACTTGCCACTAGATCAATTCTGCATTGTCAGCAACATAAAAAACTAGACAGGACCCGCACCAGACGGGACCTTTGCACCTCTTTACTGTATCTTGAACATTTTTATAGTGTAACAAAAAGACCTTTAGTAGGTCATAGGAAGGCTGAAAATTAGGTCAATCATAGCAGTGAATATTGTCCTGCTTGATATTGTCCTGGTTGACCTTTCATACATGATGTCAAGTAGTAATAATATTATTAACGATAATAATAATAATAATAATAATAATAATAATAATAATAATAATAATGATAATGATAATGATAATGTTAATAATAATAATATTAATAATAATAATAATAATAATAATAATAATAATAATAATAATAATAATAATATGTATTGTTATTATTATTATTATTATTATTATTATTATTATTATTATTATTATTATTATTATTATTATTATTATCATCTCATGTTTGTCATATTATTACTATTATTATTATTATTATTATTATTATTAATAATAATAATAATAATAATAATAATAATAATAATAATAATAATAATAATAATAATAATAATGATAATAATAATAATAATAATAATAATAATAATAATAATAATAATAATAATAGCATGTTATTTTTATTATTATTATTATTATTGTTATTATTATTACTGTGTAATTTTATAAGACCTTTCATGGTCTACATTTGCTAATTTTTAAGATGATAATACTACTAATAATAAAATTCAAAAATAAAAATGTATATTAATATTATTGTTATTAATACGTATATGTAATTATACTTCTGCTTCTTCTTCTCCCACTTCTTCTGTTTCTTCTTCATTCACTTCATCTTCTTCTCCTGCTTTCTTCTTTTTAGTAGTATCATTAGTATCATGCATTATTATTATATATTAATTAATATATAATTAATACATATATAATTAATCATATATATAAAATGTTAATTAATACATTATTATTTTTACTGTGTAACATTTGAAAACCTTCTGTGTTCTACATTTGCTGATTTTAAAGCAAGAAAAAAACTATGTATAACAACATAATAATAATAATAATAATAATAATAATAATAATAATAATAATAATAATAATAATAATAATAATAAAAAAATATAATACAAATAATTTAGCTTGCTACCAGCTAAGTCATTGGTTTATTTTGCTTGAGGTCATTGACATGTATAATAATAAGAATTATTATTATTATTATTATTATTATTATTATTATTATTATTATTATTATTATTATTATTAATAAAATGTTATTATATTTATTATTATTATTATTATTATTATTATTATTATTATTATTATTATTATTATTATTATTATTATTATTATTACTGTGTAATTTTATAAAACCTTTCATAGTCTACATTTGCTAATTTTTAGGATGAAAATACTACTAATAATAAAATTCAAAATAAAAATTAATATTAATATTATTGTTATTAATACTACTATGTAATTTTTCTTCTGCTTCTTCTTCTCCCACTTCTTCTTTTTCTTCTTCATTCGCTTCTTCTTCTTCTCCTAGTTTCTTCTTTTTAGTATTATCATTAGTATCATGCATTATTATTATATATTAACTAATATATAATTAATAAATATATAATTAATCATATATTAAAAATATTAATTAATACATTAATATTTTTACTGTGTAAATTTGAAGACCTTCCATATTCTACATTTGTGGATTTTAAAGCAAGTAATAAAATATTTATAGCAAAATAATAATAATAATAATAATAATAATAATAATATTATAATACAAATAATTTAGCTTGACACCAGCTAAGTCATTGGTTTATTTTACTAGAGGTCATTGACACGTTTTACTTTTTACTCCTTTTGTTTTTCCCTGACATATTTATCAGTGTAATTTTTTATAAAAGGCCATCATGACTTGGGATCCTGTGGTAGTGGTTCATTTTCCACATATCCTTTTGTTCTGTTCCTTGTAAAATCGTAGCTGGTTAAGAAAATTTACTAAGCCAATGACATAGCAAGTCTCAGCTGAAAAATCTGAACATAAACTTGTCAAGAACAGACTCCCAGATCACCTGCTCCACATTTCATGCTGCAGTAAGTCTCTATCCCCTGTTTGTGTTCTAAAGTCCCAATTTCAGCAACATTATATATCAGGCTGCCTCGCTGTCACCTGCACTATTCTGTAACCAGTCAGTAAAATATCTAAACACTGCCAGTTATTGCTTGTGGAAGAATTTCAAAGCTTGCTATAAAACAGTAGCAAGCAAAGACCTAGCTTTATTATTATTATTTTTTTTCCCATAGGGAAGATGTGCTCTAAAGCCTCTCTAAAGTTATTTTATCATGGTTAATTAAAATTAAAATACTAAAATTTAGGCTGCTCTTCAATTCTGGAAACTATGATGAAAAGAAGGAGGCCAACTGGTCTTCCATTACTGGCTGGAAATTCACACGTAGAGCATAATATTTGCCCCATTTTGGTCATTAGTTATAATTATCATTATATTTTTAGTGATGAATCTGATTACCTTAATATTGCAAGTCATGGTTTAGGTCTTGCTTTTGTGGTTTGGGCCCAAATACATGTCCAAGATACTTGAAAGGAGCTTCTGTAGCTTCTGTTTTTTGTTAAAGCGTTAGTTCACCTTTAACAAAAACCTGCCTATGCAGATAAAGGGAGTTTGTAGATAAGAACAAACTGTGCAGCTCTGATTAAGATTAAATAATGCCCTTGCTATAGGTGTAGGCCAATTATGTACCTCATGAAGCCTGACTGGAATACTTCTAGAATGTTGCTAAGTGAGGCCTACTCATTACTGCTCACCTAGTCCGTCATAGGAGCGAGCTGTTAAATGCTGAGTTCTGAGCTATTGCATCAGAGGGGAGAAAGAGCATGTGAGGGGGTTTGAATCTGAGAAAGATTTCACTCCTGTGATGGTGGAGGTGAGCAGTATTGGCTAGGCCTCACTTAGCGATGTCCTAGTAACGTCCTAGAGCAGTGATGGCGAACCTTGGCACCCCAGATGTTTTGGAACTACATTTCCCATGATGCTCATGCACTCTGCAGTGTAGTTGAGCATCATGGGAAATGTAGTTCCAAAACATCTGGGGTGCCAAGGTTCGCCATCACTGTCCTAGAGTATTTCAGTAAGGCTTCAGGAGGTATGTAAATGGCCTACACCTTTAGCAAGGGCAATATTCAACTTTATTCAGAGCAGTACAGTTTGTTTTTATCTACAGACACCCTTTACCTGCATAGGCAGCTTTTTTGGAACCCTTTAACCGCTTAAGCCCCAGAGGGTTTGGCTGCTCAAAGACCAGGGCCTATTTTGCGATTCGGCACTGCATGACTTTAATGGAAAATTGCGCGGTCGTGGGACGCTGTACCCAAATGAAATTGACGTCCTTTTTTTCCCACAAACAGAGCTTACTTTTGGTGGTATTTGATCACCTGTGCGATTTTTACTTTTTGCGCTATAAACAAAAAAAGAGCGTCAATTTTGAAAAAATAACAATATTTTTCACATTTTTTTATATGAAATTCCCCCCAAAAAATGTAAAAATCTAAATTTTTTAACATTTTAGGCCAATTTGTTTTTTGCTACATATTTTTGGTAAAAAAAATCGCAATGGGCGTATTTTGATTGGTTTGCGCAAAAGTTATTGCGTTTACTAACTAAGGGAAAGATTTATGTCATTTTTATTGTTCTTTTTTTAACTAGTAATGGCGGCGATCTGCAAATTTTTTTTGCGGGACTGTGACATTGCGGCGGACAGATCGGACCCCTGACTAACATTTTTGACACTTTTGGGAGTACCAGTGACATTACTACAGTAATCAGTGCTATACATATGCACTGTTACTGTAAATATGACACTGGCAGGGAAGGGGTTAACTTTACTAGAGATCAAGGGGTTAAGTGTGTCCCTAGGGGTGTGCTTCTAACTGTAGAGGGGTGTGGTTTTTGATGTAACCACAGAGATATACGATCCTACATAGCAGGATCGTATGATCTCTGCTGTTACATCAGGGAGAATGACAGGCGGCTTTGTTTACATTAGTCGTCTGCCTTTCTCCCTCTCCAGCGGGAGATCGCGAGTGACCGGCGGACATCGGTGCCGCCGGTCACACACGTGGGGACCTCCGTGAACGAGCAGGGGCGGGAGCGTGCCTCCCGCGGCGCGCGCCCGCCCCCTACAGGCTCCTGGGCGAGCGACGTAGTACTCCGTCACTTTGCCCAGGAGGGGCTGACCGCCGCAGTAAATGTACTTGCGATGGTCGACAAGTGGTTAGAGTGGAACTAAACCCTCTTATTGTTTTCAGCCAAGGAAGCTACCATCTTGGCCTTTGTTTGACCTTCAACCGCCATGATGCTGCACATGCGATCAGTTTTGACACCAGCGATTTGATGGCAGGAGAGTTTCAATATGTAAATAAAATCTGGTCTGAGTAATAAAATTGAGCAGCTTGCTAAAAATTGTGATTCCAATTCCTATGAAATGCAATCAAAAAGAGCAGCGCTACAAATCTGTGTGCACAAAATTCCAACAGTGACAGTCGTAAAGTGCAAAAATTGCAATGTGAAACATCAAATAAGTGCAAAAAGTGCAAAGTTAAACTTCAATTAATGTTAACAATAAACACTTGATTCATCATATAGATTTTGATCCATTAAAAGTGGAAAATTTCAAATAAAGTGCATGTAAATATCCAACATCTATCAAATAAATTGTTCATCAGTAAGAAAAAAGTCCCATCACAGAACAATTCACAACATGTAATGCTCTAAACTTGGGTGCAGAGATAGAAGATGAAACCCACCACTGACTAGTAGTAGTTACTATGCGCTTCTTACCAGAAAAGATGAGGCATAGGTTATATAATGTCTGAAAACGCATTAGATGTAACTCACAGGCTTGACTGCTACTGGGAGGAATTAGAAAAGGAAACATGGACTTTAACGGCACAAGTATATAAAATCTAACATTTATTATAGATGTCTAACATATGAAACAATCACCACTCCACAGTCAATATTGGTATAGTGTCGGGGAACAGAAAAGACAAATCTCCATCGTGAAGTCCATAACTAACCGTATCTTTTATTTAAAAGATTAGAACTCTGACTGGCAAACTCGCTCATACAGCAGGATGAGAGCAGCAGGCTGATAGATCTCAAAGGCAAACACCAACAGTGTTCGACAAACGGTGCGTATGGACACCGTAGCTGGCCAGGCCCTACACGTTTCGTCAGCAGTTATATCTTCAGGGGGGTGAAAGTTTGATAGAAAGCACAAGCCAATGTGACAATTACATTCCCGACACGTGTCGGGAATGTATCTGTTTTTTTAAACTGTTAATCCATGGGTTTAGTTCCGCTTTAAGAGCCATATAAAGCCCATGTTATCTTCAAAATTCCCCTTAAAGTAACATTAGTGACTTTTATTAGCTTTAATAGTGAATCAAAGGGGTTGAGTTACTAAAACTGGAGAGTGAAAATCTGGTGCAGCTCTGCATAGAAACCAATCAGCTTCCATTTTTTTGTCAAAGCTTAATTAAACAAGCAAAGGTTAGAAGCTGATTGTGTAGCTGCACCAGATTTTGCACTCTCCCGTTTTAGTAAATCAAGTGACTTTTACATTAACACATTCAGATCAAGCCTTATAAACATTTCCCAGGAAGGTTTTTCTTAATTTGTTTGCCAAAACACTTACATTTTTACTGGCTCTGGCTCTCTCATAAGTAGTTAGAATCCCCCTACATTGGTGGTAAGTAGACAATTGCACCCGTGCATCGGTGGTCAGTAAAGACAGGAGATAATTCCTCCAATGCGGTCAAGGAACCCCTGGCAACCTCAGGAGGAACCCTAGGGTTTTATGGATCCCTGGTTGAGAAACACTGACCTAAATCAGTTTTCCTTTTATTTTATTAGTTTAACAGATTTTAATTCATTAATGCTAATGCAAATTGAGCAATGTGTGTAATATAAATAAGTAAGCTTTACATGTCCCCAAAATTCTTTAAACCAAAAGTGGAGGCAAGACAAATAATGACAGGAGCACAATAGGGACCCGTCTGCACAATTGTATGAAAGCATTCAGCTGGACTGAATTGAAACCATCTAGAGGTAATTTCGCCAGTCACAGTTTGTTCCAGCTGTTGAATGCATTGACTCCCACAGACAAGACTGACAGAAGCTGTCTAGCATTTGTGTTGGTTTTGTGCTGATTTGAAAGAGCACAGAGACTGATAGTTAGATATTTTAAAGTGATATTAAAGTCTTTTTTTTTTTAATAACAAACATGTTATACTTACCTGCTCTGTGCAATGGCTTTGCACAGAGCAACCCAGATCCTCCTCTTCTCAGTTCCCCCGCCAGCGCTCCTGGCTCCTCCCCACTACAGGGTGCCTTACAGCAAGCAGGCGTGCTCCCGACCCGCGGCTCTCTGCCCCCTCTGTCTTCTGATTAGCTCAATGGCTGTGATTGACAATGGCTCCCTCTGCTACCAAAAGCAAATCAGGAGTGCGAGTCCCCGGAGAGGCAAGACTCTCATGGACATCTCTGGATTGAGAGGTGGAACCTTGTGCCTTTACAACCACTTTAAGGCTACTAAAAGACAGGCAATTTTGGCTGCTCTGATAAAATGGTAATACGAAAGTATATTTATTCTGTATGAATTTATTATATAGTAAGGTGAATAGAGGTTCAAAATGATATCTGAGGACACATTACTGACCACCCCTATTAATATACCACACCCATAAAACCCTTTCCCCAATTTGTGAACATCGCCTTTCCCCATTTTTAACATTCCCTCAAACAATGGAGGGGGTGTGTTCATTCCCTTCATTCAGGTCTCAGATTATACTCATCACTCTGCCCTATTCTGAGAAGTTGGATCCCTGTTCTCAGCCTTTTGAAGCTCAAATGCTGTGTAAACTGTGCACTTTGAATGGCTGTAGGAGAGAGAGGGTAGCAGATACAGAGGGATTTGTTTTATCTTTGTATCATCTGAGGCTAGTCACTTCCACGGGTATATGTGAGGGTTTACAACCAGTTTAATGGTTGCAACATGCCCGGAAATAGTGCCAATGGTGCAAAATATGGAGCCAACAGTGGCAAAGGAAGAAATTCACCACTATTAATGTAAGAAAAAAAATGTCCTTGTGTTGGTGGTGTTACTGTGCACAGGTGTAAAGTCATGTTGGAACAGTTAGGGGCCATCGCCAAACTGTTACCAAAAAGTTGGGAGCATGAAATTAACCAAAATGTCTTGGTATGCTGAAACCTTAGGAGTTCCCTTCACTAGAACCAAGGGGCAAGGCCAACCCTGAAAAACAAACCCACACCATAATCCCCCCTCCACCAAATTATTTGGGCTAGAGCACAAAGTCAGGTCCATAAAGACATGGATGAGTGAGTTTGGGGTGGAGGAACTTGACTGGCCTGCACAGAGTCCTGACCTCAACCATATAGAACACCTTTGGGATGAATTATAGCAGAGACTGTGGGCAAGGTCTTCTTGTCCAACATCAGTACCTAAGCTCACAAATATGCTTCAGGAAGAATGGTCAAACATAGGACACACTCCTAAACCTTGGGGACAGTTTTCCCAGAAGCTGTTATAGCTGGAGGGCCAACTCAATATTGAACCCTACGGACTAAGACTGGGATGACATTAAAGTTCATGTGCGTGTAAAGGCAGGCGTCCCAATACTTTTGACAATACAGTGTATCTTAGCCACAATACCATGGTATACAGACAGCTGTATATCAAGTCAAAGTCAATGATTGTCAGGCAATGACTCACTTACAGAATATTCTAAGACCATGTTGTTGATTAATGGCCCCTTCCACAGCCTAGATGAATGTGTTTGCTTAGCATTACTTCAGAATGTAGTTGTTAAAATTGTCATTTCGGAGTTGATTAGGCCTCCCATTTGGTATTGAAACCAATTTTCTCACTGCTGCTGCCTCTCTCCCAGTCAGGCCAGGACAATACCTTATACTGTCCATCAGATAGTGCCGGATTATCAAATAGGCAGAGTAGGAACAACCCCACACCGTTAAAGAGCCCTGCAACAACGGATGCAACTAATATTGATTTGATCTTGAAATAAAACTACAATTAAACTTTTTTAAAATTGTTTACAAAAGATAGAAAAGATTAATCAACTCAAAGAGACAAAAACTTTGCACCTACTGATGGCGTACTGTAGTTTTACTGCTAGAGTGTGGGCCGACTGCACAGAATCATGAACAGTATATACACTGCCTGGCCAAAAAAAAAAGTCACCACCAAAAAAAAAGGTCACACGTTGGACCGCCTTTAGCTTTGATTATGGCACGCATTCGCTGTGGCATTGTTTTGATAAACTTCTGCAATGTCACAAGATGTATTTCCGTCCAGTGTTGCATTCATTTTTCACCAAGATCTTGTATTGATGATGGGAGAGTCGGACCACTGCGCAAAGCCTTCTCCAGCACATCCCAAAGATTCTCAATGGGGTTAAGGTTCTTGACTCTGTGGTTGCCAATCCACGTGTGAAAATGATGTCTCATACTCCCTGAACCACTCTTTCACAATTTGAGCCCAATTAATCCTGGCATTGTCATCTTGAAATATGCCCGTGCCATCAGAGAAGAAAAAAAATCCATTGATGGAATAACTTGCTCATTCAGTATATTCAGGTAGTCAGCTCACCTCTTTGGGCACATGCAGTAACTATCCAATAGGATAGTTACTGCATGCTTAGTTTAGTTAGTTGCTTAGTTAATTCCAGCCACTTTTTTTTTGTTTGGCTAGGCAGTGTATATACGAGATTCTGCATTCCTGGGTAGGGGGCACGCAGACGTGCACCCGCCCGCAAGGCTGTGCTGTCACTGGCTCCAGCACATGCCAATCAGTGGTTTCCAGCCAATGATTTATGGCTGGCTAGGCACAAAGTAACATTTCTATATATAATCAAACAACTATATATGACTTCTGGACACAAGAGTTATAGGTCAGGTAAAGGTAGAGAAGTCTGGTTTCACAAGATATGCTCTGCAGGTGCTTTGCCAGGCAGGGGTTACATTTACAGTGTAATGTGTTGGTGTAGCCAGTGTAATGGTGCAGCTATGACAGCACCATTTCACTGGGAATGTAACCCCTGCCTGGCTACAGACCTGCTGGGCACATCTTATGAAACCAGACTACCCTACCTTCACCTGACCTGTAAGTCCTGTGTCCATAAGTCCTATATGGATGTTCGATAGCCTCCAACTTTTTGATCAATGAAAGTTCTCGCTTCTTTCAATGCTGGGTGCTGGGTTCATGGTGTGTTCAAGCACCCTGCATACCACTATCACTCTGCAAGTCACACAGGGCACCCTCTAAGTTGACGGGGGGGTGCATGCCTGACATTGCAACCAATTTTTTAGGCTTCGTTTACATGTACGGCTAGGGGTAGTAAAGCCAGATGGTTGAGCCACTCCTCAATTGCCTGCCTGAGCAATGATATGCAGTCACTCACAGCTGTACACATGCTGCTTTGATGCTTCGTTTCATGGCCGCTGCAAAAATGAAACAGCATTTTGCTTTCGGTGGGTGGCTGAACGCAACTAATGCAGGTCTGTGTGGCCACCCTGTAATCATGTGTAGTGCACTTGATTCTGGTGTGGAAGTGCAGCATTTAAAGGGTTAAGTCAGGCAATAAGGAGGCAACACAGCACCTCCTCGCTATCTGTCCAATGTCTCTGGAAAGCAATCTGTGGTCCTAGCCGCACATCTGAAGGAGCCCTTAGGGTATCTAGGAAGATGGAACAAAGTACTTCATGTATTTTGTCTCATCGCAAACTAAAGAGTGTTAACAAGTAGTTATAACTTTTCTTTAAAGCATACGTAAACCCATCAATTTTGCCAGGAATGCTAACTGCCATATTGGTTGTGCTCCTAACAAAATTGTCAAACCATCCAATGGCTGGTGTCATAACTGATCACATGCGCAGCATCATGGAAGTTGAAGATAAAACAGAGGCCAAAATGGCAGCTTCCTTGGCTGAAAACTTCCACTTTAAGCTCTTTTTGCCCTGTGTCTGCTGGGGATCACAAGCGTGCACTTTGTTTGGCACTCCGGGAACCCGTATTCAACCAACAGTGGGCTAAATTCTGCTGTCAGCTGACGACACCCAGCTGGTCCAGGCTCTTTAGAGATCCGAAATTTAATGTCTGGATCCACCCAGATGCTTGGACCGGCAGCTGGCTCAGCCTCTCAGTGCACCACTGGGAGCCTGAGCCAGCCACTTCCACCCCCTCCACAGCCCAGCACTCCAGTGAGCTGGAGGAGCACAGCAGAGAGCTGATGACTGAGAGTTACTGGCTCTCTGCTCGGTGAAGACCGGGAACTGAGAGAGCAGTGGTCTTGGATTGCTCAGTTCTTGGAGTAGAGGCACCCGGGGAAACAGATGCAGCATCGATACCACATAAGTAAGTATAAGCGCCGGTTCACATTACCGCGACGCTACTTGCAGGGGCGACCTCCGAGATCGCGGTACGAGCAGCGCGCCACGACCTCGGAGCGGTCGCCACGGACTTCATAACATTGAAGTCTATGGCGGTCGCCTCCTGGTCGCCCCAAAGAAGCTCCGGACCCTTTTTCTAGGTCGGAGCGACTTGTGTCGCTCCTATTAGAACGGGTCCGCAGCTTCCCTATGGGAGGCGACCTGCGGCGACCTGTGAGGCGACCAGGTCGCCTCACAGGTCGCCCCAGTGTGAACCGGCACTGAATGTTTGTTGCTTTTTTAATCCAAAACATCTGATTTAAGGTCAAATAATACTTTGTATACTCAGGTGGTCCAACCTAAGACAGTAAGATAGTAAAAATGTATGTATGCTTGCTTTACAGTCTGTTGGTCTTCTAGCTTCAATTTATATATAAAAAAAAGACCTTCAAATAAATACAGTTTTTAATGATGCTATAGAATGACTGGGTCAGCAGAACCTTGGAAAATAATGTTCTCCACTTTATCACTTGTATAATAAATATTTTCAGACCTTATAATTTCCTAAATTGTTATAAATATCTAAACTAGAATGTATAGAAATTGCAGAAGAAACAATTACATAAACCAATTTGCAATTGAGGATTAGTGCCCTTTTAATTAGCATGGCATCATGACTCACTCATCCAATCTTGTCATACCACTGTCTGAAAACATACCTGGAGGCATCAATTAACCTTTTGTTCTCCATAATATTTCATAAAGAAATAATAATGATTTGTTGCTTTTTTTTTTTATTACGTCATTTACAATTAGAATTCATCTGTACATTTTACCTTCTATTTTCTGGCAGCCTGCCTTAACCTTGAAGAGGTAATGCCCCCAATAAAAAATTGCCTAATTAAAAAGTGGAACTAATATGACATAAAGTTCACAACATTTACCCCCCACCACCTTTCTAGGTGCCAAATAAATCAAAATACATACACGTTTGTATTCCCTCTTAATTTAATACAACATAAGTAAAATAATTAATTTTATTTTGTAATTTAAAGTGTTCACATATTGATAAATACATGCAACCCCAACTAATGGCCAAAACAAGAGCAACACTCAATTCTGATTGGTTTCTCCAATCGTAATCAGGTTTGGTTTACCCACTTGAGTTCCGAAAGATTTTAGCCCGTTCATGCAAGGCTGCACCCAAATTAAATTTATATAATTTTTACCACACAAATAGAGCTTTCTTTTGGTGTGTTTGATCACCTCTGGGTTTTTACATTTTTTGCTATATAAATGAAAAACGACCAAACATGAATAAAAAAATCTATATCTATATCTATCTATCTATCTATCTATCTATCTATCTATCTATCTATCTATCTATCTATCTATCTATCTATCTATCTATCTATCTATCTATCTATCTATCTATCTATCTATCTATCTATCTATATATATTTTTTTTTTTTTTACATACTGCTATAAAACATATCCAAATAAAATCTTCATAAATTTTGGCCAAAATGCATTATGCTACATCTTTAAAAAAAAAAAATCCCAATAAGCCTATATTGATTGGTTTGTGTGAAAGTTATAGCGTCTACAAATTATGGTATATATACTAGAATTTTTATTTATTTCTTTATATACTACTAATGGCGGTGATCAGTGACTTATAATTGGACTGCAATAATGCGATGGACAATCTGATACTAACTGACACTGGGGGGGGGGGGACTGACTAACTGCCAGTGACATCACCAGTTGCATTAATAAAATGATCAGTGATAATACGTTATGCTGTCACTGACACTGGCTGGGAAGGGATTAACATCTAGTGAGAGGCGGCACCCCTGCGCCCCTTATGGACCGGCCGATTCTATCAATATATATATGTGCACATACTGAGAAGTGAAGAAACAACCTTTTCATTTAGTTTCATGCAATATGTACCTACTACCTTCCCTACTCTTTACATCTTTAGAATCTTTAGAATCTGCCTGCAAATACTCACAGAATTGGTATGGTTTAATGCTACATTTAAAGTAAATGAACTGTAAGTGGTAAGCTCCATAGCAGCACATTGTTATAGTTAACTGCATAATATCACGTAGTGTTTCAATTACACATGGTTAACCGGTCATTACTTGGTAGCTCACTCCATAGGAAATCTAAAAATCTAGCTCAATAAAAATAACTCATATTAACCCACTAATTTCCTGATTATTTATAGAATGTATAAAATGTGGGATTTTCTTTCACTTTCAATGATAATGGTAAAAAGGACAAATAGAGAGGGGGGTCTCCTTAACGGGGACAAAGACCGCAATAAAAACTGTCAGGGGGTCTAATCCCTCTCCACTCTATCCAAAACTAGAAAAAAAGTTTTGCCTTTAGTTATACTTTAAAGAAGAACTGCAGTTTGTTCAATAACCCCCTTCCCCCACCATGACTACTTTTCACTCTTTTTGATCCGCAATACATTTTTTAAAAAATTCCTAACATACTTACTGTAAAGTGCATCTAAACCCAGTCCATAGAGGAGGTGGTTGCAGTGACTTCATTTTTCATGCCATTTTTTTTCTGTATTTTTACTTGGGTATTCTGGCAGTAACATACTTCCTGTTCTATGGTGACAACCCTAAGTCACTGTATTGTATCTATAGGAGCAGTGTTTTCACCCTTCAACAGGAAGTGTGTTTGAACTACAGAACACCTCCCCCTCTCCTAATTTCCATCTCTGTAGCTCATAAAGGTTTTTTTTTTTTTTTTATGAAGCTAAACAACAGGACACAACTACACACACAGAATGGATATAGGAGATATTTTTTGCCTGTGGCCTTGATGTGGGTTTGTGGACCCTTATCAGGGGTGTTTCCTCTTTGTCCTGGGAGGGACACCGATTATCCTCCAGCTTTGACGTGGCACTCCAAGTCTACATATTATCATAATAAATGTTTACTCTTGGGTTTAATGCTGCTTCAGGCTACATTCGCATCTGCGTGTGTTGCATTTTTTATGTGATTTGGGGTTTTTTTGGGGCGTTTTTATGCGCGTTTATGAGCGTTTTTGTACAGCGTTTTTGAGCTTTGGCGCTTTTCTATTAGCCAGTGGAGAACATTTTTATCTGTTTCATCATTTATTTCTATGTTTTTCAGCTCTTTCATCCTCTTTTATCTATTATTATTATTATTATTATTTATTTGTATTTACTTTTTAAGGGGTTAGGGGTCAGGGTTAGGGGTTTAAGGTTATGGTTAGGATTTAATTTGCCCAATAAACGCCTGCAACAAAAACGCCCAGGTGTGTTTTTTCAGGCGTTTATTGGGCATTTTTTGGGCATCTTTGGAGGCAGGCATGACATCTGAACTTCTGTGTAGGGGTATATATACACACACACATATATGTATATATACACATACACACATATAGGTGTGAAAGGAGCGGAACCCTATCCCTGCAAATTATTTAATTAGCGCATGGATGGTGTTCCACTCCTTTCACAGCTATATGTGTGTATGTGTATATATAAATATATGTGTGTGTGTATATATACCCCTACACAGAAGTTCAGATGTCATGCCTGCCTCCAAAGACGTCCACAAAAAAGCCCAATAAACTCCTGAACCAAAAACGCCCAGGTGTGAAAGGAGCGGAGCCACAACCCTGCTCTATTAATAATTCTAAGAAAAAAATATCTTTTTCTTCTGGCGGTCACCCTGACATGGATGAGTTCTGTCACCCTGGCATAGCAGTCAGAGTCGGTTCACCCTAAACTACATTACGGTCACCCTGACACTTAACACTTTCCCTACAGAAACTATATTTTTGAATCTAACTATAGTGGTATATAGTACCCTAACTACACTAGATATCCCTTTCCTCACACTAATAATTGCTAAATGACACTTTTGCAGCAGGAGTAACAGAACTGCTTCCACTCTCTTCCACTCTCTTCCACAGCCCCTGTATTACAGTGCTAGAGATTTGGCGGGGCTATGTTATATACTGGGGGGCATATTCACTACTGATTGGCCTCTGGACCCCCTAGTCACTCCAATCACATTCCTAGCATACTCCTGCCCCCTCAATTGGCTTTTACTCACGTTTCTGGTCCAATCACAGGCTTTTAAAGCCCAGTTCCTGTCCCATTGCATTTTGGGCGGTTCTGGTTGCCGAATTCCGAACTTTTACCGCAAAAAGTTCAGAATTCGGCCGAATTTCGAACAGCCAATGTTCGGGTCGAACCGATGGTCGACCCAAACTGTTCGATCATCCCTAGTTAGGAGTTAATATTAGGGAGAGTGGTTAGTATTAGGGTTAATGGTTAGGATTAGGGGTCAATAATAGGGTTAGGAATTAATATTAGGGTTAGAGGTTAATATTAGGGTTGTCTGTTAGGATTATGGGTTAGGATTGGGGTTAGGGGTCAATATTAGGGTTAGAGGTTAATATTAGGTTTAGAGGTTAATATTAGGGTTGTCTGTTAGGATTATGGGTTAGGATTAGGGTAAGGGGTCAATATTAGGGTTAGGGGTTAAAATTAGGATTAGGGGTTAATATTAGGGTTATCTGTTAGCATTATGGGTTAGGATTAGGGTTAGGGGTTAATATTAGGGATAGTGGTTAATATTAGGGTTAGGGGTCAATATTAGGGTTTGGGGTTAATATTAGGATTAGGGGTTAATATTAGGGTTATCTGTTAGCATTATGGGTTAGGATTAGGGTTAGGGGTTAATATTAGAGATAGTGGTTAGTATGAGGGTTAGGGGTCAATATTAGGGTTTGGGGTTAATATTAGGGTTAGAGGTTAATATTAGGGTTATTTGCTGGTTTTACGGGTTAGGATTAGGGTTTGGGTTCTATATGTTAGAGTTATTTTTTTTATTTATTTATTTGATAATATTTAAATTAATTTATATTATTAATGTGAACCATCTCCATAGAGAATAATATATGTTTTTTTCTCCTCCAGCGTTTTGGAGCTTTAAGCTTCAAACTACAAAATGCTGAGGTGTGAATTGGGCCTTAAAGATATGGGATAATAATGTATAAGATGGAACCAGGCGATAAATCTTCATGATTTCTTATTTATTTTTTCATTTGTATCATTTTATATAATCAATAAAAGTATATTCTTATGTAAAAAAAAAAAAAAAAATGGGTGTTTCAAAAGTTTGCATGTCTTTTCTCTAAGGCTGCATTCACATGTCAGTGTATAATCGCGGGCAGAACCGCCGCGGTTCCGCCCGCGATTCGGAGATTTATTGCAAATCGCGGGACGCCTAGCATTGCCCATTGATTTGCAATAGCCCCCCAAACGCCGAGCGATGTTGCCACGATTTACGCCCGCCGAATCGCGGCAACATCGCGCAAACAAAATCGCGGGACGCAATACGCTCCAAAAAAGTACAAGAGCTTCTTTGGAGCGTATTGCGTCCCGCGATTTTGTTTGCGCGATGTTGCCGCGATTCGGCGGGCGTAAATCGCGGCAACATCGCTCGGCGTTTGGGGGGCTATTGCAAATCAACGGGCAACGCTAGGCGTCCCGCGATTTGCAATAAATCTCCGAATCGCGGGCGGAACCGCGGCGGTTCTGCCCGCGATTATACACTGACACGTGAATGCAGCTTTAAAGAGAAGGTTGGGGCATAATGCCAAAACGAAAAAAAAAAAAAAACGTTTTATTGTAAAAACAAAACATTACAATTTAAAAAATGTTAGTCTGCAACGGCTACTGCATATTTACTCCTCGTAGGGATGACTCAACCTATATTAATGCGAGTTAAAACAGCAGGCAGATTTCAGTCGCTTAGCGCTTTCTGCTGAGGCATTACTGTCACGCTTCAAGATCCGTAGGCCTGATTCTACTGGGCCAACATCTCCTATGCTTCTCAAACATCAGGAATTATAAAACAAACCGTCAATCTAAAATTATATTTTCACCGCTCGTGCCATCAGCGCAGACTTTACCAAAGCACGGGCAACGTGTGGAGTAATATTTAACATATGCATTGATTTAGCATATGGAAAACGTTAACTGGAAACTCACCAAAGGCCGATCAATGTGTCTGGGAAGTGCCTCTAGTTAAGGAGGAATGATGTAGGAAATAAAATCATGGAAACGAGTGCCAACATATTCATATATTCTTGGCAATATTTCAGACTGGATAAAAATATCTCTCATATTTATGTATATACTGTGTATGAATATGTCACAGTGACATTATCCGGATCTAAGGAATCTTTCTCTGTGGATGCATTTGAAGGGTATGTATCTCCCAGGTAAGCAACTATAAAGATAAATGGCAGTGAATGGAAAGCATCTGGTAATAAACTGCAACGGTTAGGCTCTGGGTATCTTTCTGTCATATCAAATATTGCATCTAAACACAAAATTCAAAGATACATAGATTTTCACAAAACATATTTGTTTATTATAAATAATCAAATGTTTAATAAGGACTAATAACCCCTTAAAGAAGAACTAAACTGTATTTGTGCATCACTAACCAAAAATGCAATTTAAAGTGTAACTCCACTTTCGTTAAGAGAAAAACATTACCCTCTGGGTGATCTATCTGCATTGCAAAGTATTTAGCAAACTTTGTTGCAGATTCCTACCTTTTCCTATTCTGAAGAAATAGCTGTTTGTTTGTCTTTGTCTATTTGCAAAGTGAATGTGAATGGAAGTGACTTTACAATTATCAAACAGCAGATGCACTTTCAGTGTTCTAAAGACAAAAGTAGCAGGGTCTATATTTGTAACGGAACCTCAACCCACACTGTACTTGTGGACTTCCATCAGTATACGGCTTCCTCCCAGTCATGAACATAGATATCAGATTTTTCAAGCTGCCCCCATACAAAGCTAGCCGACATCTTAGCCTGAATACGTTTTGGAACCTTCTCCTTTATTGAACAGTTTCACACTCAATTTATACACACATAAGCACACCCCCTCTTGATTAAATTACCCCATTAGGTCAGGGGTTCCCACATGGAAGAAAAATATATTTAAAATATATTTTAAAAAATATATATATATTTTTCCCAAATATATTGGAAATATATTTGAAATGCTACAATTTTGGCCATATTCAATATATTTCTCATTTTTTTCCCCTGCATATATTGGAAATATATTTTTCTTCCATATGGGTTACCTGATTACATTATCATATGCAGGTGAAATTGTATACAGAATTACAATTAACATATCTAAGGAAAAATCAATACATACAGTATACTATTTCTACTCAGCAACTAATAGATGACAGTGATTCAATCCATCTGAGCCAATTAACTAGCAGACTTTCCATTCTCGAGCTCCTGCAATACAATACACATTATCATAAGTGTAAACACAGAGAACCCACCGTAAACAATAGGTGACCAAATCAGCATCATTTACAATGTGTGGAAGACAGGTGGTTGAGCTGATGATTTTCGCATCTGCTATGAGTCTTACTGTGTGAAGCCTTATTGGCAATAGGCAGCTAGGCCTAGAGTCCCAGAGTGTTCAAATATTCTTTAAGATATATTGTTGACACATATAACTGTCCCATTTGAGTAATCCAAACCATATTCTGTGTCCATTAGGTATCTGTCTTTTACTCCCAGTGACGGTGACAGTATTCTTTTGGACCAGATTTCCCTTAGGGGGTATCTCACAAAGACAGTTGCAGTGAAGACTTCTGGGAAAATCTGAGAGCCAATCACACAAACAGGAAATGTAATTTCTGTTGGGTATTCTGTACACTGTCTTTGTACAAAATACCTTCCGCTTTGCCATTTTCATTTTTTAATAAAGTTTTACTACTAGTTATTACAAAAACAGAAGATATAATCCAAATACAAGTAGAAATCCAAATTTAACAAAGGTACAAACACTTGAAAATATACACATTAGCCATTTCTTTTTTTTTTTTTAGTTTGGGAAAGAGTAAGGGAGGGTTATAATCCCTGCCAATATTTTTATATATATATATTTTTTTTGCCTTTTTTGAGATTTTGCTTCACTTCCTGTCCCAAAGCCAAAACAGGAAGTGAGAGGAAATTCCTGCAAATGATGGAACTCTCTAGGGCCCCCTAGGTCACCAGAACAAGTGTCACCATTGGAGGATTTCCCCTCTATTACTTTTCTTTGGAAAACCCGAGCCAAGCCACAGCTTTGTGTATCTATTCAGACATGGAGCCACGTTTTGGCCCTGTCCCCTCTCTGTCCGCTGCTGTGTCTCAACCAATCAGGAGAGAGAGTCACAGACTGTTGAGGCATTCGTGGACATTGCTGGGGCTCAGGTAAGTATTAAGGGGGCTGAGGGGTGCTGCTGCACAGGAAAGGCTGACTGGCCTTATTAAAGGCTTTCATATAGCTGAAAGTCATAACAGTGGGTTTACAACCACTTTAATTCAATTCAATAAAGAATAATTGAAACAAAAAAATAAAAAATAAATCTGAAAAAAAAATAAATAAATACAAAATCAAACATACAAGTGTTTGAAAAAATACCCAATCAGCTAAGGTGACTAATGTTGCAATTTAGAGCATTTAAAAAAATCTGCAAATGAGGAAAAAGCCATATAAACCATACCAGAAGGTAAACGATGGGGCTCATTTATAAGAACGGAAGGAAAATAAAAATAGTACAGCTTTTCCTTAACAGCCAGCAGCAACATATGTTCTGTAATTTCAGACAGCGGTTAGACATTAGATAACAATCTAACTGTCCATAGTATGAATGTGCAATGGCCTGTGGCACTATTGTTAACTCCACTGTAAAAAAAAAGAAATAAAAAGCAGGCCAAAAATAGCTGAACATGTCAAAATGGCACTTCTAAAATGTATGCTGTGGTTCATTTACTGCTTCTTTGTCATCCAAACTAATATGGCAGTTATAGCACAATAATTGTCTTGTATGTGCCTCAATCATGTAGACATATGACCTGAAGCCCCCAACTCATGTCAACAGTGTTCCCAATTTATTGCTCTGGGTATATGTTGTTAATATAGGTTTTCTCAATGGCAGCTCTGTGGAAAGGGGGCAAAACTTTACCTGTAAGAGTTTTTACCCATCATAAAATGAAACAATTGAACTGGACAGCCTTTAAGCTTTTGCAGTTTTAGTAGCACATGGCGGGCCCACCAGACTATCCTTCATGTGTGTTACACGGCTGAAAAGGTCTTGGGACATAATACAATCTACAATGCCCCTTATACTTTTAAGCCCTACAGATGGGTGCAGATATTTTAAGATCAGTACCTGTCCATCCCTGATGGGGTCAACATAAGTTCTGTTTAATTCATTCTCACACCTGCCCCAGGGGAAGACACCACATAGCCTGGCTACAACATATCCCTCCATTGTGTATGGACCTCCAGATGTTTGCCTGTTGTTAGCATTCCCCTACACCTCCTGAAGAAGCAGGGTTTCCCCACAAAACACATTGAGGCATCAGACTTATGCTGAACACATCAAGTAAAAGTCATCAAACTCAATACAAAAAGATTTTCCCAATACTGATGCCGTGTATAGTGGGTATCATGCTAGGGGAGGCAATAATACTATTGTTTGCACACTGCTTTTATCATGTTCCTAAATGTTTGGACTATTATAAAAAAAAAAAATGTTTAGTTTGTTGTGATTGTGTTCTAGTACCCTAAAAATCCCTCTTTCCTTTTGCATTAGCATGGAGTCATGGATGGATGGGTGAGTTTGCTTTAAATATTAGAAATTAACTAAATACCATTTTAGGTTTGTGGTGCTCAGATGCAGTTTACCTTCTACTGTATTGTTCTCAGCTTTCTCCAAATCTTCAAATTCCTTTTTTTTTTTTTTTTTTTTGCTTCTGTGATCTGACTTCATGTTAGAGGATGGCTATGTTCCTTCGCCTGACTGTGGCCAGGGGGAGTCGAAAATGTCCTGGCATTTGTGCCCAATAATTGATTTAAATGGGAGGAATATTGCCCCATGTTGATATCAAAGAGAAGAATAGTGCCCCATTGATGGTGTCAGTTGGTGGAATAGTGCCCCAAGGGGAAGATAAAGGCATTTAAAGGGCAACATCTGGCCCCTGGGCAACAATTTGGAGACCAATGGATTAAGGGATTTGTAGTGTGTGTAAAACAGTGTACTTGACCCCAGCAAATATGCACTGCTTGTTCCAAAGAGGTTAGGGAGCTCACGGAGGACATAACAGGGAGGCAGAAATACAAGAAAGAATTGAATAAAGAACAGATTACAGGGTCATCAGGTAATGGATGTGTATGGATTATTTCAGGAGAAAAGGGATATTGGTTAATGTTACTTTAAGAAAATGAAACAGTGCAGAAGCTCCCACAAAAAAAAAACATTATTCAGGTTCTATCTCTTGATTAAGTCACATGGAGTGACGCAACGCATCGGTAAGAGCCGGGTGACATCACTTCCGGTCTAAGGCCGAGACCGGAAGTATTGGATTGTACCGCATCGGCGGTTACACGCTGTTACTATCTTCACTGTGAGTTTTTTTTATTCAATAAATATTCTTAATATTCTACACATTGAGATCCTTTTAATTATTGTCCCTTGGATGAGCGAGAGCTGTAGGAGGAGTACCTGGTTGTTACTATCCTAAAGAGGCGGCTCACTACCACACTACTGGCAGTGTATTCTAAAGGAGAGAGGGACCCCCCACTGACCCCAGTAAAGCCCCATCTGTGGAGGAAGGCCTGTTGTTCTCTTCTTATCTGGTGATACATATCACTAAAACGCTCATATGAGTGTATATGGAGGTGAGCGGCCATTGCACTTGTTTAAGGATTAGCTCACTTTGGTGAAAGGTTTTCCCCATCAACAACAGTGGGGAATCACAAGAGTCACTTTATCATTGAGAAGAATCACAAGAGTCACAGTTTATTCTTTGAAGCACATTGCTTGCAGCACTACCGTGCACATGGACAATTTTCTCTGATTTATCATTTTTCACTTATATCGTAGTGCATTATTTATTAACCAATTTACCACCGGAGGATTTTCCTGCTTTACATCCAGGCCACTTTTTGCGATTCGACACTCTGCAACTTTAACTGACAATTGCGCGGTCATGCAACGCCGTACCCAAACAAAATTTACGTCCTTTTTTTCCCACAAACAGAGCTTTCTTTAGGTGGTATTTGATCACTTCTGCGCTTTTCTTTTCTTGTGATATTAATGAAAAAAAGCGACAATTTTGAAAAAATAACAATATTTTTCTACTTTGACCGGTAAAAAATATCCAATATATTCAATTTTTGGCATATATTTAGGCCAAAATGTATTTAGCTACATGTCTTTGACAAAAAAATTCTCAATGAGCGTATTTTTAACCGCTTTAAGACTGGAAGATTTAACCCCATTCCTGACCAGGCCATATTTTGCGATTCGGCACTGCGTTACTTTAACGGACAATTGCGAGGTCTTGCAATGCTGTACCCAAATTAAATGTATGTTCTTTTTTCCCCACAAATAGAGCTTTCTTTTGGTGGTATTTGATCACCTGTGCAATTTTTACTTTTTGCGCTATAAACAAAAAAATGCGACAATTTTGAAAAAAATAACAATATTTTTCACATTTTTTTATATGAAATTCCCCCCCCCCCAAAAAAAAATGTAAAAATCAAAATTTTTAACATTTTAGGCCATTTTGTTTTCTGCTACATATTTTTGGTAAATCACAATAAGCGTATTTTGATTGGTTTGCGCAAAAGTTATCGCAGCTACTAACTACGGGAAATTTATGTCATTTTTATTGTTTTTTTTTTAACTAGTAATGGCGGCCATCTGGCGGCGATCTGCAATTTTTTTTGCGGGACTGCGACATTGCGGAGGACAGATCGGACCCTTGACTGACATTTTTGACACTTCTGGGGGTACCAGTGACATTACTGCAGTAATCAGTGCTATAAATATGCACTGTTACTGTAAAAATGACACTGGCAGGGAAGGGGTTAACTTTTATTGGTGATCAAGGGGTTAATGTATGCCTGTTGCTTACTGACGTGTGTGGGGGGAGGGGACTGTGTGACACAGGAACAGATCGCAGGTTCAGCTATGCTGAATCCTGCAATCTGTCCCTGCCTGTCACTTAGGAGATCTGCCTGCTTTGTTTACACAAGGGGGCGGATCTCCACACCCGATCCCCGACAATCAGGGAGGAGCGGCGGTGATGACCGCCGCTCCTCCCCTGGCCCGACTCCCGCTGTGACTGAATACAGTGGGAGCGCGCTCACAAGGGGAGGAGTCCAGCGACATAGACCTACGTCGCTGGACGATAACGAGCCACTTTGCCGCAGTACGCTCAATGTGAGCGGTCGGCAAGTGGTTAATATTCCTTCACACACTTAGGCACTTTACTGCTTTTTTGCACCATCTATGCATGAATTGCATTATTTATTTCATTTGGATGGTATTACACTATAATGTCAGCACCTTTGCGATATTTTCACATCTATTACGTTTTTTTTTTTTTTAATTTGCTGCACTAATTGTATATATATTACGTTATTTATTCTGGATTTGCCGCATGAATTGCACATTTTTTGATCTTGGGTTACAGCAAGCGAATCATCATGTATTAATATTTTTATTTTATTTGCATTTGATCATTGTTATCTACATTTGTTCATGATTTATCGCTCTCTTGGGATTTGCATCATACTATGATTAGTATGCGATACATGGCATTTTGATATATCTACACTTTTTTTGAATATCCACTCACTAGACATTAGCGCCAATTTTCTTTTATTCTTGTTTTTTTTTTTTTTATAGTGGTGACACTTTAAAATTGGCAGTTTCTTCCTACTTTCTTTCTTTTTTACATTATCATTATACTTCATTATCACATCCACTCCATAGGTAGAGCATTGGTTTTTTGTTTTGCATTCAGGTCCATGTGTTGGAGGAGCCCTTTGTAGAGGTTAAGTAGGCTGGAAGACTTAGCACTTTTATAGATGAGGGCTGTTGGGATTTCAACAAAGAGCATAAGATATTTTGCAGCAGTGGTGGGAGGGACGTCTAACAATGTCCAAGAATGCAATAAGCAGGAAATATTTTACCAAGCAAAACAATTTACCAGAAATTGGTACTTAACCAACTTTAACGGCTAGAACAATTATCCAGGCCATAAGAAAATCACATTTGTGAGCGCATACTGTAACACATTGTAAGTTGATTTTGGCCGCACTCTACTCTTTCTTATGCTTGGCTACTGCTTCCATTTCTTCATTTCCCCTTGGTATCTATTTAATGTTAACTGGCTCTTTGTAGGACTGAAGCAAGCTGAGCACATAATAGGAATTAGTGTTAGATAAAATAGTGAGCCATTACCTTCATTAGACACTTCATATGCTCGTATCTCTCAAATCAGAGGCCAGTTAGGTCAGGATCAAAAGTGGTTCTAGTATTTGGAATGTCAAAGTTTAAAGAAAAGTGGAACATCATTATAAAACTGCTCTTAAAATCAAGTCTCCTATAAACCAGCTGGTCAGAGCTGGCATTTCATCAGCAAGCTGAATTGGGAGAGGAAGAGGAATTGGAGAGCTTCGCATAGGATGTATGAAAAATAAAGTGTCAAATAATGCGCTAGGAGACTATAAAGGAGCCAACATCTGGTGCAATTGATGGATATATTGGACAGAACTGAATGGAAGAATGATAAAAATCAAACAAAAAGGTCCACAAAAAGGCCCCCTCTGTTTTTACATTACTGTTTGTTTTGGAGGCCAAAAAGCATTGGTTATAATGACTCTTAGCTGATACTTTGCCAGTCCTTAATGTACAAATTAGCAAGAACAGGAAAATTGTACTTTCTGCAGGAAACTATGCATGAGAGGGGCCTTCCATTAAAGGAACACTCACAAAAGCAGTTGTGTATGCTTCACAGGGGCTTTGATTTTCAGCTGAAAGTCCAATGTTAGATTTAAAATTCAATGAATATGGGATTGACTGCATGACAGACGGTATTCGATTTAAAGGCATTATAAACCTCCCTACCTGGGCCTTGTGTTTTACACCTGCATTAGGTGTGCATTGATCAGATAATTTCATGGTGTAATTTGTTGCCCTGTACACACAACCTAGTAGAGTAAATTTTCACATTGGTGTCAGAAGTTTCTGTTTGTGTTCATACATGAGGCATACAATAAATTACCTAAATACCCCACAATCCCTGGGTCTTTCTATCTAGTGCTCTGCAGGTGTGAGCTAAATAATAATTCGATCTTACATAGACACAAACAGGCAGAGCAATTAACAGAGACATTACCATGAAGTCTTTAATCACATTAGCACTCCCACATTTGTGATGAAACACATAGTAATGGTGGGGCATAAACTGGACCAGAGCCAGATTTAGACCTGGGGGGGGGGTCCAGGGCACATTAGGTTCAGAGGGTCCCTTATACACAGAGCTGGTTTACAATCTCAATTAAAGTCAAAGATTTTTAAAATGCATGGCACATCATTCTGAGGTCACACATGCCCACACACCTGCAGTTAGAGTGCTGAATGGGGTGGATTTACTAAAGGTAAATAGTTTGTGCACTTCAAGTGCAGGTGCTCTAGTTCTGAGGGGAATAAAATCTGAATTTTTGCTTGCACATGATTGGATGATAGAGATCAGCAAAGCTGAACCTTTAGATAGAGCAACTTGTAGTGCACAGTATATTTGCCTTTAGTAAATCAACCCCTATGTGTGGTTTGCTTGAGCCACCACTACTCATTTTGAAAAACAATAGTTTTACAGATGATGGCCAGCAAAATATTACTCCCCAAGATTCATTTAAAAGAAAGCACGTTTTTGATTATACATTTTATATACATCTATTTTTTATTATTTTATATGTAATTTCATTATTTTGCTTTATATAATTTTTGTATAGATGGGGCCCTTTTTGTCAGGGGGGCCCGGGACAATTTCCCCTTTTGCCCCCTTATAAATTTGGCCCTGTATTTGACACTGCGTGACCCAGAAGGAGAAGTTGCCTGTAGCTTTAGTGAATAGGGACAAACTACGTGAATTAATACATAGACATAGGGAAATCAATCAGCCATGACCCTACAAACTGCAGTGGCAATGTAAGCCCATCAATACAGGGCAAACAAACAACAAAGTGAATAGAACTACCCTAATACTTAGTTAAAACATATAAAAGTGTACAATACCTTTAAAGCACAGCTCCAGCTGAAACTTTTAATTTAGGAAAAAAAAAAAAAACAAGTAGAAACGACATCAGCTGTAGCCATTGGCAAGATATCCCTTCACTTTAAGTGTGGCCTCCAAAACAAAAAGTGTGCAAAATCTATTCAACGGGGGGCACAGAAAACAAAACTAAAAAAAAAAAAAAAAAAATGGTAGAGGTTACACCATGCCCTATGCTAACCAAATCAAAAATAAACTTTATCTGGAGGTGAACTGATTGGCAAAGTGAAACAATATGCCGAATGTTGAGTAATGCTCAGAAGTATAGCAGTAATAGGATTTTTTTTATTTACAGTGTTTATAAATTTTTCATTACTGCCCACTGGTAAAATCGGGCATACTGGTTGAAATAATCCAGCGTGATAGGGATTGCATTGCAGTGGTTCGTCTCCAGACAGTCAAGCACTTGTAAACAACAATGGGATAGAAAGGTGAGGGAAGTTGGGTTCTTCGAATTATACACAAAGTTGTACAAACCAGAAAAGTTTTCTTTTCTAGGCAAGTCATTTTAAATACTATATCTTTGTCAGCTGTATACAAGATTGTTGCTTTGTGTACCGTGCTGGAGTGATGCTCACATACAGTATCAATATAACTCTACCGGCTTTCTTTATTTTAATGAGACAAGCTGGGCCATGAGTCCGGAACATATGTATTTCAGCCTCATGTCTAGCATCTTAAGAAAAAACATTCTCCAGAATAACCATGATTCAGACTATCAAGCAAGTAAGGAAAAATCCAGAAGGAATATATTTCCCAAGATTTCGATTCTTTTTTTTTCCTTTTTGGACATTAGTCTTTAAGATCTGTGCTTCAATGTTCCTTAAAGCGGAGTTCCACCCAAAAGTGGAACTTCCGCTCATTTGTTCTTCCCCCCCTCCGGGGCCACATTAGGCACCTTTCAGGGGGGAGGGGGGAACAGGTACCTGTTTTGACAGGTACCCTTCCCCACTTCCGGGAACGACCCTGCGGTGCCTTCCCTTGGAAGTTTGGCCCCCTCCTCCTTCCCCCGCCGCTGGGCCAATCCTAATGCGCTGCGTGCTTCATGCATGTGCAGTAGGGACCCATCCATGAAGCCGCAAGGCTTCACTGCCGGGTTCCCTTACAGGCAATGGCAGCGGCAGCACCCGACAGAAACATTGGCTGCGGTGCCGACATTGCTGGTCTCCAGGACAAGTAAGTGTCCTAATATTAAATGTTATCAGCTACAGTATGTATAGCTGCTGACTTTTAATTTTTGGAGGGGGTGGAGGGGGAGGCGGAACTCTGCTTTAAAGTAGAAGTCCAGGAATGCTTATACTTTCCAATTTACAGAGCACTTTGGTCTGCTCACATGATCATGGGCTTCGGGTGAGAGGAGGGGTAGCTACCAACGGTTGCCCCATAGTAAACCTATGGATGACGTCACTGCCAAGGCATTCCAGCCATTGTTGGTGCTCTCTCCTAAATCCAGCCACTGGGGAGATCATGTTACCGGACCACAGCGCTCTGTGGATAGGTAAGTATAAACTTCTTCTTTTCACAGGGTAGTTAGAATAGGATTTATAAGGTGGTGGAAACAAGTTTAAAGTTCATTCTATTCATTAAGGTGAAAAACCTTCTCTCTTGCAGCTTCCCCCCAGCCCCACACCAACTTTACCAAACTTGAGCCCATCCAATCCAGCAATGTGCACGAGCTCCCACCGCTGTCTCTCTTCTCATTGGACAGATTGATAGCAGTGGTAGCGATTGGCTCTTGCAGCTGTCAATCAAATTATGTGACATGGGAGCAGGAGGCGGGGCTGAATCCCACTGTCTGTGTCAATGGACACAGAAAAAGGGACTTTGGAGGGAGCACAGGTACCCCCAGAGAAAAAACGCTTTCCTTGGGGGCACCCGATGAACAGGAGGGGCCTGGAGCGCCAGTGCGAGACCCCAGAATAAGAGGATCTGAAATGTTCTGTGCAAAACTATTGCACAGAGCAGGTAAGTATAAGCATGGTCATGTATGAACATTTTGCACAATGTTTTTATATGTTTTTTTTTTTTATGGGGAATTTATGAAAAAGGGAGCGCGGTTATTAATTTATTACTTTCACAATTTCAGGCTTGCTAGCCTCAAAACCAGCTGCTTCTAATTTGCAATCACAACATTTTAAAACTGATTTTCACAGAGCACCGTGAACTAATGGCCATCATCCCAATTATATCAGACAAAACGCATAAAAAAGAGGAAAGCAGGACTTTCAAGGCCAGAAAGGGAGGGATGATCACAGATCATTAAAACAACAACAAATTGTATTATTCCATATAGCTAAAAGAGTATGTATATGCACAATATAATACACATAAAAAATATCCCCATAGGAATGTACAAGATACAAGATACCAAACTGGCAAAAGCAATGTCTCTGCTAACAAAGTCTGTAGGTCCTCAAAGAACTGACGCATTTCGCCAAAGCCTTCTTCAGGGCAAAAGAGACCTTCGAGACATTTTTCTACAAGAAGATAACATATATTGATCACATATAGTATCACATTAAGTATGTATAGCATTAAAACAAAAAAGGTATATAAGCATATAGGCACTGGCCCCATATACAGATACACCAGGCGTATCACTTCCGGGGCAGGCGCTGGGACTATATTGATAAGAACAACCACAAGTTTCTAATGTAGAGAGTATGTAAACATTTTTAATTCATCTATACTCTTTGTTATTCACTCATTTTTATTGTTTGTATATATGGTTTGATGGTTTGATGATACACACTATAATACACTGTTGGGTTCTGCAACTGGTGTAATCCAGAGTGCCCAGGTTGAGGGTCCATACCCTATTCCTTAAGTAGAAGCATGTTTGTTATTTTTATTTTTTTTAAAAAATGAAGCTTTTTAACCACTTTAAACTTAGTTAAAAATAGCATCAACTTTCATTTTAAAGAGTAAGTCCCCTTTGGAAATCAATGTACATTGCAGAGATTTTAATAAGCTTTGCAGCAGATTTCTGCTTTTCCCTTCTCTGAAGCAAAAGCTGCTTATTTCACCTTTTCTTTTGCAGACTAAAACTGAATGGGATGGTCAAGTTCAATATAATCCACTGCTGCACTCTCAGTGTTCTGAGATACGGGGGTCAATTTACTAAAGGGAAAGAGACTGTGCACTTTGTAAGTGCAGTTTCGCTCTGGAAGGGCATTTACTCCAGAGCTTAGCAAATGAACTGAAGCCTTACTTTGCAAAGAATACTCAATCAGATGCAATAAAATAGAAAAAAAAACACACATGATGCTTACACATGATTGAATGATGAAGTCAGCAGGGCTATCCCTCATTTACTAAGATCTGGAGCAAATGCCCTTGCAGAATACAATCAAATTGTACAGCCTATTTGCCTTTAGTAAATCAACCCCACAGTGTCAGCATTCCTTTGGAAGTATTTATCCCTTAGGGAGTATTTCACAAAAACTGAAATGTCAGTTGCAGGAGATGCCTAAATCTGACTTGTATCTTAGTGCAGACTTCTGGGAAAATCATTGAGCCAATCACACAAGCTGAAAATTAAATTTCTGGGGTTGATCTGTACACCAACAATGTACAAAATGCAAACGAAAGGATCTGGACAGCCGCACTAAAATATAATCACCTTTACTGAATAAAAAGACAGTCCATAAGCAAATGTAGACAAAGGAATCAAAAAAAGTTAATGCGTTTCACATCCTTACTGGCGCTTAGTCGTAGCTAAAATAACAGGCTAAAAACACAGATATATATATGCAAATATAAATGACTAAATTGTACGTGCCATCTTTAACATTATCAAGACTGGCCAATAGAACATTCACAGAGGTTAGGATAATTAAAGCAAACAGATAAACCCATGTGTTACCAAAGTTCTCCATTGAAATATTATATTGTGAAACACCCCCTTTAAAATCCAATTCCAATAAAATGTGAAATATAAATAATGAAGAATCATACGGAACATAAAAATAAAATTGGAAGTAGATATACAATAAAAACAATGTATGAGAAAGTGTTCATATTGCTACAGATATGCCAAGGAAAAGCTTATATATTCAAATGGTTGCCAGGGAATGTCTCATAAAAATACATATATATGTAAAATATCACAAAAGAGAGAGAGTCTCACGTAGAAAACCAAAAAAAAAAAAATAAAAATTTTTGGCACACCTGGAACAAAAGCAAAAAAATGAGAGTAGGAGATATCTACTCAGAAAGACAGTGCTATTATCATGTATATACAAGTGCAACAAAGGATAAATATATTGTCAAGGATTTAGTAAGCAGGTGCATGATATGCACAATGCAAAAAAATGCAAAAATCCAAATAAACACAGTATCTCACAAAAGTGAGTACTCCCCTCACATTTTGTAAATATTTTATCATATCTTTTCATGTGACAACACTGAAGAAATGACACTTTGCTACAATGTGAAGTAGTGAGTGTACAGCTTGTATAACAGTGTACATTTGCTGTCCCCTCAAAATAACTCAACACACAGACATTAATGTCTAAACCGCTGGCAACAAGAGGGAGTACACCCCTAAGTGAAAATGTCCAAATTGGGCCCAATTAGCCATTTTCCCTCCCCCAATGTCATGTGACTCGTTAGTGTTACAAGGTCTCAGGTGTGAAAGGGGAACAGGTGTGTTCAATTTGGTGTAATCGCTCCCACTCTCTCTTACTGGTCACTGCAAGTTCAACATGGCACTTCATGGCACTTCATGGCACTTCATGGCAAAGAACTCTCTGAGGATCTGAAAAAAAGAATTGTTGCTCTACATAAAGATGGCCTAGGCTAGAAGAAGATTGCCAAGACCCTGAAACTGAGCTGCAGCACGGTGGTCAAGACCATACAGTGGTTTAACAGGACAGGTTCCACTCAGAATAGGCCTCACCATGGTTGACCAAAGAAGTTGAGCGCACATGCTTAGCGTCATATCCAGAGGTTGTCTATGGGAAATAGACGTATGAGTGCTGCCAGCATTGCTGCAGAGGTTGAAGGGGTGAGGGGTCAGCCTGTCAGTGGTCAGACCATACGACACACACTGCATCACATTGGTCTGCATGGCTGTTGTCCCAGAAGGAAGCCTCTTCTAAAGATGATGCACAAGAAAGCCAGCAGTTTGCTGAGGACAAGCAGACTATGGACATGGATTACTGGAACCATGTCCTTAAGAGACCAAGATAAACCTATTTGGTTCAGATGGCATCAAGCGTGTGTGGGGGCAACCAGGTGAGGAGTACAAAGACAAGCGTGTCTTGCCTACAGTCAAGCATTGTGGTGGGAGTGTTATGGGCCAGGGCTGCCACCACTGAGGAGCTACAGTTCATTGAGGGAACCATGAATGCCAAGATTTACTGTGACTTACTGAAGCAGAGCATGATCCCCTTCCTTCGGAGACTGGGCCCCAGGGCAGTATTCCAACATGATAACGACCCCAAAAACACCTCCAAGACAACCACTGCCTGGCTAAAGCAGCTGAGGGTAATGGACTGGCCAAGAATGTCTCCGGACCTAAATCGTATTAAGCATCTGTGGGGCATCCTCAAACAGAAGGTGGAGGAGCGCAAGGTCTCTAACATCCACCAGCTCCGTAATGTCGTCATGCAGGAGTGGAAAAGGACTCCAGTGGCAACCTGTGAAGCTCTGGTGAACTCTATGTCCAAGAAGGTTAAGGCAGTGCTAGAAAATAATGGCCACACACATTGACAATTTGGGCCCAATCAAGTTAAATATCCAAAAAAAATCTCTTTTTTGCACAATATCCTAAACCTATCTCCACCTCTGACTGGTAACAGTACCTTTTCAACCCCTTAAATAGCCAGACTGGATACATTCTTACTAGGATACAGTAATTATTCCAATGTTTGGCTACATTGGTGGCATGATTCTTTTCTATGTCGTACAGATGGTCGTGAAGACGGTCTTTCAACCTGCGAGTCATTCGACCCACGCATTGAATTTGACATGACTCACAGGTGATAATGTAAACTGGATACCTGGTATTGCAATTATTATGAGAATAAATCTTAGGCTGCTTATCGGCCATAGCTTAATGGACCGTTTCCCCTCTCTTGATTTGAGGGCAACACGAGCATCCATTCATGCCACACCGAAACGTTCCCTTAAACTATAACCAACAATGTACAGAAGGCCTCCAGGTTGCCATATTGCATTACAGCAGCAAATGGAAAAATAGGGTAATTTTTATTTACTTTATGGCTCATGTAACAGTTGTATATGCTATGTATATATGTATATATATATATATATATATATATATATATATATATATTTTTTTTTTTTTTTTTTGCTATATATTTTTCCCACAAAAGGGAAGCTACCTTTAAACTGTGTTGAATTCAGCACAGCAGGTGAATGGAAAGCTTAGTGGCTTAGTGACTTAAAAACACAGAATACTTATTCAGGTTGTGTAAAGTGCGCTTGACCATTTAGAACTGACATCTTTTTTGTCTCCTACTTACTGGATATTTGCATGTTTTACAGTGAAGGCTTTGCTCTACATATATCGTCTCAGTGCATTGCCTGAAATAGATCTGGTGAAGTGTGAAGCTGAATTTGCAGAATATTTTGAGTCTTAAGCAGCTGGGGGAAAGGCTTTTCTTAAATGTCTCTACTTCATGGTCTTTCATGCTTTAAAATCCAAGGCCAGTTTTTTCTATACTTTACTACATATTCCTATATACTCTCAACATCAAAGTGTTTATTTGGCATGATTTTCCTTTTTTATTCCTTGTGATATATTTTATAATACTGCCTAATGTTTTTTCATGTGACTTACGCAAATGTATATGCTTTGCCTAAAGCACACAATATGCAACCCCCACCCTTGCCCAGCACTCACACCAAAAAAAATATCATTAGATTTGGTGGCTACATTAGATTATTTTTTAGACTTTATTTTCTTTATATTCATTTAAAGATCCAGCCAGTAACCCACTTTCTGTCTTAGGGTGGCTCCATTCTATGGAGAAACAACAATGACACCCTTAGGCTGGCCATATACCAGTCATTTTTTTTTTCATTCAACTAGAGGATGGGAGAATTTCTCCCACTGAGTTATTGTATTCCGACAGTGGCGAGATTTCTCCGCCATCAGAGTACTCCCATCAGCACCACTAGCTATAGCCAATGGCAATGATTAAGAAATTATTTTTTAACTGGCTGGTCTGTGGGGAGTTGCAGTGTGATGGCAATTGCCACTCAGAGTCCAAAAGAAGTAACAGAACTGTATTGTAGTTACATTCTAAACAAGTACAACTACCCAGCGGGAAGTCAACCCAACCACTCACACTCACAAGATGTTGTAGCAAACAATGTAGCAGAAGGTCTTAAATGCTCCGACAGCATCTGATTTGAGAGATAGAATGTGGCTTGGCTGGTCTGTGCCCAAATGGGGAGGCTTCCAGAAAGGATAGCCTTCCCCTGCCCTTTCCCTACTCATGTGGAACCTCTCTCTAACGCTAATTCTGTTCCTATCAAATGGGTGACCTGTCCCTCCACTACTTACATGCGTAATGCGTAGCAAGCCTGGGAGCCAGGGCCTTAAATAGGCTCTGCTTGACCCAAGATAGCCTCCAGAGTCACATGGGGCAGCAGCATCCAATCTGATAACTCCTCCAGTGAGCCCGGAAACCATAGAGTAGCTATATTCCTCTTGACTCTACCTCCAATTGCAATGCCACTGCGGTTGAGCACCACCTGCAGTGGAGTATATAGACTGCACCTGCATATAGGTTGTACACAACAGATTGGTTTGTGTACAACCAGACTGCCCATACATGGATTGAAACCATAGAGTAGCTATATTCCTCTTGACTCTACCTCCAATTGCAATGCCACTGCGGTTGAGCGCCACCTGCAGTGGAGTATATAGACTGCACCTGCATACAGGTTGTACACAACAGATTGGTTTGTGTACAACCAGCCTGCCCATACATGGATTGAAATTCATAGCATCAAGTGTATGGCTGGCTTTGGACAGCAGCATTGCCAACCTGTGAAGAGGGTAGTGTAAGACACCCTAGAAATTTTAGATGGACTTGACTGACTAAACTTAATTACAGCTAACAATTTTTTTATGCAGTTACAACAACATTTTTTTTCCCTTTTGAGATAAATGCTTTACATACTGTAAATGGACAAAAGCTAACCAGTGTCAAATGGTTTACTTCAACCCTGTAGCTGTCACTTTTGCTGGACAGTTCGGACTATTAAAGGAAGTTGAAAAATAACAGACTTACTGGTCAGATCAAGAGGTGAAAATAAAAAAAAGAAAATCCTAAAAAAGGAAATGATTGAAATTTGTCCAGTTAGGAGATGATTTCTTGTTGCTATCTTGGCAAAATTGGAATAATAAAGGCATCTAATGTAGAGTTCAAATAAATATCACTACATATTAGAGACACTTGGGGGGTGTATGTGGTTTATGATAATAGTAAATTGCATGTTTTTATAACTGGTAATCAATTTTCTCAGAACTACTAGCACAACTCAGAGACCCCTACCGTAAAATCAAAGGATCTCAAGAGCCTGATAAGAGCATCTAAGAGATAGAATCCATTTAGAAAATGAAAAGCAATGTTAGCATACTAAATGAGATTTTTGGAGAGGGGAAAAAACAGTCAAGGATGTATCTGCCAAAAGACAACAATTACTTAAAATATATATATTTCTAAGAGTTCTGCCTACAGTATTAATTTAAGAAAGTGAAAAGGTTTATAGAATAATGAGGGAGAATTAAGTCACTTCAGGAATATACAATTCTGAAACTTTTGGCATACAGTGTGGACACTGCTATCAATATAATTGCTCATAACTGACAGAAACTGCCACAAATGGGCCAAAATGAACACTTTACATCTGTAGTTTTCCTTTGAATTTGCTGACTTGGTATCTCCATTAAAGCTCATTTTATAGGAAGATAAATCCAAGGATCTAACTCTGCTACATGCTGTTAATTAATCCTTCCCGCTGCTGTGCACTTACAGTACTACAGTGTCTATACGGTTGACTGGTAGATTTATCCCCTGATTACATCAAACAGAACAGAGCGGACGTCTCAATGCAACAAAAGTGATGCAAAAAAATGTTAAGGCTCACTGTAAATATTTTGTTGGCATATTCCGAATACACCCAGCTGGTATATCACAATTCAAAATGGAGCTGATTTAAAAAAGTGAAGGTTTTCTATCTTATGGGGAATAGTGCTGAGCTCTGGCTTGTTTGAACTAGGATCTGAATTCACTCACCTGTATCAACCTACCAGGAAGCTGTCAGCTGTATGAGCCAATCATCTGCAGCTGGGGCATTCCCCACCCAACAGCCACACGTATACAGTGGGAGTTTATCCATGTGGCTGTGGGGTAGGGAATGCCTTGGCCCCTTATGATTGGTCCAGGACAGTGACAACTTCCTGGTGAGCTCACTCAGTTGAGTTTGAACTAGGATCCGGACATGCTTGAGCTCCTCCTCAATAGGGAACTTTGAGTGTGTCTAAGTAGTACCCTAAAAAAATTAAACTTTTGACTTGAATTCCTCCAGAAGAATACCAGTGGCATCACCTAACATGTGACTGTGCCTATGCACTCCTGTTCTGTAGCCTAATACTTTCATGAGGCTTAGGGCTAATTCACACAAGCTGCTGCAATACAATGCAGTGGCTGGTTTCGGAGTGCAGTGTAGTGGAATCACTGCAGTGCCAATGAGACGATTGCAGCTCATTGCACTGTTTACTTTTTTATCTAAACCAACTTCACTGAAATGTCACACAGTGACATTGCATTAAAGTGATTCTAAAAGCAGAAGTTTTTTTTTTTATCTTAATTTATTCTATGCATTAAGATAAAAAGTCTTCTGTGTGCAGCAGCCCCCCTCAGCCCCCCTAAAACTTAGTTAAACCCCATCTCAATCCAGCGATGTTGCAAAAGAGACTCTCCCTCCTTATTGGCTGAGACAGCAGAGGAGTGCCACTGGCTCCAGCTGCTGCCAGTCAAAGTCAGTAAGCCAATGAGGAGAGAGAGGGGGTGGGGCCGGGCTGCCATGTCTGAATGGACACAAGAAGCTGCGGCTCAGCTCGGGTGCCCCCATAGCAAGCTGCTTGATGTGGGGGCACTTAGCAGGACCTGGCCTGAGAGGAGGAGGATTGGGGCTGCTCTGTGCAAAACCACTTCACAGAGCAAGTAAGTATAACATGCTTGTTATTTTTAACAAAAAAAAAGAGACTTTTGTTTCACTTTGTAAGTAACTTATCAAGTTGTTTCAGCTGCCGCGAGGTGCAAGGCAGTATAATGCTTTGCACTACACTGCGTTGAAAGACCTTCCATGCTTTTTTTCACTGGACACCACCATAATGCAGTAGTGTGAACTGGGCACATAGGAGACAAGGAGTTTTGCTTTGTCTTGCAGTGGGACTGTGCTGGAATAGCTGCCCAATGCAGGCCCACCATACATGGTGTCAATGGGCCCTTGGAGCAGAAACTGATGATGTAACTACTCCGCAGCTCATTGTTTTCCCATTCTTGTTCCAATTTATCCTTTAGGCAGGCTATACATGTTCACACCTGTGAATGGAGGAATGGATTTCCCCATCTACACACTCAATGTGGATGGGGTAATTCCTCCCACTGAGCTATTGTATTCTGACTGCAGGAGGCTTCCTAGCCATCGGAATGCACTCATCAGTACCGTCTGGCGATATCGGGCGACACTGATTAATGCCCCGTACACACGCGTCGATAGTTGGTCGTGAATTTCCGCCAACGTCCGATCAGCCAATTTTCGGCTTGTTAGTATGATGCTTTCGACAACCGACTCTGACTTTTCGGCCGAATAAAATCTGGTGTGCAGGCTATAAAATTTTTGTTGGCCGTCAACACAACGGCCGATTTTCCGTCAGTCAGTACAGATTTCGGCAGACAAAAATCTGATGAGCAAGACTGGGCATGCTCAGAGAAGAAAAAACACACGAAAAGTAAACCAGCACATGACATCACTTCTGAAGTTGATTTTTGTTGGCCGAGAATATTAGTGTGCAGTCTAGAGCACATTCCAACCAACAAAACACAACTCTGGGCAAAAGTCGGCCGATCGGTCGGCCGATAATCGTTGCGTGTGTACGAGGCTTAAGTGAACATTTTCCAACAGGCTAGTTGTACAGAAGTCAATCAAGATATCAACAAATCCCCGAAACAAGAACTACTTTGCAGCCAATTGGAGAAGATCCCTAAACACTTATGAAGAGTGATACATTTTATATTTGTAGCAGCAAAAATTACTATAGCCAAATCTTGGAAAACAATTACCCTATCCTTTGATATCATAAAGGCTAAATTGTCCTGGATTATGATTAACGAACATCTTTCAGCCATATTAAATGATAAGGTTTAATCATTTGAGAAATGCTGGGATCCGTGGACTAAATATCTGATTGATGGTTCTAGAAATGTTTCCAGTTGAAACCTATTTCAAAAATAGAACAATCAGCACAAGATACGTTGTGTCTTTAACATTTTTCATTTCTATTCTTTTTTCTCTCTTTCCTTTTCTTTTTTTCTTTTTCTTTTTTTATTGGCTAGCTAAGGTCTCTGTTAGACCAGTTGTAATACTCACCTACAATCTTAGTTTATAAAAGCTTATTAAACTTCATGCACATTTAAGAATACGTTTCTTTAAAAGAATTTGAAAACTTAAGTTAATTGAATAAAAATCTTTTTTTGTTTTTATTTAATATATTTTTATTTTCAAAACCATAAACATAAAAAAACTGTGTCGTGTTAAGTCGGAAATACGTACAACATAATAATGAACTTGTGCACTACTAAATCCCATACACAGTTAATAATGTTTTAAATAACAAAGTACAAAATCCTGGTATGTCATCTAGCAGCCTGTTTAAGAAAAAAGAGAAAGAGAAAAAGGGAAAGGGGGAAAGAAATAAGAAAAGTGGGGAGGAAGGGAAAAACTTGCTGGCAATAGGTGGTAGGCAATATAATGGCCTATAAATGGCCCATGAGACGAAATATATCCAATGACTCCAATGATTATTGAATAATAATCTAGTGGAAGTATAAAACTATACGTATATTGACTATTGGTTATTGTACCCTTGCCGTAATAGTTAATGAAATCCATTATTTGTATATTCTTTATTTGGAAAACATTGAATAAAATCCTTAAATTAGGAAAAAAGAGATATCAACTTTTGTACAACCAGCCTGCACATAGATTAATCAAAATTCAGCCAGTCCCTGATGAACCTGACTTTACTCATTCTCGTTCTTAAGCCTCGTACACAAGCAGCGAAAATTGGCATGGAATTTTCGTCCGACGACCGATCTGCCGATTTTTGGCTTGTTAGTATGATGCTTCCGACAACCAACTCCGACTTTTCGGCCGAAAAAAATCCTGGTGTGCAGACTATAAAATTTTTGTTGGCCGTCAACACAACGGCCAATTTTCGTGCAGTCAGTACAGATTTCGACAGGGAAAAATCTGATGAGCAAGTCTGGGCATGCTCAGTGAAGAAAGAACACAAAGAAAGCAAACCAACACATGACATCACTTCTGAAGTAGAATTTTGTTGGGCGAGAAAATTCGTGTGCAGTCTAGGCACATTCCAACCAACAAAACACAACTCTAGACAAAAGACGGACGATCGGTCGGCTGATAATCGTTGCGTGTGTACAGGGCTTTAGTCTGCAGCTTATTGTGTCTTTTCATGGAGTGCTTGCTGGAGAGGAAGTGGTATCTGAGGACCTTCAGTGCAAGTATCTCTTGTTTCATTCATTCTGTTGATCTGTGCATGTCTCCTTCTGTTTCTTGATCGTTACCCCACCACTTATTAACCTCCACCAAGACAGCCACCTCCACAATAAGAGTCCAGAACGGCCACCTCCACAATAAGAGTCCAGAACGGCCACCTCCACATTAAGAGTCCAGAACAAGGCATGGTAAGTCAGTGATGGGAAAAGGAGCTGCAGAGAGCCCACAGAAAATACCGGTGACTAGTCCTTTACCCCTTACTTGCCTTTTTTTTTAGCACAGCTTCCAAGGTGTCTTAAATGGCATGGGAAGGCACACGTCAATACAAATATTATACTTTAATAGTAACAATATCCATTGGACTTACATTGTGCTAGAACTACATATTATATTGTGTTATATGCTGTGAATGTACCTTATCCATTACTGCAGTCTTCAGTATATTGAACCTGGAGCAATATGAGACAGACTAGTGATATATTAGTGAAATAGGTTCACAAACCTGTGAATTAAAATTACCAATTATTGTACAAATTGCCTGCAACCATAGCATCATAGACATTTTCTACAATGTTTTATTAAGATTGACTAAAACTCGGGAATTGCATGCCTTTTATAAATCTCTGTCCCCCTAATAATAGCTCGAAGCTTGAGAGAAAAAAAAAGCACATTAAATTCACTGAATAAGTTAATGGGCCGTGGCAAATCCATTTCAGAGCCACTGTAGGCTATCTTCCTTAGGTTGCTGCAGTCTGAATAAGCATAAGGAAGGGAGTAAAATGCAACCACACAAGTGCACCGCCGGTAAATAACCTCTAGCAGGAAAGAGATAACGTTTCATTTCAAATGGGTTATATAATCCTTTGCTTCAGAAATGCACAATATTTATTGTACTTTTATTATGGCTTTATAATTCAATGGTTTATTCATTATTGAAAATAAATATTTCCCAAAGCTTTCAAGTGCCTAGGATAAACCCAACCCTTTCGTATTGGCAAATGGAAACTTTGTTACTTATTTTCATAATGTAGTTGGCACTACAAAACATTAAAGTGATTGTAAACAATTATTTTGTAAAACAACACATTCAGTATAACCACTTCAGCTCCAGAAGGTTCACCCCCCTTTCTGATCAGGCCATTTTTCTCGATACTGCACTGCGTTAATTTACCTGACAATTGCGCGGTCTTGCAACTCTGTACCTAAATAAAATTCATGTCCCCCCCCCCCCCCCACAAATAGAGCCTTCCATGGTGATATTTGATCACCTTTGCAGTTTTAATTTTTTGCACTATAAACAAAACAAGACCGACAATTTTTTTTAAAAAAAAACGATTTTTTACTTTCTGATAACAAACAAACACCAATAAAAAAATGTAAAAAATCAAATTTCTTCTGCTACATGTTTTTGGTAAAAAAAAATCCCAATAAGCGTATATTGATTGGTTTCGCGGTGATCAGCAATTTTTAGTGGGACTGCAACATCATGGCGGACAAATCTGACACTAACTGAAACTTTTTGGGGACCAGTGATACCAATACAATGATCAGTTCTAAAACAAATGCACTGTCACTGTACTAATGACACTGACAGGGAAGGGGTTAACATCAGGAGCGATCAAAGGATTAAATGTGTTCCCTGTAAGTGGGTTCTTACTGTGTGGTGGATGGTTTAACTGAAGGAAGACAGACATCTGTGTTCCTGCTTAGCAGAAACACAACATCTCTGTCTTCCTTACTAGCAGAACTGCGATCTGCCTTGTTTACAAAGGCAGACCGTTGTTCTGCCTCTCTCGGAATGATCGCTGGGTTTCCAGTGGATATCGGCACAGCAGGACTCGTTGATTGGCTTCCACTGTGTCCAATCACAGCGCAAACGGGGCTCCAGTGGTGCACGCCCATACCCCAGAGCGGGAGAAGAAAATTACGTACAGGTGGGTGATTTCATGCTTAAGGGCCGCCCTGATGCAGTATATGTACGTGTGGCAGTCCTTAAGAAATTAAAATAAAAATGAAAGGCAAAACATTTTTGTATAGATATAAAAATACATTATAAATACCTGTTTTCCCTTTTTTATAAGTAATCACATTCTCTCTGTTATCAGCTGCATAAGAGCTGCGGGGAAGGAGAAGCAGCAGCACGCTGAGCTTTCCAGTGAATGGCTGTGCAGTGGGGGCGTGTCAAGACAATTCTGATCACCCACCCAATATTTAGTATGTCCCGCTTTTGTTGCCAAAACAGCCCTGACCCATCAATGCATGGACTGCATTAGATTAGTATGCTTTGGTATCTTACACCAACCTATCAGTAGCAGTTCTTTTAAGCCTTTGCCAGCTTGCCTACTTCCTATAGCGCATCCTGGTGCCATCTCTTTCCCAGGTAAGCACCGCACACGCAGCCATCCACGTGATGTAAAATAAAAATATGATTCATCAGACCAGGCCACCTTCTTTTGTTGCTCCATGGTCCAGATTTGATGCTCACATGCCCATTGTAAGCACTTTCTGCTGTGGACAGGGGTCAGCATGGGCACCCTGATCAATCTGCGGCTATACAGCCCCAAATTGAGATCCTAACACCGTTCTATCGGTACCAACACCAGCAATTTGAGATACCGGAGCTCTTCTATTGGTTTGGGCTGGGACAAAGGGTGGGCAGGAGAGGAGGTTGCCCTGGGTGCAATGGTTTATTGCAGGGATGGGGGGGCACCTTGACCTTAAACCTTAGGGGGGGGGCGCAGTTTGGCATCCTTGCCCTGGGCACTGGATGACCTTGTCCCGGCACTGACTACACAGCCCAGCTTTCGTTCCCCACATCATCAATGAGCCCTGGCTGCCCATGATCCTGTTGCCATTTCATTGGCTTGCCCCCCCCCCCCCCCAGGAAGTAACTGAAGAAATGTAAAAAAAGATCAAGACAAGCAAATATAATATACCATCCTATCTATTTACTAATTCTATCAGCATAAGGATTAATAATAGTCAATGTTGATTCAGAGAGTGAAGTTCCACTTTAATGTGCATTCTATCTAACATTTAAATATTTATATAAAATGAATAAATGACAGTATAATTATTAAGAGTTACCGCAGTCAAATCACACATTTTAACTTGCAAGAAGGGGCACTAATGTCCTAATTGTGTCTGTTTCTCAAGGAATGAAGCACTTTGATTGTAATGAACATTTTGTCCATGACAAAATTAGAAACCAATTATCCTTGTGCTGGCTGTGTACTGCTCCATCAGCTCACTGCACTTCATGTTTCCAGCCTTCTGCCCAGTCAGTATCTTTCTTCTCCTCTGTGTGGCACGACATGTTACAGGAAAGCAATGTGCAATATATCTATGCATAGCTCTGTGGGTTCCTGGGGTGTGCAGTGATAGACAGGTGGGGTGAGTGGGCAGATATTTTACCTACTCCAGCCAAACCTGAGAACCAAATCTGGAGATATGTGTACAACATATAACATGCTCATTATACCAGTTATTTTATCCAGATATTGCATCAATGTACCCCAATTATTTTTGCTGGCAATCAAAGAACCCTTATTTGTGATACACAAGCGGCAATGAGAACACACATCGCTACATTCTGCCTGCTGCCTCACATACATAAATTTGTAGGTAAAAACGTAATTAACCACTTTACTACCGGAGGATTTTGCTGTCTTACGTCTGGGCCACATTTTGCGTTTCAGCACTGTGCGAATTTAACTGACAATTGCGCGGTCATGCAAGGCCGTACCCAAACGAAATTCATGTCCTTTTTTTCCCCACAAACAGAGCTTTCTTTTGGTGGTATTTGATCACCTGTGCGATTTTTACTTTTTGCGCTATAAACAAAAAAAGAGCGACAATTTTGAAAAAATAACAATACTTTTCACATTTTTTTTATATGAAATTCCCCCCCCCCAAAAAAAAATGTAAAAATCTAAATTTTTTAATCATTTTAGGCCAATTTGTTTTCTGCTACATATTTTTGGTAAAAAAAAATCGCAATAAGCATATTTTGATTGGTTTGCGCAAAAGTTATTGCGTTTACTAACTAAGGGAAAGATTTCTGTCGTTTTTGGTGTTTTTTTTTAACGAGTAATGGCGGCGATCTGCGATTTTTTTTGCGGGACTGCGACATTGCGGCGGACAGATCGGACCCTTGACTGACATTTTTGACACTTTTGGGGGTACCAGTGACATTACTACAGTAATCAGTGCTATAAATATGCACTGTTTCTGTAAAAATGACACTGGCAGGGAAGGGGTTAATTTTATTGGAGAGGGAGGGGTTAATGTATACCTGGTGCTTACTAAGGTGTGTGGGGGGAGGGGACTGAGTGACACAGGGACAGATCGCATGTTCAGTTATGCTGAACCCTGCAATCTGACCCTGCCTGTCACTTAGGAGATCTGCCCGCTTTGTTTACACAAGCGGGCGGATCTCCACACTCGATTCCCCGACGATCGGGGAAGAGCGGCGGTGATCACCGCCGCTCCTCCCCTGGCCCGACTCCCACTCCAACTGAATACAGCGGGAGCGAGCCCCCGGCGGCCCGCGCGCGCCGCCGAGAGAGGGGAATGTCTGGCGACGTAGGTCTACGTCGCCAGACGTTATCGAGCCACTTTGCCGCAGTAGAGCTCTAGTGAGCAGCGGTAAAGTGGTTAAAATAGAAATATGGGGTTTGTTTGTTTTTTTTCAGGATCATACTTATCTAAGTGGATGTAGCATTGGTCCGATGCTGCATCTGACCCCCACTAGCTCAAAGACTGAGAACTGAATGATCAAACACTGCTGATCGCTCTGTTTTTAGGGCTCCATGGGCATAAAGCTGGTGACTATCAGTCAGCAGTCCTCTGCTCTGCCTCCCCATGCTCACGGGCTTGCTGGGCTGTGGAAGGGGCGAGAGCGGACGTCTCAGGATCTCGGCAGCTCACTGAGAGGCTGAGCCGGGTACCGGTCCAGGCATGTGGGCGGATCCTGACTTCATTGTCGCAAACTTGCCCCAGCCTGGACCGGCTCTGTGACATCTGCTGAAAAGGGTTCACAGGACTGCAAAACCAACTTCACTCCTGTGATCCACAGGAGAAGTACAGCCAAACAAGCTTTGACTGTACTTCTCCTTTAAAGTAAAACTTAAAGTGTTACTAAACCCAGGAGCTTGCATTCACTATATCTGATCTCCCACAGTACACAGATCATGGAAATTTAATAATTTTAGTAAATATAAACTGCTAAATACCTTTTCTCATCAGCAGTATATAGCAGTCTTGTGACTTCTAACAGTGTCCGACTGAGCACTGGTTAAATCTTGTAGGAGGAGTTTTCATTCTCTCTCACTGTCCTAAGAGACTGCATGACTCCTGACCCTCTGTCTGGTGGACAGTGCTGATTGGCCCTGTGCAGATCACATGCATCCTTCCAAAAAAAGAAAAAGAAAAAATTCTCTAGCAATACACACCAAACTGAGCATGTGCAGAGTGACTCCAAAGGCTCTATCTTGCCAGGAAATGGACTGGGGACTGTGAAATAAGGGGAGGATTAGGGAAGACAGGATCAAACAGCCTTTTTACACAATGCAGTGAATTAACCCCTTAGGTTCTACAGTGAGTATAACAATCATGCACATATCTGCATATAAAGATTGTTTTTACTGTTGTGGGTTTAGTAACACTTTAACATCACAGGGGGCTTTTCTGTTTTTATTTCTGTTAGCCCCACCCCCTGCCGCCATTCTGGCCTAAGCTCTGCCAGCATCCTGGGAAACCCTCATCACGTACCCCAATCTGCTGCAGGAGCCCAACTCATGCTATGGTCAGGGGGCTAAGCTGCTGTGTCACTGGGGGACGAGCTGTCTAAACCCAGAAGAAGCAGCTGGCTGAAGAGGACCAAGCTGGCGGACGGCAGGACAGTACTGGATCTTCTGGACAAGTTAATGTGTATTTTGAATTTTCCCCAACATAAAAGGTAAGAAGGTGGGTAGGGGAGTGTATGGAGGATTAATAAGAAGTATCCAATCAATCAGATTTCCTGCCATGAAAGTCTGAACATGATTGCTGATATGGGAAACATTAAATAGCACAAGATTCGGGAAATTCACTTATTGTGGCCATTTGATGAGCTGCATTTAAAGCCCAGTTAAACTCTGAGTTTAAACTAGCTGGTGCATGCATTCCAGGGGCAGCAAAACAAAAAAATACAAACTTGTATGCAGCAGAGTACCCATTTGCTTGCCATGCTTAGATGCAAGAGCAGGCCCCTTTAACTGCTTTTCCCACAACTGGATATGCTCAGGAATATGTCCAGGGGATATTAATTCCTACCAAGTCCCCTTAGCAGCCTAAAGAGTCCATACTTGATGAGGCTGAGGTTGCTGGTCAAGGGAACTGTGGCCAGCTGAGAGGCTCTCCACTGTCAGAACCAGCATGCAAGCTAGAGTCTAATTGCATGCAGCTTCTCCAGAAGACCCAACTACCAGAAAGCTTCAGTTCTAGTGGTCCCACCACCCCCTTCCCAATTTGATTTATAAGAACAATTTTATTTTATGAGAAACACAAAAAAATATATTGCAAAAATATGTTATGCATTATCTACTATCAATGTACAACAATAAGTAACTTTATAACAAACAAAGTGGATCCATCAGGTGCCTGTCTGCTGGATTTTAGGTTCCAAAGGAAATAGTCTCCAGGACTCTTTATATAGTATAATGGTAAATATGGTCATCACATGAACACCTTGTTTTTCCCTTCCTGCCTGGTGGATTACAACCAAATGCAATTGATTTATTTGTCCAATCCATGACTCACATATCATCAGGAAGGTCTAAATATTTTTATTATGGCTCAGCCGTCTTGTATTGGCACCATGTGTATTTCCTGCTGGACTCTCATCTTCGTCTTTCTTGTTGGCACTAAATTTAAATAACTGAGCAATGTTGGCATATATGAGCATAACACTGGTCAGGGAAACAGAAGATTGCAAACAGCAGACAGAAAATGTTAAGCAAATAATATCTCAAGGGAGATAGTAAGCAAACAAGCACAGCAAAGACAACAGCACCGTTCTAGCTTTGTTGTCCTTTGCCTAAATGGCAGAAACTTTGCTATGCTTGGAATTATTTGAGCAGTGATATATTACAGTTCAGTGTCCTAAACCAACTGATCAGATTTCAGTTTACTTAAAGAAGTAGTACAGTCAGAAAGTTGACTTTAGCCTACCGGTAAGACTATGAAAAAGTCTTACCTGTAGGTGCCACTGAAATAGCTCAAACATGGCACTTAGTGTATACTAGCATCGGTTTAAGCCGATGACGTAATTCACACATGCACAGTACTCTCTGCATGCACGGACACCGAGCATGCTATGAAGCCAAAGAGCATCACAACACTATGGCGACTTCCATGTGCATGTACAGAAGTGATGTAATTGTGGCCCAGCCATTCAAATAACCAGAGCTGCAAAGCTCGAAGGAAGGCCGGGTGAAGTTGAATGTGCCTGCAGTGATGACAGCCTCCAGATGGAGGGCTCCATTTTTAGGGTAAGTCTGCCATAATGTGGTATTATGTGGTGCATACTAGCACATTATGACTCTAAGCTGCAGAGGGGGACATTTAATATATATTTTTTTTTTTATTTAGGTTTACTATCACTTTAATGTGACTTTCTTTTTTATAAAGTGAATATCATTTGTAGCCTCTGTCACCAGGGCAGAAAGTGATGCGGAAATTTTACAGTTGTCATTGGAACAAGTAAGGGACAATTTTCCAATCGGGACACCAGTCCAGGTGATAACAGTATAATCATGGATCTTGACTCACTTTGGAGAGATTTCTGCTTATTTCTTGGGGGTATCTCCAAGGCAGGATCTCCAGGGTCCATTTACACAATTTTTCACTGCCTAGGGCAGTAGAGGATGCCTCTGATGTTTTTTCTCCTTCCTCTCTTACCTCCTCCATGGGACTACCAACAATTGGCATGCCGTGCACTGAAACCCCTTCAATTACCAGTGAGCCTGAAGGGGAAGGGGATGTTATGTGGAGTTTGGGTGCACAATCAAGGTGTGGAGGGACTGGGGGTGCACAATTCCGGAGGTTTATGAAGTTGGGGGCACAATGAGGTGGGGGGGTATAGAGTGGGGGATTTTCACTTAGGAAGGTGCAGATGATGATACACATGATGAAGTGGACGAGGAAGCCGGGCACAGAGGTTTCCCTACTAAGTATACTATCTATTTATATCTCTATCTATCTATCTATCTATCTATCTATCTATCTATCTATCTATCTATCTATCTATCTATCTATCTATCTATCTATCTATCTATCTATCTATCTATCTATCTATCTATCTATCTATCTATCTATCTATCTATCTATCTATCTATCTATCTATCTATCCATCTATCTATCTATCTATCTATCTATATGGAAGGGACTGCTAACCCCTGGACTGCTAACAGTCCACAAGTTAGGGGTAGCAATGCTCAATACTTGCCTTACTCTTGGTCATGGCAAGCCAGGCTATGCCACTGGCCATTGACGAAGGGGTGCATAAGCACTGTGCTGGCAATGCTGTAGAGGCTCTATGGGCTTGCCGATCATAGTCACCAACAAGGAACTTTTGGTGATTATCAACTTTAACAAACAATTTATTATAAGAATAGTTTTAGGATTTCCAATCCAGGTCAATGAAGAAGAGGCGTATGTGCACTGTGGTAGCAACACTACAGAGTCTCAATGGGCCCACAGATCATGGCCACCAACAAGGAACTATGGGTGATTGCCAGCTTCAACAAGCAATTTATTTATAAGGATAGATTTTATACCTAAACAAAGAGCGCGAATGTAATAATTATTTACATAAAGGAAAAGTGTGTCAATACGTGGAGGAGCAGGCAACAGTACTTTGATTGACTGAAATTAATATTTTAAACCAGATCAGTATGTAAAGAGATGACTGGCATGCATTAGATAAGAATGTTTTCTGCAGAGCAGAGATTGCACATGAAGTTCCAGGATGGAAAGCGTAAGCTTCAAGATGTATCTGGAAATTAGCTGGGAGAACCTTGGAAGAGCCAGGCTGAAGACAACTTTGTAAGTCAGAGTTAGAATTTTTCTGTATTCTTAGTGCAAATAGCTGCCGGTGAAAGGATTGACAGGAGAGGAAAAGCACTTGATGAGAGAAAGGAAAGCTGGATTTATAGCACAGCAGAGATCAGAATTGACTGGAGTGATGCCAGTATGTTCATTGTTAAGCTACAGAAGAGGGTGTTACAATAGCAAGCTATGGCACAAAGAGGGTGTGCGGTACTATTTTAGCTGTGTCATGCATGAGGAAGGCATGGATGACAGAAATGATTTCAAACTGGAGACAAGACGTAGTCTGCTCTTTCATTTAGATATGTGCCCATGAGTTGTACACATGTGGCAGGAAAGCAGATTACAAAAGGGAAAATACAGAAGATCTTTCTTTTTTGGATCAATATTAAAGTAAAACTATACGCAAAACTTTCATTTTGGATTGAGTAAGGGAGGGTTATAACCACTGTCAGATTTTTTATTGCCATCTGTGTCCTTTTTTGGAGATTTCCCTTCACTTCCTGTCCCATAGCCAAACAGGAAGGGAGAGGAAATCCCTGCAAATTAAGGAAATCCCTTGGGGACCCCCAGGTCACCAGAACTAGTGTCCCCATTGGAAGATTTCCTCTCTATTACTTTTCTGGGGACAACCCAAAATTTTGGATTTTCCTTACTTTCACTTTGAATGGTAATGACAATACAAATGGCAAGACAAATAGAGAGGGTGAATCTCTTTAACGGGGGCACAGACAACATTAAAAACTGACAGGGGTTCTAATCCCTCTCTACTCTATCCCAAAAAAAAAAGTTTTGCCCTTAGTTATACTTTAGGTTTTAGGACGCAAGAGGACATAAAAGCTTAAACACTTATGGAAATGATAATATGGAGAGCCCAATACTTTAGAAAAACAATGACATGCATTTACAAAAGTAATATAACAAACTAAATATGCTATTGAACTGTCAAATGCCATACAAAAAAAAAAAGCATTTTACCTAGAATCGAATTGGATGTTTACTACTGCAACTGATCAGGTAAAAATGGCATGCACACCATTGGAAGGAGATACAGTATATTCCAAACAGGCACTCAGCAGTAATTGTTTCCTCAATAACAAGTCTATTTTAAAAAAACAGTAATCATCCAGGAAAGTGTGCACTTTAGGATTAGTCTGTTTCTACCTTTTTACCTTTTAACCTTTTTTTTCTAAGTCTAGGGGAACCCCCTGTTAACAATTCAATGGTGGCCAGTGGGAAGAATGCTATCATTAGAAACAGCTAAAACAATCCCTGATATTATGCTTGCTGCTAGCTCTTTCTGGTGGCCTTGGCTCCAGAACTATGCTGGCACCCTCTAATGGGCCACAGCTCAAGGAGTCCTTATAAATCTCTGGAGGAACCCTAGGGTTCTATGGAACCCTGGTTGGAATTCTACATATTTAGCAACACAAAGTCTTTCAAATTTCATGGGAAATGTGTAACCACGGGTTGCAGGAAAGAAAATTGCTCGATTCTCCAATTAACACAGGTGGTCTTGACAGGGGAATCTAATGGCTATAGCAGTTTCTGGCAATAATTGCATGTAAAATCCATCAGGATGGCTGTACCCAAGTTGATTGATCGATCGATCAACTTGGGTACATTCAGTCCTTACATGGTTTGAATCTAATTCAAATGGTCTAGAGCCAGCTTAAAACAAATCTTGCAGTCTAATGGATCAAAGTAACTGCTTCCTTTATGAGCCAAGCTGATTTCCTGCCGAGGACCAGACATTTCTCCCTGCTTGATATCTTGTTGGGTACTAGTCGCTTCACCGTCCGCATGAGTTCTCTTCCTCCTTGAGCCTTTGAGAGAGGACATGGCTCCTGGAAGAGTTGCCTCCAGCAATACCAGTTGTCCACATCATGTGGACAGTGATGAATACATCCAAAGAAGAACCCCATGAAGTAAACAGACGAAGAAAGAAGGCTGGCAGGGTCACATGACCACAGCTTCAGGCAAGTAAAATGGACATTTGGATTACTTTTATTTGTATAGTTAGTTAGAGGGGTGCGAGGGAGGGGTGTGAGAGTGGGATGGGAGTGGGAGGGTTGCCAATATCCTGGAGTTGGGCTTTAACGGTTTCAGAAAGACTGATTACCAAAGGCAGCATCCATGTATATCTCATGACAAGCTGACTTTGAAGCTATGCTTACCCTTTTTCTTCTCAAATCATTTCTCAAATCAGCTTATGCACTGGTGTGTCATGTAATGCTGGATATAGGGAGAATTCCTGTAGCTAACATGATTGAGTCTCTTGCCTCAAATAGTTTCAGCTGCAGGTGGCTTTATGAAATAGGAAAAAAAAAACTCATAAATCCCCAAATCTTTATTTTTAGTATGTTGCTTACAGTCTCCACGACTTGCTAAATCATAAAGAACTATGTACTTCCAAGCACAAAAGGAGGTTGCTACTTTCCTAAGACAAAATAATTAGGCTGTAACAAAACTGACATAACAAAGTTCTATCTACAATAGAAAATGAAAACTTCCAGGGTAGAGCTGGTGAAAATAAAACATTCAACATCATTTTATAGGGCTAAAAGCAATGAGCCTTTGTTAGGCAGAAAGCACTCTGCAATGCGGTAGAATCGTACGGGTTTATAGTAAAAATCCTGTAAATATTTATGCATGTTACATATATATATTGATGAGTGATCACTTCATTGGACATCTCGCAGGGCTTCCAATTTTTTATCATCTCTTACTGAACATGTATGGCAGCTCTACTAAATGCCCAAGGTCATAGATCCAAACTGTCCCTGATTTCAAGGGACTTTCCCTCATTTAGAACAAAGCCTCTCTGACCCTCTTTCCTCCTCATTTGTCCCTCATTTTGCTCTGATCTATATAGCTGTATATAAAATGCACTTTTTATCTATCAAAAAATGTTTCTCAGTGCTAAACCTTTCATCCATTTTCTAAATTTGTGCCTTTGTAAAACTCCAAAATCCAGTAAAGAATAGTAGTGGTAAAAAAAAGCACTTATGGGTTTTAACTAGAGATCAACCGATTATCGGCAACACTGAAATATCGGGGGCTGATATGCACTTTCCCCGATATATCGGAATCGGCCCCTGAGGTTACCGATATTGCCGATATTGCATGTCCTGGGGTGATGCCTGCAGCTAGTGTGCACAAATCTCCTTAGTGCTGTCAACCACGCTGATCCATCCGTGTATGGTCTCCTCCAGAATTCCTCTCCATTTTTCCTCCAACATATCATTATGAATAAACAGAAAGATCTCCCATTGTGTAAATCCGTAACAATGTATTTAAAAAAGATATAGCATCACTCACATATAATATCACACAGGTCTGCTCAAAGTCTGACAGATACTCCTTCAAGCGCAATCCTGGTCCGGCTGCGACACGGGAACCGTCACCCAAACTCCTCCCAACGTGCTGCATCACTCCACATGTGACTTCATTAGGGGTCATGTGTAGAGTGATGAAGTCATGTGTTAAGTGACGCAACGCGTCGGAAGGAGTTTGGGGGATGTCGACTCCCGTGTCTCAGCCAGACCGGGAGTGTACTTGTAGGAGTATCTGTCAGACTTTGAACAGACCTGTGTGATATTATATGTGAGTGATGCTATATCTTTTTTAAATACATTGTTACGGATTTACACAATGGGAGATCTTTCTGTTTATCCATTGTGATACGAGGGAGGCAAAGTGGAGAGGAATTCTAGAGAAGACCATACATGGATGGATCAGCGTGGTTGACAGCACTAAGGAGATTTGTGCTGACTGTCCTTGAGGTGAGCCGCCATCCACGCATTAGGAATCACTGCATGTGGTGGAGAGGGATATCCATGGGATTTTAAAAAGAAGGAAAAAAGTCACTATCTTTTGAATGAATCAATCTGTGCATGGAGTGAAGAGCATGGAAAATAAATTGATGTTTTGGGACTTTTATTACTTCCAAACACTGTTTCACCTTGTTTTAAATAAGGAACACTTAATATTATATATGTACATGCATTTTTATATTTGTGCACTACTTTAACGGAATTTACAGGATTGACACAATAAGTTCATTATTGATGTGTTTATATTAAGTTTATGTTTGTTTAATATTTTTAGTGAGATTTAATATATCTATTTGAGGTTATTTTCAGCATAAGCGCTGCATCTTTCTTTTACAAAGTTTTTTTTTTTTTTTTATTTGATTTAATGTGGAGACGCATTTAATTGATAAAGGCAGCTGCTGTTCGTATAGTTTTCTAATTTTTGGTAGCACATAGGAACCCCCTTATTTTAAAACCTATAATAAGGCTTACCGATAGGTACTGTAAATATCTCCTAAACTTTTACAGTTCAGGAGATATTTACTGTTTAAGCCGCCAATGACGTCATTGGCGCATGCGTTCTGAAGGAACGGCCACCCGTGCCATTTCTTCAGAGCCCTGTGCCGTGACTGGGGGCTCCCACGTGCATGCGCAGGAGTGATGTCATGCGGCTCTAACCGGGCACACAGCCGGAATCCACAGACCTGGAAGGAAGACGGGCGAAGACGGATGCAGCCTCCAGCTGGGACGACAAGGGCTTCAAATGCAGGTAAGTGTGACATAATTTGCAGCGTTTACTTCCTGTTACCCGGGGACATGGCACGGGGTATGTCCTATGCCTACATACTTTTGCCCCTCATTTCCATCTCAGAAAGTTGGGAGGTATGCTCATTGAGTAAAATGCAGACAGCAACTAGACATAACCTTTCACCCATTGTAAATAAAGATAACTACTAGCTGATTACAATGCATTGCCTCACATTGCTGATTGACATATTCATTAAAGTGTGTTAATTTATGCATGGCAAGCAGGTTTAATGTTTTCATTTTAAAATCATGTCAGGTCTATCAGCTACGTGGGATATTTTAGGTAAATGTGCTACTAAAATCACACGAGTAGCTGCTGAAAGAAAAACTCCAGCCACAAAAAAACAGAAAAAAAATAAATAAATAACAAGATATGAATGAATAGCCTATTCAAAGATAAAATAAGAAATACCAGGTTTTGCTGAAATTTTGACCTTCAATCCAGTCATTTCCTTTAGTATATAGCAGGGGTCTCAAAATGGTGGCCCTCAAGCTGTTGCAGAACTACAATTCCCATGAGGCATTGCAAGGCTGACAGTTACAGCATGAATCCCTTAGGCAAAGGCACAATGGGAATTGTAGTTCTGCAACAGCTGGAGGGCCACCATTTTGAGACCCCTGCTATATACTAAAGGAAATTACTGGATTGAAGGTCAAAATTTCAGCAAAACCTGGTATTTCTTATTTTATCTTTGAATAGGCTATTCATTCATTCATATCTTGTTTTTTTTTCAGGGTTTTTTTTTGGCTGGAGTCTCAAACTGGAGGGCCGTCAGTTTGAGACCCCTGGTCTATAGTAATGAGATCATCTCTCTGCCTCTCTGCTTTCCATTCCTATCAGCATGCTCCTAGTCAGTACATGAACCAGATTTAGCTTCTTGCTGTCCGCGCTATAGCCGAAAGACGGCTACAGCGCGGGCTCTAATTTCCGGGAGGCCGTGATTGGCCATTTACCACAGCCAATCACAGATCGTGGTAAATGGCCAATCACAGCGGCCATTTACCACGTGATCGGCCCATGCAAGGATAGGAAGGGGGTGAAAGTGCCCGGTAGGCAAGTGGTTAATAGGAAAGCAGAGGGATTGGCAGGAACACCAGGGACTTCACATAAAGGAAGCAATACAAAGTGAAGAGGATACTTTCTCATTCAAGTACATGGTACAGCAGGCACATATCAGGAATAAAAAAAAGTTGGGTTAATAACAAGACAAGACAAAGAGTCTTGTTCCCTATAAGGCCAGTTCACACCATTACACTGCAGTGGTTTCTACTGAAAAAAGTTACTACACCTAGCACTCTGAAATGCAATCCACCTCATCCCACCATGTTGTGGCCAACTGAAATGAATGAAGTGTTACTTGTGACATTTTAATAAAGTTCTAAAAAGAAAAAAAAAAAAACAAGTAACATGCACTGGCTTCAGGGCTTTGATACTATCCCTCCCAGTGCACACCAGTAGCCATGCATCCATAACAGCTGTTTGTGTGAACAAGCAATAAACAGATGGAGCAATCATCTACCTACTGCAAAAATTAGAAAGTTGTGCATAGCGAAGATTAATCTTCCATAATAGCTACTAGGGAAAAGATACTGTAAGACGACTGCCTATACATTTTTAGAATCAGCCATGACACCTTCTCCTTAACACGGAACTACACTGCATCTAAGCACAACAAACCAAAAACTCTATTTCATTCACTTTTATTATTCAAAGCAAAGTCCGCCATCCATCCATGTCTCCATGCTTTATTTTGCTGAGAAATCACGTTGAAACCCTCTCCCCCAATAGCATTTCTGGCCGTGCACATATTGAGTAAGGGCAGATGATTCATGTAGCATTTACTTCCTGGAATCCATCAGCCCCTAGCTTGGGCATGCAGGCAGGAGGGTGTGCTTAGCTGGGGAATCCTCTGCTCCCCTCCTGAAGACTCCCGGGAGGTATGACATAATTTGCCTGGGCCAGAAACCAGGAAGTAACTGAAGAAACATTAAAGCGTAACTCCACTTTTGTTGAGAAAAAAACATTCCCCTGTGGGTGATCTCTGTACATTGCAGAGATTTTAACTAACGTTTCAGATTCCTACCTTTTGTTATTCTGAAGAAATCATTGATTGTTCCTCTGTGCCTCTGTGCCTCTGTGCCTCTTTGCTGAGTGGGTCAAATGGGAGTGGTTTCATAACTAACTATCAGCTGCGGCAGCTACAGGACTCTAATGAGGAAATCTGCTGGGACTGTATCCCTTTAGACGTGTTCCTATAGGGAGTATCTCCCCAAAAATGACATTTTTGTTGCAGGGGATGCCAGAAATCTGACTTGTATCTAAGTGCAGACTTCTGGTAAAATTGGCGAGCCAATCACACAAGCAGGAAATTATGTTTCTGGGGTGTGGTCAGTAAATATTCTGTGTACAGAACACCTCCAGGTAGCCATAGTGTGTTGCAGAAAATTACAACAGCTGCAGATTGAAAAGGAAAGGTCATTTTTAATAACATTCAATGACAACATGATTTGTGCTGCAATTTTATGCGCTATATTGTTTTTTTTGCTGATTTTTTTCCCCCATGAAAGTGGAGTTACTATTTAAAATAAAGTTTAAAACAAGCAAATGTGATATACATTCCTATCTATTTATTTTTGCTAGCATAGTAAAAGAATTAAATAGTTCAATCGAGATATTGATTGAAAGAGGGATGTTCTATTTGATAACATCTAAAGGTAAGCAATATAGGTATACTGTATGAATATGAACACATAAGAAATATATAGTGTGGGTTTCTTTAATTTGACTGCAAAAGTAGAAATATTCCTAAAGCTAACGATTGGCTTGTACAGTCTAAAGAAAATGATGATGAGATGTCTATAGGATATAAGGTATGGCATGGCTGAAGCTTAGTCCAGGGTGCTGATGAAAGCTGTGCTGCTTGGTTAGTTGCCTTGTACATTGAAAAACATTTTAAAGGTTTGGGGTGCTTTGTGATGCCTCCATACTTCTTTTTGCTAAGTACATTTTACAAGATGAATCTCAGGCATTCCACAGGCCACAAAGCCATGTCTCCTGGATTCCTAAAATTCCCACGTTCTTATGGAAACCCAATGGCATTTCAGCAGTAACCATAGTTGTTGTTACCCTCACCAAACATTCTTTAGTCTTTCAGCACAGGAGATCCGTAGCCATTAATCTATGACAATGATTGATAAATTGGTAACTAATATCAAAGTAATCATGGTATCTATTAAGAAAATCAACAATAGAAATAACAATGGGTCTATTTTATAACATGGTTTTAAGGCAAGCGCTATTTAAAGGAACTCATAGTAACCAAGCAAGTTCAAACTTAAATTATCCAACTGTCATTTACAGGTGTAGACTCAATCCTGATTGGTTGCTATGAGATGTGCAAGGTAGCGTTTACCCCCAGATCGTTCTAAAAATAAGGCCTATTATTCCTTATTTATACAAGAGTCTGAAAGGAGAAATATTGTTCCTCGTAAGAACCAATCAAATTCTCCATTTTACTCTCCCACACTGCAGCTTATCCTTTAAAGACTAAAAGCCCATACACACGATAAGAAAATCTGAACTGCCGATTTTTGGATTGTAGTATGGTGCTTTCGACAGCCAACTCCGACTTTTCGGCTGACAAAATCCTGATGTGCAGGCTATAAAATTTTTGTCGTCCGATTTTCGTCTCATTAGTACAGTTTTCTTCTGAAAAAAATCTTAAGAGCAAGACTAGGCATGCTCAGAGACGAAAGAACACATACAAAGCCATCCAACACATGACATCACTTCTGAAGTAGAATTCTGTCATACGGGAAAATTCATATGAAAATAACCTCTTCACTTTCCACATCAGACTAGCATGCCATAAAAAACGGACGACAGATTGTTCGATAATCTTATTGTGTGTATGGGGCTTAAGTTAACTTTTTTTTCCAGAAAATTAGCCTATGCAGTCAAGATGCCCCAGTGTGTATTAAACTGCAGTTTTGTAAAACATTCATTTTATTATACACCTCCGAAAAAGATCCAGCCCTGTGGACTTCTATGGACCATAAATGAGTAAAGCTGGAGCTTATTCCTTAAAAAAAGGTTTATTTATTTGTACAAACTTTATCATTTGTGATCATGGTATATTAAATCATTCTAAATGAATACCTGGTTTCCAAGACATATCTCATATGTTAATATTGATTTTGAGTAGCTGGACTCTTTGTCTCTGTACCATGAATTTATTTGGTTAGATATCAAAACATTTTAATAGGAAAGTAGACTATGCAGTCAAGGAGCCACAATAGGTATTAAAAACTGTGAAGCATTGCAAAATGTTCTTTAATTGTATTGTAATATCTGTAGGTCATTTTCACCCCCCCCCCCCTCATGGCCTGGCTGAAAAAATCTCAGTTAGTAACCCCCAAATCCTGCCTTGTTGCTAGGGTGTGAAAAGTATTGGACGCCAGCATTACAGGAGGGAAATCCAAGGTTTTTCATGTCCTAGTAATAAAAAAGTGGGGAGATTTTTGGCCAGACTTGGGGAGGGGGAGAGGGGGGGAAGAGGGAGCCAAAATTACCTACAATTATGACAATTTAAGCCCAACTCTGGGCAAAAAAAATGTTTCCCAGTGTAGTGGGGCTGCTCCTGCACTGCACAGGTCAACTGCTCATTTTTCGTGTGGGGGAGAGGAGAAAGGAGATTTACTTACCTAATCATCTGATCCTTCAAGCACAAAACCGGTCCAGTACCCTGGCCCTCCAACTGTCTTAAAGTATGGACTGTTCATGTCAGCCCAGAGCAGGCTCCATAGACCAGGAACAGTCCAATGCTCAACTATGGGGGAGCGCCATTTTCTAGTGGAACAAAGGATCCGGTGAGTATAGCTTTCTCCTAACCCTAGACAAAATGAGCAGTTGATCCATTCAGTGCATGCACAACCCCACTGCATGGGAAAACTTATTTTTTGCCCGGCTTGGGCTTTATGTTTTAAATACCTACTGGGTCCCCTTGACTGCTTAGGCTATTTTTGGAAAAAGATTAACTTTAATTGTTTTTATATCTAAGGCCCAAAATAAACTTATAATACAGTGCAAAGAGCCCAGCTACTTCAAATCATAAAAAAGAAATAAAAAAGGATTCTATGGATATTCATTGTTCTAGAATCTTGCTCGAATGCACAGTAGTTGCAGTGTCTATGGGGTTTGTGTCATTTATTTATGTCATTATGTGAAACATAAAATACTTATTTTACTTTTAAGATGCATCAGGCATCAGATAAACTTAGCACTGAGTAGAAGAAGAGATTAAGAGCTGCTTTTAATGGGATCAAGGTGAATTTACATCCTTCTCTTTTACGTGTTTGCGAGTCTTCTCGGTGGATGAAGCTGGCTCTGTTTCAGATTGAAATCTTTTCCTGGAAAATACCAAGGGAGCCTGCCTTTGCTTTTTATACAACAGAAGTGTAAAACAAGCTGTGCAAATGTTAAATCCATAATTCCGGGAAACAAAAGAATGATTAACAGGCTCTTCAAAGTAAAACTAAAACTAAAATGTTAACATTATTATTATCTACTCAAAGTTGACATTTTTATAATTTTCCAGTGTGGGTGGATAATTGTATATTGTTGACTTTAAGGAAATTAAGCAAAGCTATCCCCTCTGAGGATACCAGTCCAGCCCATCACAATAGACAAAAGAAGAAATCAGTTAGATGGGAATTCAGGCAAAGTTGGTGGTGTATCATCATCATCATCATCATTATTTGTGCATCATGGTAATATGTGGCAAAATTAATGTAATTTCATTCATTGCTGCAACTCTGGTAATGCCTGATACACTGTGCAATGCATTGTGGTACCATCCATTTTAAATTGCACAAAGGTAGTGCATTGCAATTGGGCCCTTAAATTGGACCAATAAAACGTTGGTTGTGGGGAATTTTCCTGACTGCAGTGTACATTAAACCTCAACTACGGGAAACTAAAAAATAATCTCTTTGCAATAGGGCTGTGCCTGCACTGCAAAGGTTAATTGCTCATGATGTGGCTCTTTATTTGCTTTTATCTGGCCCTTGGGACAACATACCTCCCACTGCTATGAGACACTATTCCTCCCACTGGACATCAACAGTGGGACATAAATCCTGCCACTGACACCAACAATGGAGCACTGTTCCTCCAACTAATACCAATGATGGGGTATGATTCCGTCTACTGTTGACCACAGGCTTCCATTGAACACCAAGCTTAAGGTATTGTTTAGTTCTACTAATGCCAGGGCATTTTCTACATCCACTGGCTACAATCCAGCCCCCTAAAGTCTGAAGGACATTAAAGTCTGACCATTTGCTTGGAAAATTTTTGAGACCCCTGTTCCAAGGGAAAAAAAATTGACTTATCTGATCCTTCTCTCCTTCTGGTAGCTAGACCGGTTCCTTCAGCTTCTTTCTCCCAATGGTCCTGCAGTTTAGGGTTCTGAGGTCATCAAGACCAAAGAAGGTTCCATAGCCATGCATTGGATGTGATTATGCTGAGGGACAGTCCACTACCGGAGCATGGAGGAGTGAAGATCAGTTAAGTAAAACTCCTTGGTCTCTTCCCTAGACAAAATGTGCTACTGCCCTACTGCAAGGGATACTTTTACATTTTCCCAGAGTTGGGCTTTAAATGTAGATGTGTGTACAGTAACAATATTGCAGTTGAAATGTCTAAATTGCCCTTTATAATCTATTATATTAAAGCAACAGCTAAAAAATGTGGTGAACCTGATTTGACCTAAAACATTTCTGAGGGAACAACAAAAGCAAAGACTGTATATTTACAGAATGAAGGCGCTTATATCATTATCATCCATTGGTAGGATTCGCCTTAGGTTGATAACATTCATACTTTTATAAAAAATAAAAAAAAAACAATGAAAAAGTACAGACTTCCCTTAATAAATGTGCAGAGCACAAAGAGGATGCGATCTGTTTCTGAACAGTAGGATTAGCGTGGAGCAATGGAGCACACATTTTGATGAAAATGAAATCTGAAAAGACAATGGAATACTAGTACAAAGACATTAATATTTCCCAACATGGTGCTGAGATCATACACAGCTAAGAAGCTCTTAAGGTTTGAAGTCATCTGAATATGCTGAAGGATCTGACAGAAGTACAGGCCGTTGTTTTGTACCAGATATTACGAATAATCATCACATCAAGTGTTATTACCAAGAACTGTAGTATAGGCTATTAAAAAACAAATTTTTACAACCATCACAACAGCAATGTTACGTTTCACCAGGGAAAAATGTTAATACACAAATAAAAACAATAAACACCAATTCTAAGTATGAACAGAGGCTTTAACCCCTTGCCGACACCTTCTGGCAGTCCTTTAATGTGGAGTTCCACCCTTAAAAGTATTTTTTCCCCATCTGCTTGCTCTCTTGCACCTGAAAATTAAATGGATAATCACAATTTTTTTTTCTTTACTTACCTTGTTTTAGAAGAAAATATACTCACCTTACTTCCTCTTCCTCTCTCTTCGGCCGTGGCCCGCGCTGTCACTTCCTGCTCACATTGATTCATGGGAGATGAGCGTCATCACTCCCAGGAATCAATGTGCCTGCACCGGCCCCGCTCGTCAGTTCCGGTGCAGGCACGTCATTCACTGCTAAACAGCTTCTGGGCATGCCAAGAAGCTGTGCAGGAATTACATGCCTGCACCAGACATGACGAGCGGGGCCAGTGCAGGGCATTCTGGGATGAAGAGGACACAGAAAAGGACGCCGAAGAGGACGCGCTGGCTTCAGCTGCCCACACCTGAGATGGCAGCGCTGGACAAGACATTTTCAAGGTAAGTATTTCTTCTAAAAGGTAAGTGCGACCCGGGACAGTTCAGAGGCTATCCATTGTGGAATGCACTAGCCCTGACTGTCCCGGGGGTATTTTTATTAAAAAGAACTTTCTGAGGGTGGAACTCCGCTTTAAGTGTATCCTAAGGATGTGAGAAGGAGGTGGCGTTCCTGATTATGTGACCACTGTAATTGGCTGTCACAGCGCTCACATGATTGGTAACCCATCCCATTGGCTCCTGTTTGTAAACAGTGATTGGGAGCTGTCGATGACAGCTCGGTTGGTGTGCTAGGACCACGCAGTTAACATGCTGGTTGCACTCTATGGACAGAAATATGTTGTAGCCAGGTGATGAGGCTCACCTGACATGTTGCCATATATATGTGCTACAATGGTAGAAACAGGTTAAAAGAAAAATACATGCATGAGAAAGCAATGGAGTAACTTTAATACAGACCTTCCTAGCGGTAATTACTTAACTCCTTCATAGCAGGAGTAAAAGAAAGGCCCTGTGTGAGCTACATGTCACTGGAGTTGAAGTTTATAAAGGGCTGTGGGCTCTCCAAGTGACAGCACTTATTAAAAGGGTGAAAATATGATGGGTGCATATGGGGAACTTTAACCAGATAATTAAGTCCTAATAGATCACTTCATGCGGGCCCCTTTTGCAGGTATAGCTATGTAAAACATTAAAAATCAGTGCCTCTACTGAGTAAAATCCAATCTCACCCTGGCTCACTGTCTCACCTTGCTTTTCAATGCTCAGTTGCTCTCTATTCTCTGCACTGTGTCTAAAATCAGAGCCACTAGAGGTTGCTTAAGATTTACTGTTGCTGAAGGGGGAAAAAAAGCAACAGGAATGACACAGACTGCGCGGAGGGAACACAGATTAGAAAGAGAGAAAAGTAAAGAAGGAGAGGTGACAAGACAAACTCTGCTGCCAGGGGGAAATAAAATAGTTGAACTTACAAGGATAATGTCTTGTCTTATCTTATCGTATCTTATCTTATCTTCCTGAGCTCTCTCTCCTTTCTCCATCATTGGCAGTCTGTGAAATTCATCAACATAAAGCTTCGGTCAGCCTTCCTCTCTAGCTAAGCTAAGACATATAATCAAGGCTGAAGATGTACACATTTTATTTACAGAAAGTACCATATACAAGTGTATCTCATAAAATTAGAATATCATCAAAAAGTTAATTTATTTCACTAATTTAATTTAAAAAGTGAAACTTTATTAGGTGAAAATATATTTTATATAGATGTGTTACACACAGAGTGATATATTTCAAGTATTTCTTTCTTTTACTGACTGTGGAAATTTCACAATGGACCTCAAGCAACTTGGCTTATGTGCCTCTCCACTCTTCCTCCAGACTCTGGGACCTTGATTTCCAAATGAAATGCAAAATTTTCCGCAGTTCGTGATGATTTGGGAAGCCATGTCATCTGCTGGTGTTGGTCCACTGAGTTTTATCAAGTCCAAAGTCAACACAACCCTCTACCAGGAAATTCCAGAACACTTCCTGCTTCCCTCTGCTGACCAGCTTTATGAAGATGCTGATTTAATTTTCCAGCAGGACTTGGCACCTGCCCACATTGCCAAAAGTACCAATACCTGGTTTAATAATCATGGTATCACTGTGCTTGATTGGCCAGTAAACTCACCTGACCTAAACCCCATAGAGAATCTGTGAGGTATTGTCAAGAGGAAGATGAGAGGCACCAGACCCAACAATGCAGATTAGCTGAAGGCCACTATCAAAGCAACCTGGGCTTCCATAACACCATAGCGGTGCCATAGGCTGATCGCCCCCATGCCACGCTGCATTGATGCAGTAAATCATCCAAAAGGAGCCCTGACCAAGTATTGAGTGCATACTATACTGTACATGGACATACTTTTCAGTAAGCCAACATTTCTGTATTAAAAATCCTTTTTTTTATTATTGGTCTTATGTAATATTAAAACTTTCTGAGATACAGAACTTTTGGTTTTAACTAGCTGTAAGCCATAATCATCAAAATTAAAAGAAAGAAATGCTTGAACTCTATCACTCCATGTGTAATAAATCTATATAAAATATATGAGTTTCACTTTTTGAATTGAATTACTGGAAATAAATGACCTTTTTGATGCTATTCTATTTTTATTTTTATAATTTTATGAAATGCACATGTCATTTTTGAGACTAATGCCTCGTACACACGTTCAGATAATCGGACAACTTATCATTCGCATTTTCTTGCATGATACTAATATCAAATTCAACAATGCATATGAACGTAGGATTTTTTTTGTACAATTCTGGAAAAGCTTCCTGGTTGCATAGCTACGTATCAGATGGTGCAAAACAAAAACAATGGCAGCCAGGCTCTTTCCATGCTATTTTAGTGTTTCTGATCATGCGCGGTCTTTGGCGATCGATTTTTAGCGGACGCATACTGTACTGATTAAACGATTGTTGTTCGCTAGGCTATCGTACAACAGAAGTTTTCCTGCTTGTCCCTTCGGATTTTGTTGGACCCACTGTCGTGATCGGCTGTCGAAAGCTGTGTACTAAAGATCAGATTATCATGCGATCAGGTCGAAAGCGAGTTTTATCGTATATCTGAACATGTGTATGAGGCATAAGGCTGGCCATACATTATACAATTTAATTTTCTTACAATTTTCTGTACAACTTTCTTGAAATTTGCCTTCAACGATGTAGTACAAAAGCCTGCCTAAATGGATACAACTGAATGTGTTGTTTAGTTTTGACCTCATATTTTGTGGTCTTTGGTAAATCTAACAGAAAATTGTACAAGAGAATTGAACATGTATAAGGAGAGGGGGGAAATTTCCAATCAGGAAGTGACTGTTCTGGGCTTCAACAAAATGGTGGCCTCCAGCAAGAAGAAGCATGAGCAATGCTGGAGACAATTTACAGCAAACATTCATTTTGGTAGCATCATTTTTAATATGGAATGCATGTTCTTTTGGAAAGGAACATTAATCTGATTAATCTCAAATGGTTATAGGTAAAGTAAGGCAAGCCAAGCAAAGTTTTGCTGTAGGGGTGACCAGACATGAAAACACCGTCCAATATGCCTAGAACTGCACCATTAGATTGCTTCAGTGCCTACAGAGTACTACTGTAATCTCCATAAATGTGTTTTTCCCTGCTGTGGTTAAAAGTTTATATTAATGGAAAAAAGAGGAGGGAGGAGGGCACAAGCAGTGCCCTTAATCATGGGTTTTCTAATGAGATTCCACTGCTCAAGCGCAATTGTTTACCCATAGACATGAGATCATCCGGTATAGACTGTGAAGCATTTAGCAGGCTTCTAAAAATATTTAAAACAAATCCTTTCCTATTGAGAAAATGGATGGTATGCAGTAACACTGCCAGCATTACCATGTGCAAAATTAGGGAACAAACATAAAACCTAAAAAATTCAGTACTAAAATGTAACATGATTATTTGCAGAAAATATACAAATAATTAATCCTACAGCTAAATGGAACAAATTTCAAATTTTAATCCAATGGGTTCAGAGTTTTTCACTCAGTGGTAACCATCACCAAATTTCACTGAAATAACAAAATAAATTAGACATGTATAAGAATGCACGCTTAGATGTCGTCCAAACTGGAAAAATAAATAAATAAATAAATAAAAAGCAGTCTTTAGATTTTACTTTCTATTCCTCATATAAGCCAAATCATCTCAGAAGAAAATAAAAAAAGCTGCTACATTATAATACTTCTGCTATAAATTTGTTCAAAAGGATTGACTCAAACTCACACTTGGAAGCCAATGATGAGCTGCACAGTTGGCTTCACAGGCTCCACCCTGAACCTTTTGGCCAATATGAATTCATCAACAGTTATAATGCTGATTGTGACTTAACACCAATTACATTTTATTTAATTTCCTTTTCTGTTTGGGGTTGATGTACAGAAGAAATGGATAATGTTCAATTTACAAAGAGAATAAAGAGGTGAATCTGTGTTCACTTCAAGTATCCAATTAAGTGCAAGGGAAAAAAATGTGTTTTTATTTTTCAATTTTATTTGATTGGGTATTAAAAATGAACACGATTTCATCCTATTTGCTAAAGTCAGTGAAAATGTACTTTTCGAAGTGTCTCTAATCCTTTCATTGTTTCTTAAAACATTTAGCAACACTGACCTGTCAGACTGAAATGGTTATTTAATGGTACCAATGCTAAATAAAGTGATATTTAATCTGGCAAAAAATAAATAAAAAATAAAATTTGGGTTGTGGAGGGGGAGAAATTGGCTTTCTACAAAGATCTATAATATATTGGCACCTTCCCCATAGGCGTAAACATGTAAGAAAAGGAGGGGGTTTCTAAGTCTACCCATGTGGGCAGAAATATGACCAAAGGGGATTTAAATGTGCCACTAAAACGGATATCGTATAAAAGATTATACTCTTTTAAAATTAATAGCAAAATGTATTCAATATACATTAAAAACAGACATATATACAGAACATTACAATATATGTGATTGTAACAAATAATACATATATCGTGAAGAAGACCATCAAGTAATGGTATTTGAATGAGCCCAAAAACATGGACTACATGTGAAACAAGATTTTGCTAGACGCGTAGTTCCAGCAACATCTTGTTTCACATGTAGTTCCTGTTTTTGGGCTCGTTCAAATACAATTACTTGATGGTCTTCTTCACGATATATGCATTATTTGTTACAATCACATATATTGTAATGTTCTGTATATACAGTAAACCCCCCTCTATTGCGGGGGTTACGTTCCGGACCCAGCCGCGAAAAGTGAAAATCCGCAAAGTAGAAAAACCCTATTAAAATGCATTGTAGGCATGTTTTTTTTAACTGTCACTGTACGTGTAAAAGCATTTTAAGGTCTTTAAACAGACTTTTAAAACAATAGAAACTCATTTAAACACATAAAAGATACTGAGAGACATAGCAAGAGCTATGGAAAACACAAAAATATTTCATTTTTAATTATTTAAATAGTAAAATAACATTACAAAAAAAAACGCAATATACCGGGACCGCAAAAACTGAACCGCGATGGAGCAGGGATTTACTGTATGTCTCTTTTTAATGTATATTGAATACATTTTGCTATTAATTTTAAAAGTGTATAATCTTTAATAAGATATCCGTTTTAGTAGCACATTTAAATCCCCTTTGGTTCTATTTCTGCCCACATGGGTAGACTTAGAAACCCCCTCCTTTTCTTACAAAAAATAAAATTTATAGTAGCGTTTTGAATTTTAATTGCCAATGTAATGGTGCATTATGGTTGCTAAAGGTGATATAATGAAAACAGTATGAGATGATAGGAATTTGCACCCTCTAAGGGTGCTGCTTACTAAACTCTACAGGCACGATCTAATACAAACTTGACTAATAAAACAACATAATTTCCTGTACTTTATAATGGCAAACATACTTGTAAATATGACTGACTGTAAATAACATATTTTTTCTATATTTTACATAGAAGCTTAAAAAATATAATGCAAATGTAGATGTAAATCAACTGTACTTATATTAAAATCATAAGAAAAAAGGATTCGGATTTAGTGGTTATCCTGGAGATTGCCAACATCCCTTAACCTCCCTGGCGGTATGATTCTTTTGGATTTTAGGTGCTGAAAGCGGTACCATTATTTTGCATGTAATTTTTGAGAATGAGCAGCCCAAACCAACTGTATAGATTATATATATATATATATATATATATATATATATATATATGTATGTATACATATATTATGTATACATATATTATATATATATATATATATATATATATATATATATATATATATATATAATGTATACAGTTGGTTTGGGCTGCTCATTCACAAGAATTACGTATATATATATATATATATATATATATATATATATATATATATATATATATACATATACATATATATATATATATATATATATATATATGTATATATATTTACATAAAAAGTACAGTAAAACTGCAGGAAAGGGCACTGGGGGGCAATGTAATGTGAATTTTTTTTTATTTTGAATGATATCAGTGTTTTTGGTGTGTTTTACATTTGAATTTGCCGCCGGTTCCACCCCCCGGCGGACGTCATGTCGCCGGAGATGGAAGCCGGGGCTCGCAGACGATCGGGAGGAAGCTCCGCCACCGCATACCGCCCGCATTCTTCGCTGGATCCCGAAGAAAAGGTAAGTAAAACCTCTACCAGGATCCAGCGATCTTCCTAGCGGTACCCCGAGTGTGGCTCGGGGTTACCGCTTTTGGCTCTAAAATCTCACCCCGAGTCACACTCGGGAATACCGCTAGGAAGGTTAATGACCAAAAGGCAAATTCCCCTAGAGAGTGGGACTTTAAATGGCAATGACCAGGACTTGAGTAGTAATTGTATTTAAATAATTTTATTAACAAATATTATACAAAAATACATTTAAAAAAGGCATTATCGTCCCCCATTTATTGCCAAATGGGAAAGAGACCTGAATGTATCTTTTACGGACCATCAGGTTGAGAGAATCTTATTTTTCACTTACAAGACCTCCCGCTGCTCGCGGTATCAGGAGGTGGGCTACAAGTGCTTAACCCGCTGGCACTATACCCCAGTTAGACTTCATCGAATGTTTCCGGCCTGCCCGGATGTCTGTTGGCGATGTGGGGAGGAGGTTGGCACCTACCTACACGTTTTCTGGTCATGTTCCAGATTACAATCTTTCTGGTCAGAGGTCTTACGAATTGCTAGGAAATTTACAGACCATTCCCTTACCTTGGACCCGGCCCTCTTCCTCCTTCATCACCATGAATATCCGAGAGCGTCCTATCGGAAATCAATTCTACCACTTCTGTTCACGGCAGCTAAAAGCTTCATCCCTCCGCTCTGGAAGCAGACGCAGCCTCCTACGGTAGCTATGTGGCTCCGCAAGGTTTCTTGCCTCAATGAGATGGAAGATCTAGTAGCCACTGAGCACGGTTCACGAGACAAGTTCCTGAAACGCTGGTTCTACTGGCATGAATTTAAATATACTTCAGAATACACGGAGTTGATTTCCTGCTGATGGTTGATGGGCGGGGGCCGGCCGGCCGCCCCCCACCCCCCTCTTTGGTTCTTCCCTGACCCCTTCCTCTCTCACCCTGGTCCCCTTCCTCCCCCTCTTTCTTTCTTTGTCTACTTTCCATAGCTCCTTCTTCTCTATCTAGGCTATAGACATACCGTCTATAGGTGTTTTCATCCTCTGTACCGTTTCTGGGCATTAGCTATTCTACTACGGGCTCCCTGTAAGGTCGTTCAGTCGGTTTCCAGGAGTAACGCAGTGCGACGCCCCTTTGGGGGAAGTAATGCCAGTGGACCCTCGGGTGTTTGCCGCGGCATTCTGGTGCGCTTAGGGGGGGCCTCCCTTCCCCGGTAGCCGGCCATGAGATGGATGCCGGTGGGGGGGGGGGGGGTCTACCTGAAGGTGTCCTGAGATTTTCTCTGTTCACTATTCGGTTCTAGAAGTTTAGACCGTGGGCTTCACGGAGGGTTTACATTCTGTTTCTGATGTGCTCTATGGGCGACTTAGTGCTACGTTAAAAAATTTTGGAATGCTGCCTGTATTGTTTATAATTTGTTATCTGCTCACCACATCTGAAATTTGATTGTACCTGTTGTTGGTATATGGTATGCTTGGATGTTCTCTTTCTAATAAAGAAAAATTTGAAATAAAAAAAAAAAGGCATTATACAATAAACAAACACTTAAAAACAAGTGGCCATAAGTTACGTCTCAGGGGCCGAAGGTGGCTGAGATTTCCAAAGGAGACCAGACGCGTTTCGGTCAATCGCCTTTATCAACGGTCAAATAGGAACGAATCTCAGACTAGGGGTATGAGAGCATAGCAATCAGCAACAAACAATGGTAATGCATCCAATACATTTCATATGATATACAATTACAAAGTGTCTGTTGTACCAAAGCTGTGACTATAATGTATATTATTCACAATTTGAGTATTGGGTATGTACCACATTAGAAAGTCCTAAATGAAACGAAAGGGGAGGCCACAGAAATTATTAAAACCAACAGGTAAAGACCTGTATCTCAGAGGACTCCTGCGCTCCTGATCACGTAGTTATGCACTCTGCCATGTAGATGGATATACACATTATAGTTCCATACTAAGGAAGGCCAGATGAAGGACCCGAAGGTCGGCAGTGATTATGGAGCAGTACGAAGGTGGTTTAAGTTTCCTGTACTTTATAATGGCAAACATACTTGTAAATATGACTGACTGTAAATAGCATTTTTTTTTCTATATTTTACATAGAAGCTTAAAAAAATGTAATGTAAATGTAGATGTAAATCAACTGTACTTCTATTAAAATCATCCACGTGTAGAGTAAATGTGAAGCACTGTTGGATAATCATTTACAAATAGTCAGGTGTTATAACTCTCTTGTTTAATGGCATTAAATAGATATACTTTACTTGTTTCATTCCTGAGACAGATGGTGGGACAGATGGAGAGATAGACATCCATAAAGAATATATAATCTAATATAGAGTTCAAATCTAATGGGCTCAGTTCTTTGGATGCTGTTGTGGCCATCATATGGCAAGAAATCAATGATTGGAAGAAAATTCCATTTAAACACTGAACAAAGACCCAACTCTGCATAATTAATTACAGTAGAATTGGCCAAGCTCTACTACACACAAAAACAAATGTGTTGCTGCAGCAGCGGTTGGAAAAGAGATATGTTTTAGAACAGTAGTAAGACTCAATGGGAAGCCACCGCTTGATCCAAGTGACAGCATGTACATACAAGAAGTTATTTCCTGTACTAACTGAAAACAGGAGAGCAGAGCAGGAAACCTATCTGATGCATATTTAGTATGGAGTGGAGACAAATACTGAGCAGTTGCAGCAGGTTTTTGTGTATTTTCCCAAAGGTAGGCTGCTCATTACTCATTCCTGACGTGTCTTCAAGCCCTTATGTAGCAAATACATGGGTGGTTGCAAAGTCAAAGGGATATTAAGAAAGAAGGATGGGACTTACTAATGATCAAATGAGGTCATTATTGTACGCTAAACAGGTAAATTGATCATTATTCTCTAGGGAGGCTTGCAAACCAAGAATTTGTGAATAATGCAGAAAGCCTGCTACCCAACTACCCTTCGAAAAAAAATAAAAAAATATCTGCATGTAGGATGTATGAAGTTCACACTCACAGCCAGAACATAGATGTCAAAGTGAGATTCCTAAATGCCCTGGATGCCAAAAGAATCCTACACTTCTCAGCCACTTATAATAAGGTCTCAAGCTTGTCTAGCTCCCTACTGCTCCATCACTGTGATGGAAGACCTCAATGGTTATTATGGAGATGCCGGGGTGTGACCATCTCAGGACTGAAACAAGAAGCCTAAAGGAGCATTGGACATTGACTGTAAGGTCACCTGGGGTATACTTTTTAGCTTTCTAACATGATAACAGGGATACTTTTGCAAGCACAGCATGTAGTCAAAGGACTAACCCCTACCATGCCCCAGCTATGTGTACCATGAAGAATGAGTATGCCAACAATGATTGGCTAAACCCTCAACTATGTTTTTTTTTTTATCTCTTTTCCTTTATACTTTCTTATCAAAATACCAAATGCAATCGTATATACAGTAGTCTGGATGAAAGCAGCATATAACACTTAGTAGTTAAATACTACATTTTTATTGAGGTCTATAGGTCAGACCAAAAAGAGGTATGACTGAGAAAGAAGGGGGGACAGAAAAATTGTTTCTACAAAATGGACATTCCTTCCAAATGAGAAACAAGTTAGAAGCTATACCTAGGGCTTTCACTGAGAAAATGTCTATTCTTTGATTCTAGGTGATTTAATCACTCCAGAAAAATGAAGGGGAATCTGTAAGAAAGATAGATTCCCGTGCGAGAAGTCTCAGATGGAAGTCCTAAGCAGCATATTGTTTACAGCAGCCTTTCTCAATAAATTTACCCTGAAAGAACCCTTAAAATAATTTTGAGGTCTCAGAGAACCCCTGATAAAAATGATTATATCTGCTTTAAATGTTTAAATTGCATGATCAGAAAGCTGTTAAAATAATAAAAACATAAAGGATATGTTTTTCAAGTTTTTCAACACCCCCTTGTGCTATACATCAGTCATGAAAACAAGTTAATAACACAAGCCAGACTCTGAAATTGTAGTGTCCCTTTAAACTAGTCATCAGTGGAAAAGTGTACCCTTACACTGCAAAAGAAATATGGTCTGCCACCTTTTTGTCCAGTTGCCTCCATCCCAAAATGCGTACGCAAAAAAAAAAAACAAGGAAAAGACCAAGGGAACAAAAAATGGACTTTAAATAAGGTCAACTGGACTGTATAATAGATAATGAATTTATTAAAAAGGGTCACATATACAATCGATGAGGACACATACAGAGAAACGGCATCCAATGGATTATAAAATTCACATTGATTAAGAATAAATGCAATTTCACATGGATAAAAACTGAGATCTCTAAAGGGTATAACAGATATTAATATGACATCATGCTCCTTGTAGGCTCACAGTCTCTACTTGTATCAAACTTGGAAATGCATATGAGTTAGTGTAGGCTCGACGCGTTTCTTGGACCTCCGTCCATTCATCAGGAGCTTAAATACAGGTTGTATATGTGAAAATCTAAGTTATAACAAGATATAAGTTAAAAAATAGTTTGATCTCTGGATCGGCTCCGCCTTCCCTTTCCAGGATTGGATAGTGTTTTTTCAAACATATCATATTACTCAAGGTAGTGTTCTTTCTACCTATTTTTTCCTTTTCTAATATATTACAATTCAAACTATTTTTTAACTTATATCTTGTTATAACTTAGATTTTCAGATATACAACCTGTATTTAAGCTCCTGATGAATGGACGGAGGTCCAAGAAACGCGTCGAGCCTACAATAACTCATATGCATTTCCAAGTTTGATACAAGCAGAGACTGTGAGCCTACAAGGAGCATGATGTCATATTATATCTGTTATACCCTTTAGAGATCTCAGTTTTGATCCATGTGAAATTGCATTTATTCTTAATCAATGTGAATTTTATAATCCATTGTATGCCATTTCTCTGTATGTGTCCTCGTCGGTTGTATATGTGACCCTTTTTAATAAATTCATTATCTATTATACAGTCCAGTTGACCTCATTTAAAGTCCCAATTTCTTTTCCTTGGTCTTCTCCTTGTCTTTTTTTTTTGTGTCCCCTTACACTGTTGGTGAAATCCCCTGGTCGTGGTGATCAGTGGAGAAGTGGCTACCCCCTACATGGGCAGTCATTGCAAGTGCTCAATCTGTCATTGCTCACTGCTCAAGCAGCTTCTAAGAACTTTGGGGGAAAACCTAGTTAAACCTCTGAGAGAAAAAATGAACATAGCATAGCCTCCTATAGTGTGTACTTACCTCCATCCAAAGCACCTAGTGTGATATCTGTCTCCTCTGTCATTCCTCTGCAATATGCTTTAGTCACTTCTGACAGTCTATGCTGACACCAACAAATAAAGGGAAACAGTTCCCTGACCTTCCAACACAAAACAGGTGTTTGGCGGCTTTAGCTGAGCATTTTTCCACTACCCACTAAACACAGGAGGTTGGCTGCGCTGCGCATTCAGAAAAGGTTGTGCATTTTCTCAAAAAATGCAAAGCATTCTCTGATTGGATGAGGTGGATAGCATGATGTCACTGCCTTACCACCCCACCTGATCTAATCAGAGAATGCTTTGCATTCATTGACAAAATGAAAAGCATTCTCTGAATCGTTCCCCTGCCAAGCGGCCAACCTCCTGTGTTCAGAATGCATCTGGGCAAATGATTGACAAAAGACCTAGAAGCAAGTGGAGATCACTGGAGTAGTGGGGCCTACTTCAAAAGCAGTCATTCTCAACCAGAGTTCTGTGGAACTCTAGGATTCCTCCAGTGGTTGCTAGGTGTTCCTTGAGCTACAGCTGAATGACGTCTCATTTATTGCACAGTTCCAGGGCCAGGGCCACTTCGCAGAGCCAGCGGTATGACACCAATAATCTTTCTAGCTCTCTGTAAGCATGTGGGGAGGTGCAGCATGGTGCAGTGGCAGTAAACATACAGTCCAGTTGCAGAAACAGAATTTGTATTAAGGTTGAAGGACCACTCACAGAATGCAGAGTGATGTGTAGCAGAGCAGGTCTCCAGAGTGCAAACAGTGACTGTCTTGAGGGATGGGAAGTGGCCTTGCTGGTCTGTGCCAAACTGCGGAGGTTTCCTGAAAAAATGGCTTGTCCCTATCCTTTCCCTATTCGCCTGGAACCTCTCTCTGCCGCTAATCACTGTCCAAGTCAGATGGGTGGCCTGTCCCTACACTACCCACATGTGGAATTCATGCCAAGCCTGTGAGCCAGGGACTAAATTGGATCTGCCTGACCCAAGATGGCTGACAGAGTCACATGGGGTGGCAGCATCCAACCAGATCGCTTCCCCAGTGACCCAGGAAACCATAGAGGAACCATGATCCTCTTGGCTTCCCCTCCAACTGCAATGCAACTGTGGTCAAGCATCAGCTATAGTGGAGAAAATAGACTGCACCTGCCTACAAGCAGGAGATTCTGGCCATCACTGTATGGGTGGGGAGGTCATTTTTCCCACTGACCTCCAATGTATTGATTTTTTCAGGAGTTCCCCAACATCTGAAAATGATTTCAAGGGTTCCTCTGGAGAAAAAAGGTTGAGAAAGGCTGTACTAGAGGGATCCCATAGGTATGGTATATGCTTAGTTACATTGGTCTAAGCTAGACCAATGTAAGTATAAAAAAATATCCATACTTTGAATTATTCTCTACCAATATGTATACAGAGGGGGTGTAAATATGTGTTTCTTGAGCTATTAACAGCACACTATATGCTGTATTTATAATGTAGAAGAAGAAAAGGCAATTTATGTCTCCATTGCATTATAACTTGCTGCTGCCTGTGGCCAAGCTAAGTCTACAGCAAACTAATAAAATTAAGCAAACCCCTCTTATTTTCCGTTTTCTTTACTAACACACCACGGATCTATTAAACTGTCCTGGTTTGGTAAAGAATTGTACACATTTTCATTTACAGGTATACACAAGGAGGAAACACATTGGAATCGCTCACTCATGGCCCCGTTCAATACTGTTATTTAGATGGCAGAGAAGGGGATTGTAGTCAATGGAACACACTGACATTGCCTCAAGGCACAATACCTCTACAGTTAAATCTCATCTAGCTCTCTTGGTTGAAATGTCCCTCTCAGTGTCTTGCTTCACAGACAGAGATGACAAATACATCTGAGAGTCAAGCAAGTAAAAATAGTTTAGAAGACCCTCAAAGGCACAGGAAAACATCTATAAAAGGAAATGATAAGTGAGGTCTATTTTTTTGGCAGGCAGGGGGATTATAGCAATGATAAGAGAACAATAGTAAGTCATCATGCAATTTTCCTTGCTACCTTTAAAAGATTTATTACAGTGCTAGGATATTGGGGCTTATTGAGGCTGATCGGGCCAAGGGTAAGGTCACGGCTTATCTTTATTAATTAAGTCCATACATCTTTAAAGTGTTTGTAAATCTCTGAAATGAAAAAAAAAAAAAAAATATATATATATATATATATATATATACATATATATATATAAACCTATATTATATAATATGTATAAATCTATATAATGTACTTGCCTCAATCCAACAGTCTAAGCCGACACAAAGGGATCCCAGGAAACGGACCCTCTTTCCCTCCATCACACAGAAGGTTATTGAGAGCCTCAGTTGGGCATGTTTCCCTGTGAGACTATGTAGAGGGGGTGTGCCCTTTCCCTCCTCCACTCAGGTCTAAGATTACACTCAGCTACCTGCTTTGTGCTGTGCAGTGTGTGACATCAGATACTGCCCCTAGGTTCTGAAAGCTGTAAAAAAAGTTTGCCTTAGGAGGCTGTAGAGGAAGGAGAGCTGCAGATAACAAGATACAACTTATGTATAGGAGGATCTGTGTATCCACTGAGGTCACCCACTGGGTATATATAAGGGTTTACAACCACTTTAATGCACAAGGTCAATTGGCATTCAGGTCAAAGCTGATGTGAGCTTGCTCGTCTGAACAATGAATATCAGTAATGCCTAGTACACAGGATGACAGTTCATGCTAAATTATCAAACCAATGGTCGGTCGGTCCACCATCAGTCAGTCAGTCAGTGTCAGTCAGTTGGCAGGCGACACGTCCGTCCCAACCCCCAACAGTCTGCCTCCTTACCTCCTCCTTCCTCCTGTCCGAGCCGGGGGGTGCTGGATGGCTGAGCCGCTGTGCTTCTCCTCCAGCCATTTCTCTTCTGCCTCTTCCTGGCCACTGGCCAGTAAGATCGCTTCTCCTTTTGTCCAATCAGGAAATGGGTCTCACAACCCTCTTCCTGATTGGCTGGGAGGAGAGTCAGTGTGACAATAGCGAATATTCATTCACTATTGTCACACAACTGGATGGGCTCAGGGCACAGTGCTCTGCGCCTCAAGCCCACCCTTTTTTTAAGCCTATTAGAGCTTCTGGCTGTAATCACGTGCTTCAAAAAAAAAAAAAAAAAAATCCCCTATTGGAATCCATGTGTCCGGCACCCTGTGTGTAGATTAGGGGGCTTGACGCATGGGTGGGGGCGCCCCTATGCCCCCAATGGACGGGCTGCCCCTGCTTGTACCTTCTATCAGTGTCTGGCCTAGCACTATTTAAAGATTGTAGGAGGAGTTTTCATTCTCTTCTGACTGTCCTATGAAGCTGCAGGACCCCTGACCCTCTGTCTGGACAGTTCTGACTGGCCCTGTGCTGAGCACATACATCCTCCCAAGAAAAAAAGAAAAAAAACTGTCTAGCAATGCACACTAAACTGAGCATGTGCAGAGTGCCCCCAAGGCCCTGTACTATAAGGAGATGGATTGTGGACAGTGGAAGAAGGGGAGAATCAGAGAAGACACGATCAAACAGACTTTTTTACACAATGCAGAGGATTAGGTTTCACAGTGTATAACAAGCATGCTTAACTGCACATACATACTGATTTTACTGTTGTGGGTTTAGTAACACTTTAAGAGTGCTCAGTGCATGAATTGTGCATGCACGGCCAGCCACTGTCTAGTATTTATAGGTACCTTTAGAACGCATTCAGATTTAGGATTATTAGGACATAGGGCATTGCCCTGTGTTATTAGAACATAGGGTAATCTGGGCAGTGGCCCAGGGTCCATAGTTTGAATGCTGCAGGAAGCTGATCAACATATTCATCTATGGAGAGCCCTTGGCTTAAAATATGTAAAAAGAAAAAAAATCTATCCAGAAGTTGCCATAGCAATGTATTATTCACTTGATATTTAATAAATGTACTCCATTTTAATGAATACTACAGTGAAATGTCAAAACTGTGCAATAACTGTTCAAATTCAGATGATTTATATCTAAATTTGTGCCATTTGCTTTTTCCTAGCTATAATGTCATAATGGCTTAACTCTTGTTGTCACCTTTAAAGGAACTGCTATAAAAACACAAGTAGAAATCATTGTCTGCAGGTATAAAAGAAAATCCTCTTTTCAAGTCATTTAGTTATGCTAGCATAATTATTCTTTAAAGAATAACGCTTTAAAATGTTTTAATTTTTCTCTTAAGTGTCTCACATTTACTATATATATATATATATATATATATATATATATATACATATACATATACACATACACTATATTACTAAAAGTATTGGGGCGCCTGCTTTTACACGCACGTGAACTTTAATGGCACCCCAGTCTTAGTCTGTAGGGTTCAATATTGAGTTGGCCCACCCTTTGCATCTTCAACTCTTCTGGGAAGGATGTCCACAAAGTTTAGGAGTGTGTCTATGGGAATTTTTGACCATTCTTCAAGAAGCACATTCGTGAGGTCAGCTAATGTTGGACAAGAAGGCCTGGCTTGCAGACTCTGCTCTAATTCATCCCAAAGGTGCTCTATCTGGTTGAGGTCAGGACTCTGTGCAGGCCAATCAAGTTCCTCCACCCAAAACTTGCTCATCCATGTCTTTATGGACCTTGCTTTGTGCACTGGTGCGCAGTCATGTTGGAACAGGAAGAGGCCATCCCCAAACTGTTCCTACAAAGTTGGAAGCATGAAATTGTCCAAAATGTCTTGTCATGCTTAAGATTTCCCTTCAAAGGTGTAGAAAGGGGAATACAGCAGATAAGTAAAACATATGTAGGAGGATTTGTTTATTCTCTGTAGCTGTTCACTTCACTGGGTATATGTGAGGGTTTACAACCACTTTAACTTAGGCTTTCATTTCATGGTGCTCCAATACATATATAGTAATTCACATTGTAGTTTAAAATTAATTTTCCTGTCATTAGTTCATTACTACATCATACAATTAAATGGGAGGGTGAACTAATTAGTCAAGCTACCCCATCCTGTCCATTAACTTCAATAATTAAATTCATTGGATTGAGCCAGATGACCTTGTTGACCCTACAGAAGAAGAAGTTTACGACCCCAGCAAACCCCAGCAAGTGCAAATCTATGCAAGGCGGCATCACTTTTATCCTAATAGTAGAACGTTTTTAAATAATTTGTTCCAAAACATCTTCAGAGTTACTAATTCCCATAAATGCACTTTCTGAGCCTCTCGACCATATGGAAAGGAACATTGACATTGACAAAAAGTTTTCCTGCTCGGAAACAAAGAACCGCATACATATTTTACTCTGGAAAATAAAATTCACAAGTGGCTCTTAGCAACCATAAGACACCTTGGACTAAATCAAACTTTAATCCAAAACTCAAACTCCTGTAAAGCTTCCAAACAATCAGCGCCAAAAGTAGCCAAATTTAGCATGTGTGAACGGCAAAGTCTGGATTATCATATGCTTAGACAGCCAAGAAACGTAATCCCTGAAATCCCCAATTCACAATTATGCAGTTCTACCACATTTATCATGCCTGAACAATGTAAATAGCAAACCAAGGACAGCTTCCTCGTCATCGATGATGCATTAACCAAGACTTTCCTTCCTATTACTTTAGGTTGGGATTTTTAAACATATTTATTTCAGCTAAAATAAATATGTAAGAACTGTACCAAAAGTAATAAAAAAAATGGGCATAAAATTTGTACTAACTTACATAGGTCGTTCAAATTTCTTATGTTGGTAGAATAGCTCTTCCCCTATAGTAACTCTTCTTCTTTTTCATTGCAGGTAAATAATGGATTCCAAGCAGAAGCAACATGCTGTCATTGAGGCAAAGTTGGGTACAGGCTGTCCAACATCCACAAAATTTCACAGAATGTTTACAGAAATGGCACCATTAAAAAAGTCACCAATGACAAGACATTTGCTCTTGTCAATGATGTCATCTCTATAAACATCCTGTAGCCTTCTGGAGACGTTGGACATCCTCCACCCCTGCTTCATCAAGAACTCAATGATGGCACGTTTCTTCGGCTTGGAATCCATTATTTACCTGCAATGAAAAAGAAGAAGAGTTACTAAAGAGGAAGAGTTACTCTACCAACATGTAAACATTTTCAATGACCTACTGTATGTAAGTTATTAAAAAAGGTATGGCCATTTTGCATTACATTTAGTACAGCCTTCGTAAATGCAACAAACTATAGAGAAATACATTGTTACATTTTCATTGATTTTTATTGAATTTCTGCATATGTTAGTGAAGTGACCAAAGCAACATTTATTTGTTTTTTGTTATTGCATTGAGGTTAAGAGCCGGTTCCCACTGAGGCGATCCGACTTTGGGGGGCGACCTGTGAAGTCGCGTGCACCGCGACTTCGGCGTGACTTGCAGAGACTTCACATAATGGAAATCTATGCAAGTCGCTCCCAGGTCGCCCCAAAGTAGTACAGGACCCTTTTTCTAAGTCGGAGTCGCTCAGTCGCTCCTATTAGAACGGGTCCTGTACTACTCAATGGACCGCGACCTACCGCGACTTGTCAGGCTGACAAGTCGCCTGACAAGTCGTGCTAGTCTGAATGGGCTCTTAAAGTGTGCCCTTCTTTGACTGCCGACAAGTTCAGCTTTTTTAAATTCTGACAGGTGTGTGATATCTGTTTAGTCTATGGGCACCATATCTGATACACCTTTATGAGCCTTTTCCATTAAAAATGTTTTTTTAATTTTTTTTTTTTCACAAAGATTATCATATCATTCCTCAACCCTCTTCATTTACACAGGTTTGGGACCAGCATGTAGAATGAGACAGCAAACGTGCCAATTTCTTCACACATACTAGGGCAATCTAGCAGGAGCCAATTCATCTATAAGAATGTCCTCCAATTATGGAAGGAATACTTAGAGGAACCCATGCAAGCATAGGGAGAACATGTAAACTCCATGCAGACAATGCCAAGTCAAGATTCAAACCACTAAGCCACTATGCTTGCTCATTCTGACAGGTACTGAATGCAATATTATATTGTCTTGGCTTGTTACTGTTCTTTGTACTGAATTCTTGTAAGAATACTTATTTCTAAATACATGTGGCCTTAGTTGCCTTCTTAAACATCTATTCTGAACACTTTGAGAACACAAGAAACAGGATGGAATGGCAGGATTAAATGAACTTCAGTCATTACCGTTCTTTGTTCCCACAGGTGTTTAGGCACAGGAAAAGGAACATTTAAAAATGTTTCTAACTTTACTGATTACCACTTGTGCTGGCACAATGATATAATTAACGTTATTATGACCAATAATATGAAGATGTCATCATACACAACAGCTAATTATGTTGTTGTCCTATCTGGATGACACTGCTGATGTGATCCCTATTACAGCCGCGAAGGACATCTTCTGTGCCTGCAAAAGCTACTTGCTCCATTTATATAAGCAACTCCTTTGAAGCTTCCCCATATACACAGGAACGAAAGCCATGAAAGATAACATATGCTATAGGCACAAGTTCCCTAAATTATTCAAATAGGTTAAAGCGGGGTTGCTAGTTATTAGGGGTGTGAGGAGTCGAAATTGTAACTAAGTGTAGGTGAAAGGACAGTCCATGTCTACCTAATGCCAGCAATCCAATAGACATTTGCAGCCTGCTGAGGATCTTCTAAACCTTCTGCCCAAAATTGTTATTATCACACCTGTATTAGTGGGAGTTTTACCTTGCCAGCAAAAAATGGTATCTTATAAATGTTCACAACATTAGTTGGATGTCTGTCCTGAACTTACTACTAGGACTAGGGACTAGCTTGGGTTTGGTCTGAACATTGATTCAGCTTTGACCAGCGTAAGTATAAGTAGAGGCAGGGTGCAGCATGGTATGCCGGTGGAATGGAAAATACTCAGATGCCGAGGTGGATTAAAACATTTTATTGTCAGAATTCCAGCAACATACGAACAGGCCTGACAGAAAGGCTAAGCTGACCGGAGCCACCTTCAAACAGCAGCAGAGGATCAAGAGCGCGGAATGAAGCCGGCGGCCGACAGTGGGAATGCAACCTGGATGGTCCACATACAAATGGAAGGTTTCCTATGAGGAGATCCCTGCACTTTCACTACTCTTTAGAAACCTTTTCCTGCCACTAAGTACTGTCCCTGCCAGATCTGTCCCTACACTAACCACTTACAATAAGCAGGCCAAACCCCGGAGCCAGTATCTTAAAGAGGATGTAAACCCAGCCCACAAAATCCACATTTATCATTGAATTATTACTTGTAAACATTACAAAGCACACTGTCACGTCAATTCTCCTATTCATGTCAGGTTTTATGTAAATTTTTCTTACTTTCTCTATCTGTCCCCTGGCAGCAGCCTGTGCCATGTTAGCTCCTGGTACCCAGTTCCAGAGCTAAGTATATTTCCGCCCTTCCTGCCATAATCCCTCGCATTTCTTATTTTGCTGGCCAGACCCGGTGTTTGCATGGCCTGCTAAAGCTAGAGCTCTCACGGGATTAAAATGGATGCTGATGACATCAGGACCGCACCTTTGTGCAGGGTTTGACAGCCCACTGAGTATGCCATGAATCTGAGAAGATGGCTGCATGCCCAAATGATGTCACTGCAGGGGACAGAGGTCAATTTCCCACAAACTGTACAGCTGTGGGGAATATAAAACAGAGCAATTTGTAAGTTAATGCAGTATGCTTTGAATGTAGAAAAATACTTTAGGAGAGTTTACAACCACTTGAAATAGACTTTGTCTGATGGCTGTCAAGGTCACGTGATGCACCAGCATCTAATCAGACAGATGTCTTCCCGCAACCAAAGTAAGTCATAGAAGAACCAGGTTTCTCATAACTTGCTTTCCCTTCTGCATTGCTGCTTCGGTTGAGCGCCACCTACAGTGGGGAGTACAGACTGCACCTGCCTACATGCATATCTTCTACCTAAGAGTCTACTGGGGAAACTGAAAACCACTGTATTAGCTGGTACTACTACAGTGAGTAACCTCCTGTGGTCACTGTGCAGAGGGGAAAAGGGCTCGGCACAGGACCTCAAAGATCATAGCTATCACTATAGTAGCTCCAACTACAACAGGGATGGTAAGCGTCCCCAGCAAACCCTTAGGTATGAGATATACATACTTACATTGCGCCAAGCTGGACCAATGTAACAATGCAATACAGATTATACCTTGAATTCAGCTTTAGGACTTTAGGCAATAGGTAGTTACAGTGTTGCTTCAAATCAGTACTCAATTGGTCCAAGCTTGTAGGTGCGATGCAGTGTGTGTGCAATAGAAAACTTGTATTGAAGTAAAACAAAGACAGTTCACAACAACTCGGAGGGACGCCTTCCCAAACCAGTACACTCACAAATTCCAGTAATTTAAAGATGACAGGTATCAGCTGGGTTGACAGTTTCTGTTAAGAGAGCGAAGTGTGGCCTGGCAGTCCAGTGCCTAAGCAAGAAGATATCCTAAGGAGTTACGACCCTACGCTTTCCCTCCTCATCCGGAATATTTCCCTACTGCTAGTACTGTCCCTAACAGGCGGGGTATCTGTCCCTACCCTACCAACTCACAGAAAGTGCGCCAAACCTGGGATCCAGGACCTTAAGTAGGCTCTGCCTTACTCAAGATGGCTCCTGGAGTCATGTGGGGCATCAGAATCCAATCTGGTGCTTCCTCAGTGACCCAGGAAACCAAAGAGGAGCTGTGGCACTGCTGCGAAAGAGTACCACCTGCAGTGAAGACAGTAGACTGCACCTGCCTACAAAATGTCAGTACAGGACTAATCACACTCCTTTGTAACTATCAACTCCACTTTACCTTACTTGAATAATTTAAGGGACTCTTGCAATTACCTTCTATGACTTGCCATACTACCAACAGTCTAGAGCCCCTTTCACTGTGGCTCAATGGATGAGAGGACCTGGAAGATCACAGCTGTCACTATAATTGTGCCAACTACTACAGTGAGTGTCAGCTTCCACAGCGGTCCCTCAGGTATGAGATATGCATACTTATGGGGTGCCAAGCTGGAGCAATGTAACTATGGAGTAAAAATCATACCTGGAGTTCAGCTTTAAGACTTTAAGAGGTCATTTCAGTGTTTATTGAAATCAATACTATTCCAATGGTCTACAGAGATCTTATTTTTAGAGAAACAATGAATGATTAAAAAAAAAAACTCCAAATGTCAACTACAAAAGCAATCAGGATCTACTGAAGGCGGAAATAATGCAATGTACTGATATTCCTTGACATTGCTAAACTGAATGACAGAAACTTACTAGGAAAGAGATTGAGGCTGGAAGCAATACTGGATTTGTTTCCTGATAATCAGAATGCATTTTTTTTGTTGTATTTATTTATTTGTTAATTAGTGTATATATCTGAGGGACCCCTGAAATGTCCATGTATTGACCCTGCCATGTCAATGAAACCAATTTGTGAGAATAAGAAAAGAGAAGGCATCTGACCTCAGGGGGATCAGGGCACTTGGTCCCGTTTAGCTTCTTACAGTAATGATTTATCCTCAGTGCTGCAATGCGAGCCGGCAGCTGACATTTAAGATCCCAATTCAAAGAGCTCAAGGCCAACCTTTTGATGTAAAATTGTGTGGTTGAGGTTGCAATGTGAAGCTTGCATTGCTCCTCTGTACTGGCAGGTCTCTTTCTCTCATCCAGTCAACACATTCACCAGGACTGTCAGAAGATACTGATCTGTCCCGGTCACTTAAGCACACTGTGTCACAGAGCGCTAATACACGATCCGTTAGATAACTGTAGCAAGACGTGTCAAACCAAGGGAGAATATAAACCTGAAGGCAAAAAAAAAATGATCTGATGTTCCCATAAGGAAACAGAGTTTACTAGGATGCACTATGAGATAAAAGAGTTTACTAGAATCATTACATCATTATTATATAAAATCATCCATCGGGATACCATTTACAGTATAATGCTAATTAACTGGTGGGACTATTTTCCATGCAGATTACACACGGGGTAGGGGGTGGGAAGATTTTAGCACTTATCCTGAAACACAATGAACAATCCCACATTCAAATAAACCTATGCCAGTTCAGGAAAATTCAAAATTAAATGAAATAAACATAAGAGTTGTTTTCCCTGTTAAAGGATTTGTATTTCTCTCTATCCAGTTTTGAGATTTACAGAGCCCCTACCAGACAGCACAACCAGCCTGAAGAATTGACTTTTCTCTATTGCATTTAAAGCCCAACTCCATAAATTAGACAAAATCTACCCTTGCAGTATCCCTGGCTCCATGTGGTGAGCATTTTTCATTCAGTGTACCCACGGTGAGAATAAGGATGACCTTGTAACCTCAGGGAATGTCTCCATTGGGATTCGACTTAAGACTTAGCTCCCTGTGAATTCTGGTGAGTATATATATATATATATATATAAATATAAGTGGTGGAGGATCAGCGTATAATGCTACGCACTTGCTGAGGAAGGTCTATCACCCTTTGTGGATTTCATGTAAATATGATTTATGGACTTTCAAAGATTTGAACTTTTTTTTACATCTATGGACTGATTATCTGGTATTTACTAGCTACTATCTAGCGCTGCACTCTCCCCTTGTTTTGCTTGCCATTTAGAAGGTATATATTCACCCTTTAGTGCTAGCGACTTGTGTATTCATAACGCTCGCTCCCCATTGATTGATATAACTATTAAAAGTTTGTTGAACAAATCAAAGTGCATGCAATGCATCTGGAGAAGGAGAATGATAGCTGTTTATCATATTGCAGAATTGATGAAAGAGGTTATTTCAACAGTTAATAAAATCAAACCTAAATAAAGAAACATTCATGACCGACCTAAGCAAACCATAAAGTCAATGGAGTGGAGAGGTCAAGTATGGTAAGCTTGGACTTGCACTAACACTGTTCATAAGTAACGATCAGGAGGACACAGTGTGTCTGGTGAGGAATGAAAGTAGAAAGGGAAAAGAGAAAGGAAAGGAGGAAAGGAGAAAAGGATGGTAAGGAGAAGGGGCTCTGGTGAGGAGGTTAAGATTTGGATCCCGGGGGTTGAGTGGGCAAAAGCAGGGTGCTGACGGCACAACGTCAAAAGTCAGAGAGTCATCAACATGGTAGCAGGAGGGTAGAATTAAAATTTGGGGACGATAACGGTCCACCCAAGGCTAAGAAAGTGGTTTTTAAGTCATTTATTGAGTCACGGACCCCTTTAGCAATATGATGAAAGCTATGGACCCGCGTCCCATAAATATTCACATAAATGCAATGTTGCATACATAGAATATGTACCTTATTTTTTTGAAACTTGATTGCCTAATGCATATACCATGTGCCATACACAAAGTTTGAATAAAGTAAATGATCTTATCAAAAAACTCAATCCTTTTAATGCAAAAAGTAATGGCCACTCATTACAAAATCCTTTATTATTTGAGGCTCTGCCAGAGAGAGCTGACCCTCAGGGCCTCAGCATGTCCTGGAATGACGGCATGGTCTGGTAGGAGATATTGGCAGATGAAGGGAGCTGTTGGGGCTTTGGTTATGGAGCATGTGTGCTTATTCACACTTGTGGGTGTGAACTGTCAGGAATCAGCAGCAGGGATGGCTAGATCTGCGTGCTTACACTTAGGAAACTGAACTAGGACAGATGTATTTAAAGTAAGATTTATTTAGTGAAACCAAAATCCATCCAAACACCAGCAAACAGAAAACACAGTAAAGGTGAAGCTATAAGTGAACCCAAACCAAAAGACAAAAAGGCTAACTATAATACAATATATACAAAATGGGGAACACAGATAATAGGGTAAGGAAGGGGGGAACCAGGAATGGGATCAGGAACAAGGGGAACAGGTACAGGACAGCATGGTTCAAGAGCAGGGAAGAGTAAGATCAGGAGCAGGATAAATTGCAACAATATCTGGCTAGCAAAGCAAGACCCTGGAGCAAGAGGAACTTAGTAGGGGAGAACCTAAATACCCTTTCAGCAGCCAGCAAGAAGACTCGATGTGCGCTGGCACCCGCTGATCAGAATGGCAGTCTGCCCATGTAAACAAGGCAGCTTCTGTCAGGAGAAAAAGCAGGGACATGGATCCATGCCTTCCCCTAGTACAAGCACCTCCCACAGTACTCTAAAACACTGGCTGGGAACACAGTTAACCCTTTGATCGCCCTTGATGTTAGCCCCTTCCCAGCCAATGTCATTAGTACAGTGCATATTTTTAGCACTGGTCACTGTATTAGTGTCACTGGTCCCCAAAAAGTGTCAAAAGTGTCAGTTAGTGTATGACTGTCCGCTGCAATATCGCAGTCCTGATATAAGTCACTGATCACCGCTATTACTAAAAATAAAAATAAATTAAAATATCCGATAGTTTGTAGATGCTATAACTTTTGCATAAACTAATTAATATACACTTATTGGATTTTTTTAATCAAAAATATGTAGCAGAATACATATTGGTCCAAAACTGATAAAGAAATTAATTTTTTTTATTGGATTTTTTTTATAGCAGAGAGTTAAAAAATCATGTTTTTTTTTTTTTTAATTGTCAGTATTTTTTTGTTTCTAGCGCAAAAAAATATAAACCGCAGAGGTAATAAAATACCACCAAAAGAAAACTCAATTTGTGGGAAAAAAGACATACATTTTATTAGGGTACAGCATCTCCTGACCGCGCATTTATTAGTTAAAATAATGCAGTGCCGTATCGCAAAAAAAAAAATGGCCTGGTCATGAAGGGAGGCAATTATTCTGGAGGTCAAGTGGTTATACAAACACATTTTTCCCGTTATTGTTTTGTGCCACAAAGACAGCTGAATTACAATAATCATATCTGAATCTGATGAAGCAAACAAAGTCAAGGAATACAATTCCTGATCAGAGATAAATAAGAAAAATGACAGGAAAAACTATTTAAGAAGAAAACAGGAAATCAGCTAAAACAAAATATTTCAGCGACTTAAAACACAAATGATGAAAACAATCAAGATACGAAAACAAGAGAAGAAAGAAGAAAGCTTTGGTTGTACGGAATTGGAGGAATGATGGAAGGTACAAACAGATCATTGATTTCCCAGCCAGGCAATTGTCTTGACAGATAAGAGAAGCAAGCTTCCAGAAGAAGAAAGGCAACTGGCAGGTGCTTGAAAAGCTATTCCGCAATTCTCTGCTTTTGCTTTATTTAATATAAAGCCGCGCATTTCCGATAGACTTTAATATGCGTCGTCATTGTTCGCTAATGTGCTCTACCCTCTACCTCCCAAAAAGAACTCACTAAAATGAACAAATTGACTGTCATCGCCTCGGAGAGCCGAGACAACAACAGAGTAGCCAAAACTTTTTTTTTTTTTCCAGAATAGGATCCAAAACATGCAGCAATAAATCATTGCAACTATAACACCGATCATAGCAACTAGAACACAAAACCATTCACTAAAAAAAAAAAAAAAAAAAAAAAAAATGAAAATAAAAGACAAAGAATGAAATAACGCCAGGAAACGTGTGATTTTCATAGAGCGGGCCAAGTTGCACAAGGTTCAGTCATTTAGAGAAGCCAAGTTAAACAAGACACAATTAAGCTCAACCTGGCTCCCTGTAGACTTTTTAAAAGCTAAAGACATTGGGTTAATGAGAATGCTTGTCTGTGTGTGGTGAAGCTAGGGAACGGGAAAATGCTTACACTCAAATTTATCATATAACTGTCTTCTCAAGGAATATCCACAGTGGTTTGTCTATTGTTAGTACCAGTCCCATAGAAGTGCCCTAATGAATTGAGTGAGACCAGGAAGAATTTCATATATAGTAAAACCTTGCATTGTGAGTATAAATCGTTCCGGAAACATGCTTATAATCCGAAGCACTCATATCAAAGAGAAATTCCACATAAGAAATAATAGAAACTCAGATGATTCGTTCCTCAACCATTCATAAGTCCTTCAGTTTATAGTCCATATAAAAAGATTATAGCAATGAGATAGGTTATGGAACCATAAAATGTCCATCTACAAATGGCGCCTCCACAAGAGGATGTAAGTGTAACCCCAGAACTCATGGGTTTCAGTAACATTTTGACTGTTGAAGACAGATTGAAAATTATATTTATTTAGACAAACATGTAGATAGGAAGACATGTTTGGAGAGCAAGTCAATCACAATACATTCTGTTGGCTTAATAAACATTGCTCTAACTTCCTAAGGACTTGTATTACAATTTATACATTCTGAAGAGGGTGGCACCTATCTATCTAAAGGTTCTTTGAAGTCACATCTTGATTGAAATGCGGGATAGTTGTTCACAAAGGCTTGTTACTTCCAGTAGGGCAGTAAACAACTGGACAGGTCTTCAAAGGTCGAGATAGCAATCTAACAACAGGAGGCATAAATGGCTTTTGAAGACAACAGCTGTTATACAATATGACTTATCACAAAATATACATCTAATATATCTGCTTAATCATAAATACATGTATGATAATCATAAGTAAATATTTGATAAATAAAATGGCTGCTTCCCTTTTCCTCATCAAGGATTAGAAGCAAAATCCAGCAGGAGCTACAGAGTATAAAAGAGGAGAGAGGCGCCTCTAAGTGAAGCAATATGGTTACATTTTTTTTTAAGTAATCTTTATTTTATTTTAATGCAAAGAAATTAACAACAATACAGGTAGGTAAGAGGTAACAAGGCAAAAAAAAAAGGAAGCCATAACGTGGTACACGTTGGCCAGATGAGCACATAGACCAACAGTCTTCTGCTACAAAACATATTACAACTGGCAGGAATGGTGCTTGAGTAGAAGCCGGCTATAGCCCACAAAGGGCTGGCGGTAAAGAAGTCTTCCAGTCTGAAAAGGGGAAATGGAGAAGTAGGAAAGTAATAGTAAAAGGAAGAAAGTAAAGAACAGGCAGTAAGGAAACAGGACCAAGAGAAAAGGAAAGAGAAAGGGTGCAATGGCTCCTCAAGAAGATGTCATAAACTAAGCAAAACATGCCAGCTGGAGAGCGATAAGAGGTCTAGCTACTTGACAGGTGGTGGCAGTTCTAAAGTGGGAATTCACAGCACATCGTGGGCCCCCATGCATGGTTGAGAAGATGGGAGAGCACGGTGGGCCGAGATGCCCCAAGCGCCAGCAAGGGCAATAAGAAAGCACGACCCGGGGTCACTGGGAGATGACTGGACTGGAGGAAGCAGTAAAAAATAAGAGGGACAGGCAAGGGTCCTAGTCAAGAGCAAGACTGCCCAGCAGTATTTGATACGTAATGTATCCAAGTCTCCCATTTGTCATAGAATTTACTGTAGCGGTCCCTGCATCCGGCCATCCACTCCTCCGCGTCCATAATGTTGTTAACCATTTTAATCCAGGCAGTTTGTTGTCTCTTCCAGTATATCGGGATTAAGTGGCGGACTGCATTCAGGAGGTGAGGAAGATATGGTTACATTTAATGAAGGTTCAACATTTAGCATCTCACATGGTTGATGATTAAAACAGGCTCATCTAAAGCTGGATACACACTATACAACTTTTGTTGTTCGATTTCCTTTAGATTTACCTTCAACAAGGAAGGAACGGCACCATTTCCTTCATCACCAGTGAAGTTTACATACAGATAAGGAGAAGGAGGAGTGTAACCATTCTTTACATTGCTCATTTAGCACTATATGGTGATTTCCATCATAATATTGGTGAGTAGGGACTCAAGAGGGGAGCACGGAGTGATTCACCGTTATACATATTTCAAGCACCGGCACTTCGGAAGCACGGAAGGACTGTCTATTTAGCATTGTCACTTTTAAGGCACTAAAGACATTCCATAATTTGTTTTTTAGAATTTGCACTTTATTTGTCCGATCATATTTTGATTTATGAGATTTTATTGCACTTTTGAATATTTATTTAGCAGTAGCACTTTTAACAAATTCTATATTAGCAGGGCTTACCATATCTAGTGCAAGGGCCTTCCTGACTGCATGCAAATTGAAAGTGTTTAGGTTTGACAACATATTATATGATTTTGGTAAATCTAAAGGAAAAGAACTAAAGAGAATTGTATAGTGCAGTGCTTGTGAACCTTGGCACCCCAGTTGTTCTGGAATTTCCAATGACGCTCATATACATTGCAGAGTGCATGAGCATCATTGGAAATGTAGTTCCAGAACATTTGGGGTGCCAAGGCTCATCATCACAAGCATAGTGTGTATCTAGCTTAAGTATGCAGGCATTTGGGGTAAAGCTGTCCACATAGACCGTCCTCCTCACTGCCGCTCTCACCGCGTCAGTCTGCAAACATGACTGGGAAGACTACTCTACAGTAGAGGGATCTGAAGCGTGGAAAGGATGACGATAGTGGTGGTGCAGAGGATGGTCTATGTGGACAGCTTTACCCTGGATGTCTGCATACTGTGACAGGAAGTCAGGTAAATCTGTGAGTGTTGTCACAGATGGGAGATACAGTTCTGCTTGGTTTAGACAATTCACCAATTACTATAGGGTGTCGGCTGCAGAGATACCCAGCAGGAAGGTTTAAGGAAGTTGAAAAACCTTCAGCTATTCAGAATGAGGAAATTAAGGCCTCTATAATTTGTCCAGAGGAAGTCTATTGAGGGCTGCCTCCTTGACGCTGTGTGAGTAGAGGAGGACAGTCAGATGGGTGCCTCCTGAAGCTGTGTGAACATGGGAGAGGAATACCTCCTGGAGCGATGTGCGCTGAGGAGGGTAAAAAGACTGAAGACTTCTCAAGGTGAGGTCATGGATTGTTTTCTATGTGAAGAGAAAAACAGAGGAATGTTTTCTATGTGAAGAGGTCAATGAACATTTTCTATGTGAAGAGAAAAACAATGGATGTTTTCTATGTGAAGAGAAAATGAACTATTTCTATGTGAACAGAAAATAAATGGACTATTGATGGTTTGCTGTAGGATCAGCAAAGTCTGCCCAACAGTCGGTTGGGAACAGACTCCTTAGGTAGGTTCCTGTATGTGAGAAGGTAGCCGCCCACAGTGGCAAGGATTTATTTTGTGTTTTATTTTATTTTTGATGTTTTGATGCTTGCACTCGTGTGAAGAAAAATTGCAAGAATAAAACCATGCACTGTTGTTTGCAACCACTTCTCGGTTATCTCCCTGTGTAACGAACCCCAAAAGGGGTCACCCACACCCGCCACCGAGCTAAACTCTCACAATACTTAGATGAGCCTCTTTAATTTATCAACCATGTGAGTTGCTAAATGTTGTACCTTCATTTAATGTAACTATATTGCTACACTTAGAGGCGCCTTTCTTCTCTTTTTTTTTCCAATAAAAATCTTCTCTTTTATACTCAGTTGTGACATGACGCTACTTGTAGATCAAGACATCGCTTGTTTATCAAGTCAAAATGTAAAAAAAAAAAAACATTTCTTGTCTTGCAAAAAAACGCTCTCAAACCAAGTTACTCTCAATCCAAGGTTTTACTGTCTATGCAGTTTCACCCAAATATTTTCTTTTTTTTTTCTATGTGTGTGTTTTATAAATCACAGTTTCTATCATTTTCATGTACTTTTTCCATCTGAAGTACTTGGTTGATCCTGCCAATCACTTGTCTTCCTTGTTCTAAACTGACCACACAAAGCACAGAAGCTGGTCTGTGTTAGGCCTCTTGCACACAGTACTGATGTTTGAGTTTCTGCTTTTGTGGACGTAATTTTAGGTGTTTATTTTGCATGAATTTATGTGCGTATTTACACCTAGATACACATTTGCACTCACAATACCTTCCTAGGGAAAATGTATTCATTGTCATGCTCATATGAGCGTACCGGTGCAAAATACTGACAGGGAACGCATCTTTTCTTTTTTTTTTTATTATTTTGAAATACTTAGCGCTTGTTAACATGACTGTGTGCACAGGCACATTATTAGTAATTGTCTAAAATTTCATGCTGCATTGTGCAAGAGTGCTCAGTTTGCATCATTTGCCTGACAATTTAAAGTTACAGGACGTGTTACAGGACTGTGTGACCTGTAGTCAGTAGTATGTTCTGCCAACCCCCCCCCCCCCCCACCACCAAACCAATCACAGCCTGCCTTTGGTAGACATTCCCTCATCCCCTCCCAATCACAGCCTTCCTCTGGTAGACATTCCCTCATCCCCTCCCAATCACAGCCTGCCTCTGGTACACATTCCCTCATCCCCTCCCAATCACAGCCTGTCTCTTGTACACATTCCCCCATCCCCTCCCAATCACAGCCTTCCTCTGGTACACATTCCCCCACCCCCTCCCAATCACAGCCTGTCTCTTGTACACATTCCCTCATCCCCTCCCAATCACAGCCTGCCTCTGGTACACATTCCCCCATCCCCTCCCAATCACAGCCTGTCTCTTGTACACATTCCCCCATCCCCTCCCAATCACAGCCTTCCTCTGGTACACATTCCCTCATCCCCTCCCAATCACAGCCTTCCTCTGGTACACATTCCCTCATCCCCTCCCAATCACAGCCTGCCTCTGGCACACATTCCCTCATCCCCTCCCAATCACAGCCTGCCTCTGGTACACATTCCCTCATCCCCTCCCAATCACAGCCTGCCTCTGGTACACATTCCCTCATCCCCTCCCAATCACAGCCTGCCTCTGGCACACATTCCCTCATCCCCTCCCAATCACAGCCTGCCTCTGGTACACATTCCCCCATCCCCTCCCAATCACAGCCTTCCTCTGGTACACATTCCCTCATCCCCTCCCAATCACAGCCTGCCTCTGGCACACATTCCCTCATCCCCTCCCAATCACAGCCTGCCTCTGGCACACATTCCCTCATCCCCTCCCAATCACAGCCTGCCTCTGGTACACATTCCCTCATCCCCTCCGAATCACAGCCTGTCTCTTGTACACATTCCCCCATCCCCTCCCAATCACAGCCTGCCTCTGGTAGACATTCCCCCATCCCCTCCCAATCACAGCCTTCCTCTGGCACACATTCCCTCATCCCCTCCCAATCACAGCCTGCCTCTGGTAGACATTCCCCCATCCCCTCCCAATCACAGCCTGCCTCTGGCACACATTCCCTCATCCCCTCCCAATCACAGCCTGCCTCTGGTACACATTCCCTCATCCCCTCCCAATCACAGCCTGCCTCTTGTACACATTCCCTCATCCCCTCCTAATCACAGCCTGCCTCTTGAACACACCCCCTGCTCAGGCACAGTCTGCATCTTGCCCCAGGCTGTACAGACTATGTAGTACATACTGCTGTGTGTCTGCACAATGTCCTGTATCCCCCCCCCCCACTATCGGGAAGAAGAAGTACCATGGGATATGTAGTCCTTAGAAATTGAGGAGAGGCTGCAAAGCATGCCAGAAATACAGGTAGAACTCACAACATGAAAGAAGATTTTTTTTTCAAGTAAGCTAACCCAGGAGCCTGCATTCACTATACTGGTCTCCCACAGTACACAGAACATGGAAATGTAATTATTTTAAATATAAACTGCTAAATATCTTTTCTCATCAGCAGTATATAGCAGTATTGTGACTTCTATCAGTGTCTGGTTAAAGCTTGTAGAAGGAGTTCATTCTCATTGTCCTATGAGGCGGCAGGACTCCTGACCCTCTGTCTGGACAGTGCTGATTGGCCCTGTGCTGTTCACATGCACACTCCCAAGAAAAAAAAAAAAACAACTCTTTAGCAATACACACCAAACTGAGCATGTGCAGCCTTTCCCCTGGCTCTGTAAATATCAGGTTATTTTTTGGAGATAGTAAAAGAAGAGGAGGACAGGATCAAACAGACTTTATACACAATGCAAAGGATTAACTCCTTAGGTTCCACAGTGAGTATAACATGCATGCTTTACTGCTTTACTGCATATACAATATAAAAAAACCTCTAGCAATACACACCAAACTGAGCATGTGCAGCTTGCCCCCCAGGCTCTGTACCAGAGATGTATAGTAACTAAGTAGAACTACTTCACTACTGTACTTAAGTACCGAAAGGCGGTATCTGTACTTTCCTAGAGTAGATTTTTTTTCTCCTACTTCCACTTTTACTTCACTACATTTTTCAATGATTTCAATACTTCTACTTCGATATTTTTTTTTGTGCTGCATAGTTACTCATTACAATTATAAAAATTACCACTGCCAAGTAGATGGCAGGTTTCATGAAGCTCAAAACATGTGTATTATCAGCGCATACGAAAATAAATAATACTGTATGTATAAATAAAAGCTGCATTTGAAATAATAAAAAACAATATGATGTTCAAACTTTTGACTTCTTTCTTTAATAACTACATAACACAGTACTTGTACTTTTACTTTCAGTACTTGAGTAGCAAAATTTAAAAAAAAAACTACTTGCAATATTTAAGTACAAAAAATGTTGAATACTTTAGTACTTCTACTCAAGTCACTTTTTGATTGAGCACTTCCACTTCTACTCAGGTCACTTTTTGATCGAGCGCTTGTACTTTTACTCAAGTATGGGTTTCGAGTACTTTATACAACTCTGCTCTGTACTATCAAGAGATGGATTGGGACAGTGGAAGAAGACTGTCCTATGAGGCTGCAGGACCCCTGACCCTCTGTCTGGACAGTGCTGATTGGCCCTGTGCTAATAACATGCACCTTACCAGGAAAAGAAAAAAATCTTCAGCAATACACACCAAACTGAGCATGTGTAGAGTGACTCCAAAGGCTCTGTACTATCAAGAAATGGATAAGGGACAGTGGAAGAAGGGGAGGATCAGAGACAGGATCAAACAGCCTTTATACACAATGCGGAGGATTAACCACTTAGGTTCCACAGTGAGTATAACAAGCATGCTTTTCTGCATATACAGAATAATTGTACTGTAGTGGGTTTAGTAACACCTTAGATTGAAATGCCAATAATAAGTACTGTTATTGCAATGCCGATGTTATAAAAGGAAAGTGTATGGTGTGAACAGAGATTTTTTCCCTTTACAGCTTTCTATACAATGGCCTCCTATTAAAGCCACTATACAAGCAATTTTATTACTGTTCTGTACATTCTGTTTTGTAATCAGAATGTATCAGAGACTAAATGTATACTCCATACACAGAGAGGGATTTCAGATTATATACAATTTGAGTTATAAAAAGAAAAAAAAAAAATCTAGTATGCACATTAGTCTCCCCTTCCCCCAAAAATAATATGTTGCAGCTCACCAATCCTTCAATGCAATGGCTGTATTAATGTTCTTTTTTAGGCTTCATTTATGTGAAACCTTTATCTCAAAAGGAAAAAAATGTTGCTGTAATTGCGTATAAAATGTTAGATGGAGTTCAGCTCCAAAGCGGTAACAAACCTAAAAGCAAACATTTATTATTATGCAGCTTTACAATTTTTTTGACGTGAAAGCTGCATTCATTTTCTTTTGCAGGCTTTGTTTCCACAATTTTAAAAAAAAACCTTTTGATCTGGCCAGTGAGTCTGTTGTTTTTCAAAAGAACAAACTTCCTTGCAGATGTAGAGGTCAGAGGGATGAGACAAACCAGTTACCAATGACCCGCTTAATTTATTTATGTGAAACCTTTATCCCAAAAGGAACAAAAAAAAAAAAAAAAAAAAAACAGTTTGTTGTAGTTGATTATAAAGTATTAGTTGGACTTTGGCTTCAATTCAGTGTGTCTAAATCTGCTAGTACAGTGGTCCTCAACTCCGGTCCTCAGGGCCCACTAACAGGCCAGATTTTAACCAATTTACCACTGGAGGATTTTGCTTTCTTACGTCTGGGCCACTTTTTGCGATTCGGCGCTGTGCAAATTTAACTGACAATTACGCGGTCGTGCGATGCCGTACCCAAATGAAATTTACGTCCTTTTTTTCCACAAACAGAGCTTTCTTTTGCTGGTATTTGATCACCTGTGCGATTTTTACTTTTTGCGCTATAAACAAAAAAAGAGCGTTTATTTCGAAAAAATAACAATATTTTTAACATTTTTTTATAATAAATTCCCCACCAAAAAAATGTAAAAATCAATTTTTTTTAAATTTTTGGCCAATTTGTTTTCTGCTACCTATGTTTGGTAAAAAAAATCACAATAAGCGTATTTTGATTGGTTTGCGCAAAAGTTTTTGCGTTTACTAACTAAGGGAAAGATTTCTGTCATTTTTGGTGTTTTTTTTTTAACGAGTAATGGCGGCGATCTGCGATTTTTTTTTGTGGGACTGCGACATTGCGGCGGACCCTTGACTGACATTTTTGACACTTTTGGAGGTACCAGTGACATTTCTACAGTAATCAGTGCTATATATATATATGCACTGTTACTGTAAAAATGACACGGGCAGGGAAGGGGTTAATTTTATTGGAGAGGGAGGGCTTAATGTATGCCTGGTGCTTACTAACGTGTGTGGGGGGAGGTGACTGAGTGAGCCAGGGACAGATCGTATGTTCAGCTATGCTGAACCCTGCAATCTGACCCTGCCTGTCACTTAGGAGGTCCGCATACACAAGCAGGCAGATCTCCAAACTCGATTCCCCGACGATCGGGGAAGAGCAGAGGCGATTGCCGCCGCTCCTCCCCTGGCCCGACTCCCGCTGTGACTGAAAACAGCAGGAGCGCGCCTCCAGCGGCGCGCGAGCACCGCCTACAGGGGAAGGAGTCCAGCGACGTAGTACTACGTCGCTGGGCGATAGCGAGCCACATTGCCGCAGTAGCAGCAATGTGAGCAGACCTAAAGTGGTTAAAGTGGTTAAAGTGGTTAAGTATTACCCTGGGGAGATGCAGACTAGAGTACTGCAATCACTGAGCAGCAAATGATATCACCTGGGATGTAGTTCAGTTATCTTGCAAATCTGGCCTGTTAGTGGGCCCTGTAGGCCAGGGTAGTACATCTAACACCCTCCTCCCCCCTTAGATTGCAAATTCAGCACTCCAAATATGCCTCTGTGCTCCTTCATGCAGAGTGGAGACACTCTAATACAGGAGGTGTGTTATTGGCCAGATCATCAGGGGAAAAAAGAAGGAAAAAGGCCTAAAAATATATAAAAACTAAACTAATGCAGCCACCACAGCTAATGATTGGTAAGCTTCAATATATTACTGTAGCACCCTCCTAGGTAGGTGCAAGAAAAATGCATTAACCACTTAAGCCCCGGAAGATTTTACCCCCTTCCTGACCAGGGCCTATTTTGCGATTCGGCACTGCGTGACTTTAACGGACAATTGTGCGATTGTGCGATGCTGTACCCAAACGAAATTTACGTCCTTTTTTTCCCACAAACAGAGCTTTCTTTTGGTGGTATTTGATCACCTGTGCGATTTTTTGATCATGCGCTATAAACAAAGAAAGAGCGACAATTTTTCAAATATAACAATATTTTTCACATTTTTTTATATGAAATTCCCCCAAAAAATGTAAAAATCAAAATTTTTTAACATTTTTGGCCAATTTGTTTTCTGCTACATATGTTTGGTAAAAAAAAAAATCACAATAAGCGTATTTTGATTGGTTTGCGCAAAAGTTATCGCGTTTACTAACTAAGGGAAAGATTTTTGTCATTTTTATTTTGTTTAACAAGTAATTGCGGCGATCTGCAATTTTTTTTGCGGGACTGCGACATTGCGGTGGACAGATCGGACCCTTGACTGACATTTTTGGGAGTACCAGTGACATTACTGCAGTAATCAGTGCTAAAAATATGCACTTATTGTAAAAATGACACTGGCAGGGAAGGGGTTAACTTTATTGGAGAAGGAGGGGTTGAGTGTGTCCCTAGGGGCGTGTTTCTAACTGTGATTGGATGTGGCTGTTTGTGTAACAACAGAGAAATACGATCCTACATAGCAGGACGGTATGATCTCTGTTCTTACACAGGGGAGAATGACGGGCAGCTTTGTTTACATTAGCCGCCTGCCTTTCTCCCTCTCCACCCAGCGATCGGGAGTGACCGACGGACATCGGGTCCACCGGTCACATGCGCGGGGGGGTCCGCGAACGAGCGGGGGCGGAAACGCACCTCCTGTGGCGCGCGCTCGCCCCCTAGAGCCTCACAGGCTAGTGACGTACCCATACGTCACTTTGCCTGCGAGGGGCTGACGGCCGCCGTATATAGTCGTGCGGCAGTCGGCAAGTGGTTAAGTGGCTCTGCCTGCTTATCAGGGGAGCGTGATCTGTTAGTTCTTCCTGTCACATGTTTCCAGGTGTGATTTATTGGGTCTAAGGGTGTCTCCCCACTGTATCCAATAAGGGAGTGTGTTGGACAGTGGAGGAAACCTAACCAGTAGCACACCAGGGTTTATGGCTATCTCAGTGGGTGGGCATTCTTGCAATGCATCTTGAGATTGGTTATAAATCCAGAGGGAGCATGTGACAGGGTGTCTTTTGGCGGGAGCAAAGTCCCAAGAGGAGGTGGACGGCTGTCTCTCCTCCTGCAGGTGAGAGGAAGGTGGTTCAGGCAGTCGGCCTATTGAACCAGGTGCGGAGCTGAGCTGCAGAGAATCCAGAGAGCTGACCAGTGGAGCCGCTGGTGGAATATTTTGGGAAAAACAGTATCATGAGTACCAAGGGTCTGCCTGAGAGAGGAGACCACTCCAGAGAAGTTAGGGGATCAAGGAGCTAGCTCACACAGGAAGTGTGACAGTAAAGGGGGTGCCATGTAGTTGACCCTGAAGATTAGGAACAAAGGGGGTGCTATGAAGGGCCCTGAAGTTGTTCTGCAGTACAGTACAGATTACCTCAGGATGCTTATTTATTTCTACTTCACAGCCAAGGGCAAAGTGAGGCAGCGGCCTAGCCGTGACGAGCATTATTCAGCGTTACTCAGCAATTCTCAGCATCTTTCAAGTCGTCCCAGCCAATTGAGCATAGTTACATTAAGTTGGAGTATCCCACTCATTCCCTTCTCCTATCCATGTTCTAAATAAAATACAAAAACCAAAGCTACCGGACTGTTTCCTGACTGAACTAAAACACTTGGGAAAATGTTGAACTGTCATGTTGTTGCTAATGGTAACCCAGGGGAACCCGTAATCAGCAGCTCCCAAAAGAGTAGTGCTACATTACATTTTTGGTTTTGGGCTTAATACCGCTTTAACCACTAGCTGACCACTCACATGGAGCGTACTGCGGCAAAGTGGCTCGATTCCGTCCAGCGGCGTAGACCTACGTCGCTGGACTCCTCCCCTTGTGGGCGGCGCGCGCGCACCGCCGGAGGCTCGCTCTCACTGTATTCAGTCACAGCGGGAGTCGGGCCAGGGGAGGAGAGGTGGTGATCACCTCCGCTCTTCCCTGATCATCGGGGATCGAGTGTGGAGATCCGCCCGCTTGTGTAAACAAAGCAGGCGGATCTCCTATGTGACAGGCAGGGTCAGATTGCAGGGTTCAGCATAGCTGAACCTACGATCTGTCCCTGTGTCACACAGCCCCCTCCCCCCACACCTGTCAGTAAGCACCAGGCATACATTAACCCCTTGATCACCAATAAAGTTAACCCCTTCCCTGCCGGTGTCATTATCACAGTAACAGTGCATATTTATAGCACTGATTACTGCAGTAATGTCACTGGAACCCCCAAAAGTGTCAAAAACGTCAGTCAAGGGTCCTATCTGTCCGCCGCAATGTCACAGTCCCGCAAAAAAAATCGCAGATCACCGCCATTACGCGTTAAAAAAAAAAAACACCAAAAATGACAGAAATCTTTCCCTTTGTTAGTAAACGCAATAACTTTTGCGCAAACCAATCAAAATACGCTTATTGCGATTTTTTTTACCAAACATATGTAGCATAAAACAAATTGGCCAAAAATTAAAAAAAACTTGATTTTTACATTTTTTTGGGGGGGAATTTCATATAAAAAAATGCTAAAAATATTGTTATTTTTTCAAAATAAACGCTCTTTTTTTGTTTATAGCGCAAAAAGTAAAAATCGCACTGGTGATCAAATACCTCCAAAAGAAAGCTCTGTTTGTGGGAAAAAAAGGACGTAAATTTTGTTTGGGTACGGCGTCGCACGACCGCGCAATTGTCAGTTAAAGTCGCACAGCGCCGAATCGCAAAAAGTGGCCTGGACGGAAGACAGCAAAATCCTCCGGTGGTAAAGTGGTTAAAACAATGTATGGGCATAATTGTCCATATCAGACACAATTAAAATAACAAACACGTGAAGTCGCATAGTAGAAATACTTCCCAACAAGGGAGAGCTGATAGCCTGTATAAGAAGATGACGTAAGGGTATCAGGTGGAGCACGGTCTAAGGGTCCCCAGCAAGCCGACGTGTTTCGCACAAGGCTTCCTCAGGGCCAGAGAGACCAGGACAGACCGATATTTCTGATGCGACTCAGGTAATGGCAGGCAAGGCAGAACGCAAAAAAGGTGTCCATTACATTACATTTTTGGTTTTGGGCTTAATACTGCTTTCATTTCTTATACAAGTCCATCTAAATCTGCTACTTAGACAGTGATGGTGAACCTTGGCACCCCAGATGTTTTGAAACTACATTTCCCAAGATGCTCAACTACACTGCAAAATGCATGAGCATCATGGGAAATGTAGTTCCAAAACATCTGGGGTGCCAAGGTTGGCCATCACTGCGCTAGTACATCCAACCAACTTTACCCTCTCCCCAGACTGGCAATGCCCCTGTCCAAGGGTATCTCCATTGGTCCTCCATCCAGAGTGGGGCAATCCAATACATGCGGTGTGTTACTGACCAGATCACCAGGTGAAAACAGAGGGCAAAAACCTAAAAAAAGAAAGAAGAAAACTGGTGCAGCCACCACATCTAATGACTGGTAAGCTGCAATATATGACAGTTTTGTTTTTAGCATTAAATATGCTTTACATACTGCATAGCCCCCATGTCAAACTGAATGCAGTGCATTTACTGAGTGCTTGAGAACTATAGAAATACCAGTTCAGCATAAGACGCAGAGACATTTGGTATTCCAGTCCCTTTGGCCCATTCATTCAGTGTAACAGAAAAAAAAAACATTCAGAGGCTGAATTAGCGCAAACCTGAAAAGAGTTGTTTCTCGCTGGCCAAGAACTGACTTGTAAGTGCATTATAACTTCTTTCCTATGTCAGCATTTGTTAGCATTAATCCTTGGTGGATTCAAGTGTTGGATGTGTAGTGTGTTAAAATAATCAATGGCGGTATACAATTTTCTCTTCAGTGTTTAGGTAAACCAATTCTATCCTCTGCTTTGACTTGTCACTAAACCCACAACAGTAAAATCAGTCTGTATATGCAGTAAAGCATGCTTGGTATACTCACTATGGAATCTAAAGGGTTAATCCTCCACATTGTGTAAAAAGGCTGTTTGATCCTGTATCTGATCCTCCCCTTCTTCCACTGTCCCCAATCCATCTCCTAATAGTACAGAGCCCTTTGGAGTTACTCTGCACATACTCAGTTTGGTGTGTATTGCTAGAGATTTTTCTTTTTTTCTTGGGAGGGTGCATGTGATCAGCACAGGGCCAATCAGCACTGTCCAGACAGAGGGTCAGGGGTCATGCAGCCTCATAGGACAGTCAGAGTAGACTGAAAACCCCCCCTACAAGCTTTAACCAGACACTGATAGAAGTCACAAGACTGCTATATACTGCTGATGAGAAAAGGTATTTAGCCGTTTGTATTTACTAAAATAATTGGATTTCCATGTTCTGCGTACTGTGGGAGAGCAGATATAGTGACTGCAGGCTCCTGGGTTTAGTAACACTTTAAAGAGGAACATAACCAGGTGAAGTTTGGCTTTATGTCTTCCTCCCTTTTCCTCTACTACATCTGGCACATTAAACATTTTAGGGGGAGCAGGTACCTCGTTTTAATAGGTGCCCGCTCTCACTACCACTTGGATTGCCTAGGCCTACCAATACGTGAATACAAGCATAGAAAGAAAGGCTCACAAAGCCACACAATAAGTAGCAAGTACGCTTCCCAACAAGCCACCAGGAGTGTGTCCACCCACCAAGGTGCAGCTGACGCGTTTCAAGGGCACTGCCCTCTTACTCAGTGCTGAGGAAGAGGCCAGCACCCTTGAAACGTGTTAGCTGCGCCTTGGTGGATGGACGCACTCCCGGTGGCTTGTTGGGAAGTGTACATGCTATTTATTGTGAGTATATTTGGAATTGTTTTTATTTGATTTATTGAAGAGTCACGCAGTATTGCACTAGACTGGTGCACTTTCTTCCTATGCTTGTGTAGCACTGCCCCCATGGAAGCTGCTTAGATTGGATCCCCTGGGTTACCCGTAGCAACAGACAATTGAACTTATAGCTTTAAGTCCTCAGCTCAGTCAATGAACAGTCCGGGGGATTTGGTTTTTTGTACTTTCTTTTGGAACTGGGATGGGAGAAGGGATGAGTGGGATACTCCAACTAGCAACTATGCAAAACTTGAGGACATCTATCTGTGGTGTGTGCGGCAAGGCCGCTGCTTCACTTTGCCACTGAGGTGAAGATTTAAATGATGGACTGTACTTTAAGCTTCTCTTCAGGGTCTATCTTGGCACCCCTCTTTCTGAACCACTGTGTGTGCTGGCTTTTGTCCACTGATTCTCCCTGGAATGGTCCCCTTCCTGGGCAGACCCCTGGCAAGCTCCCTGGTACTCATGGATACTGTTTTTCGCAGGAATCTCTGCCACTGCTCCACTGTCAGTTTCCACAGGACCGCACAGCTCAGTCCCACACTTCTGGTCCACTAGGCTGACTGCCTGTGACTACTTCCTCTCTGACAGGAGGAGAGACAGCTATCACTCTCCTCCTGGAACCTGGAAGACATCCTGTCACATGTGCCCTTGGCTTTTATGACCACTCCCAGAATGCACCACTGCCGTGCCCTCCCACTGGGACAGCCACAAAAGCCTGTGTGTCACTGGCTGGGTTTCCTCCACTGTCCAACAGGCTTCCCTATTGGATACAGTGGGGACACTCCCTCAGATCAAGTGAATCACACCTGGACACATGTAACAGCCAAGACTGGAAAAACCGCTCCCTGATAAGCAGGAAAGCAATTAAATGCTTTTACCTAGCACCTGTCTAGGAGGGTGCTACACTTGCATTCTAGTATTAGTTTTCCATGAATGGAAGAAGGCCCTTCCAGTGTGTGACATTGAGTTAGTTATTGGTGGCTACCTATTTATACACTTTTGGCACTTTTCCACTGCAAGTACCGGCTTGGCTCTACTCGGCCCTGCTTGGCCCTGCTTGCTTTTCCACTGCTGGTACCGCATGGTACGGTGTTGGAACGGTTCGGTACGGTATGATTTGCTTTTCCACTAAAGTAGTACTAAAGTTCAGTGGGTGGGATAACAACGATTCTCTGACCAATCAGTGGCTAGTAGTGACTGCATGCAAAGGATTGTGGGATATGCTACCGGTATGGTACCTCTTGGAACCACAATCGAGGTGGTACTGTTTTTGAGAGCCGTACCGTTCGGTTCCATGCAGTGGAAAAGCGCCGCCGCACCGTACCGAACCGTTCCTACACCGTACCATGCGGTACCAGCAGTGGAAAAGCACAAAAGCGAGCCGAACCGTTCGGTTCCATGCAGTGGAAAAGCGCCATTATACATCTACATTGTTAAAATTCTCTGAGCCTTTGTGTGGACTATAGTGTCTGGAGGGTTCTTTTTTCCGGTAATGCTGGCAAAATTTTTTGTTTTTTTTGCTATCAATATGTGTAAGTTAATACAAAAAAAGGTATGCCCACTTTTGTACTACTTCCATTTGCATTACTGTAGGTACAACCCCCATTCGCCTAAATTCAGACAGTAATTGTAATTCCCAATTTAATGACATAGATTTCCTACACATTCAGCCACTGCAACCTAACATTTCTCTTTTCCACCATTGATCCTTTCTGCTGAAAGAGAAGAACAGTCTTTATATCAGTCCTCTGAGTTCCAGCCATGGAATCTGGAGCCTGGTGACAGCTCTTGGAATGCCACATGTTTCATCATTAGTATGACATTCTGGATGTCCCAGGTTTCAGAGCTGGTGTTTTCATCATGAATCAATCAATTACACTTGTCAGCTTAGAAATGAGTCATATTGTCTATCATCTGATCTGTGCGCCCTCCCAACCCAGCTGGCTTCCCATTTGTGTCACTCGTATAGCTGGTTGTGTTTGTGTGACAGCATTTGGAGAGCAAAGGTAGTCCTATTAGAGGTGCATCCCCTGGGCTGAGGCCCTGTTCTTGGAAACATTCACACTTTGTTTAACACAACATTACCCGCCACACAACTGATCAATTAACTTCTAACGCTTAATTGGATCTGAAGTATGTACTTGAAAACTCATTTACAAACCGGTACTTCTTGGCTCTCTTCTTCCCGGCTCATTGGCTTGGACTACCAAACTTTAGTAAATCTTTTCAATCTGTATAACGTGACTAATGAACTTTGGTTTAGCTATAGCACAAATCTGGACATATAGTTTGATGTGATGCCAAATTTACACGCAAGTGATCTACACTGAAATGGTTCCTCCAGTAGGGTTAACACTTCGAGAAATGGATAGCAGCACTGCAGTAGATACCAGTGGGCTCAATTTCGTATTACATTTTTTTTTAACTCCTTTATGTAACCACTGATCCGATTTGTAAAGAGAATATTGAACTTGTCTCATCTCCCCAACTGAGCCTTCAGTCTAATGTCTCCATTACAAACATGCACACAATAGGACCACTTTTTATATAATTATTGGAGGAAACGGATGCAAGCACATAAATACATAAATGCAGATAGATTATTTGGTGGCAATCCAATCCAAAACTTTAGAACTACTAAACCTGAGTTTTAAAGCTAAACTCCAGGAATTAAACTAACACTATCTTTGCAGTGGAGCCCCCTGCACTGCAATCAGAGGGAAAACTAAAACCTTCAGGGCCCCGATGCAAGAAACCATGAAGGGCCCCCAGACCCCTGGCCGGGGCCATTCCCCTCAAGCCTAGGGCTCTTCCCACTGATTCTGGGGCCCTTTAATCTTGTTGCGGGGCCCTTTATTACAGTCCTGTAGAAGAACCCTTTCACAAGTTCTGCAGTGGGCCCCCTTCCTGCCATTTTGGGGCCTCCCCACGGTGGTGGAATGCCAGGGCCCGGTCGCAAGTGTGACCTTAGTGATCCTGGAAGTTCACCCACTGGTGTCAGTAGATTTTATTTTTTTGTATTTTAATTGTATTATTTTTTATCATTTTATTTTACTTTTTCACAATGTCACTGACTATGACTCTGTCCATTCAGAAAAGGAAGGGGCTGGTAAATTACATATTTACTGACCCCTTCCTGGTTCTCTATTGTGACACATCCCAGTGGGGGGAGGGGGGAGCACAGTGGAGGGGCCCAGAGACATCAGAACACAAGTGAACTGGATAAGAGGAGTGGTGGGGGCAGCCTACAGAGGAACCAATCTCCTCCATTTTCCTCCTGCAGATACAGGAGGAAAAAGTAGGAAAGTGATTTCTCAACTTGCTGCCCCCGCCGCCCCTCCTATCCAGGTGTACAGGGGAGCCGCACAGGCCCCCTGGAGCATGGGGCCCAGTTGCAATTGCAACCCCTGTAGTTACGCCCCTAACTGCAATGCTCATTTAGTCTAGGGATGCAGAGATAAGGTGGAATACTTAATAAAACAGGTGTGTACTATCCCGCGCTCCCTAACCTAATGTGTCCCTCACGTCTAACTTGTGTCTGATGGCTGCAACCGAATAATTGTCTTCCCACAACTGCAAATTAAATAAAATAAAAAATGTTGGCGACACCTATCCGTGTGCAATCCAATTAATGTTACATTAAATGGATTGCACACGGATAGGCGCAGCCAACATTTTTGATTTTAAGGTGTAATACCTTATTCATGGCTCTAGCAGGCTCCCTCCATGCAACCTGTCCAGTGCTGCCACTCCTCTAAGGCACTTCAAGACCCAGTTGCAAGCTCCCCTCCTCATGAACAATGTAGAGCTAATAGCCCTGTGCTGTACATGATGATACAGAGGGACCAGCAGCCCATCCAAGGACTGCAACTTTGGACAGAAGAGAACAGTGCTGGAGCATGAAATAATGTAAATATTAATCCTTATCTTTGCACCTTGCAACTAAAGAAGCAAAATGGGGAGGCCCCACTGTAATGATGGAGTTTGTCCAATTCCCAAAGTTTAGCATTACCCACTTGTAGTCATCCTGGTGTCCCAATCCAAGCAAAAGCTGATGCTATCAAAAGTAGACAAGAAAACAGTTATCATGAATAATGGAGTAGGACTAGGGTAGCAGCAGACACAACCTCAACCTGACCATGGCCCCAGTTGGGCATGACTACCTTCCATGCACAGAGCAGTCCACATGCTTCTCTTCTCTGGTCCCTCGGTGGCGCTCTTGGCCCCTCCCTCCTGTTAAGTGCCCCAGAGCAAGCAGCTTGCAATGGGGGCACCCAACAGGCTTGGTCAGGAGCTGCGGCTCTGCGTGTCCATTCACACACAGAGCTGCAACTCGGCCCCTCCCCCTTTTCTCTCCTCATTGGCTCACTGGTTGTGGTTGACATCAGCGGGAGCCAATGGCCCATGCTGCTGTCTCAGCCAATTAGGAGGGAGAGTCCCCAAAGAACCAAGGCTCTTGTGCACATTGCTGGATCTAGATGGGGCTCAGGTAACTATTAGGGGGGGGCTGGGGGTGCTGCAGCACAGAGAAGTTTTTTTACCTTCATGTATAGAATTCATGAAAGTAAAAAACCTTGAGCCTTTAATGTAGAATACTTTGCATGGAAATGTGTTTGTCGTGTCCTCCACTGCACATGGAAGCTGCTTATGGCTTGCACAGAGTGTAGTAACACTTTCCAATGTGCTTGCTCACATTATATGAAAGAACCTGGGAATGGCAGTAATGTGTGGGGGGAACGCATTTGTGATAAAACATTCTAGATAATAAATTCTAGATAATACAGAGGTCAGTGTGGGTTAGAGAACGAATAATCATTGATCATGGGTGAAGCATACGATATCCATGAGAAAATGGACTTGCATGTCTGCCCTTCCTCTCTCTCGGGCTGTTACATCCCAGAGCTCATCTCTCATCTTTATCATTTGTAGTAGAAGTGACCCTAGAGAGCTTGTGTGCATGATAGTCCATGGCTGATCTCTTCTATCTACAAATGTACAGAAATGCTTCTGGGAAACCTATTTTTTTATTGCAATGAGTGATCTGTCTCATAGTCACTATGGGCATTTTCAAATGTTTTTCTGGTCAATCCAATATTTTACAAATGGTCGGTAATAAGATAATTAGAGAGATTGGAGAATTGTTTGTGCAGCTCTCACTCCTTTGTTTGCCAAAACAAGACTATTTATGAGACTAGAGTTCAAGAGGAGAGACTGGCCATAAAGACCCTGGGGGTTTAAATGGAACAGTTATAGCACTTTGTTGGTAGTATGGCCCCTTTAACTAGCCTTCATTATCAGTATCATATTCACGCAGAAGAAATAGGCAAGCGTAAGTATCTGAGCGACTTTGACGACTGGGTCAAAGCAACTCCAGAACTGCAGCTCTTGTGGGATGTTTCCAGTCTGCATTGGTCAGGACCTACCACGAGTAGTCCAGGGAAGGAAAACTGGTGAATTGGCGACAGGGTCATTGATGCACATGGGGAATAAAGGCTGGCCCATGTAGTCCAATCTAATAGAAGAGCTACTGGAGCTCAAATTGCTGAAAAAGTTATTGCTGGTTCTGATAGAAAGGTGTCAGAACACACAGAGCATCACACTTTGTTGTGTATGGGCCTATGTAGTCGCAGACCGGTCAGGGTGCTAATGCTGACACATGTCCACAGTGAAAAGCACCTACAATGGTCACATGAGCATCAGAACTGGACTGCAAAGCAATGGAAGAAGGTGGCCTGCTCTGATGAATCTCGTTTTATTTTACATCATGTTAACGGCCGGGTGTTTGTGTGTTGCTTACCTTGGGAAGAGATAGCACCAGGATGCATTATGGGAAGAAGGCAAGCCGGCAGAGGCAGTGCGATGCTTTGGGAAACGTTCTGCTGGGAAACTTTGGGTCCTGCCATTCGTGTGGCTGTTACATTGGAGTCCATGCTTCAATGGGTTAGGGCTGTTTTGGCAGCAAAATCGGGACCTACTCAATATTTGGTGAGTGGTCATAATTGAATGGTGTATAATTGAATAGTATATGTATATATATATATATATATATATATATATATATATATATATATATAAAGTGTATACCAACATTCTATATATTTTTTATAAATATATATAATTTTCTAGTTCTCCTTGTGCTTTAGGTTATAACTACATTTGCCATATAGCACATAGTCCACAGACCCTGAGTATGAAAGGTAAGTGTGCGTGTGTACTTGTGTAGGAAATTCTCTACCCAAAGCACATTCAAACACACACAGTACAAATAGAAAAACACTAAAAGCATGACTCTGAGGAAGTCACGTAGGCATGTGATGTAATGAGTAGGACGGACCTGGATGACATCACTTCCGGTCTGGAGCCGAAACCAGAGGTGTGTGTTTTCAGTGCTGGTAATGAGTCTGTGACTCAAAACAAATACGTTAATGTGCTACTGTATATTGTTGATTAGGCTTTTCAATTATTAATAAATGGTACTGTACTATTGCAGGTCTCTTCCTTTATGAGCATTTACAATCAGATGAATAGAAAAAATGACGATGTGTCAAAGAGAACCTGTTGGAGAGTTAAATGGAACCTACCCACCTTTATGTACTTGTGACAGTACTTACCATCGCTGGAAGTACTGTCACAAGTACACAGGAAGAACCTGTTGGAGAGTTAAATGGAACCTACCCACCTTTATGTACTTGTGACAGTACTTACCATCGCTGGAAGTGAAAAACAGGTAAGTAATGGATACTGAGAATATGGTTTGGATTACTTCAAATTTATCAATCAAATATCTCAAGAAACATAGGAAGACTGCTTCACACAGTCAGACTCATAGCAGATGCTAATATCATCAGCTCAACCACCTGTTTTCCCACAGATTGTTGAATATGCTGATTTTCTCACCCTTTATCTACAATGGGTTCTGTGTTTACACTTATGATAATGTGCATTGTATTTCATGAGATCGAGGACGGCAGTCTGCTAGTTAATTGGCTCAGGTTCATTGAATCACTGTCATCTGTTAGTTGCTGAGTGTAAATAGTATACTGTTTGTGTTGGTTGTTCCTTAGATATGTTAATTATAACATGCCCGTTGTGAGCTTGGCGCATTCTCTGAAACGCGACATGTCATCCTTTCGGTCCCAGTGATGTCACGAGGCGCACGCTGCATTCCAGCTTGGTTTCCAGAAACAGCTGAACCCGGAAGATGCACAGCCGGCCTCTCCGTCTCCGGGCTTCATCTCCAGGCTGCAACTACCCCAACATCTCCTGACGCTGGACACTACAGCCATCCCTGCGGACCACCGGACCGATCCTGAGCCTTTGATTACTTATCCCCTGTGAGTTATGACTATTGTGTGATTCCTTGGAATAAATAACACTGCACTTAGAGGCACTCCACTTTTTTCTTCATATGCTTTCACCCACAGAGCTGACTTCCCTGTGCTGTGGAGCTGGCCCTTACTGCAGTCCAATATACGATTTCTACAGGCACACTGTCTCTTCTCCAGGACTTTTATATATTACTATGGACTGGAACATCTCCCATGATTGTTTTATATTTTATATCAGACAATTTTATTCCATGATTTATTCTAATCATTGTTAATATATTGGCTACATCTGCCCCCTACAGAGGCATCCCAGAACACTTGCTTTTTTTCCACTATAATTTCATCTGCATAGGATAATGTAATCAGACACGTGACCTGGTGGGATCATTTGATCAGGAGGGGGATGTCCTCATGTGTGTATAAATTATTGAGTTCAATAAAAAAGAAGGTTCCAGAACTTATACAAGCTAAGTTGTCGGCTAGTTTTGTATGTAGGGTGGCTAGAATATCTGATATTTATGTTCAAGACTGGAGGAAGCCATATACTGACAGAGGCCCACAAACACAGTGTGGGTCGCGGTTCCGTTACAGTACTGAAGTGTAAATCACCAGAAGGTTGGATAAGTTGTATATTGACCTGTATACTTATAAGGGTCCACTGTCCAGGTGAGCGAGTATTCTTACTGGTGGTGGAGCACTGCGCGTTTTTCTGGTGAAGCACAGAGTTTAATAAGCAAGCAAGAGGATTGCAGATGAACTTTTATGATTGGACGGTTATTTATTTATGCTTTTGTGAACAGTTAAATGTGCACATTTTTTATATTGCAATGTATGCTGTTATGCATATTTAGGTATATATCTGTGTATAAAATAAGACACTTCATATATGTTGCAGGGTAGCGCAACACTGTTTAAATAGTAATTAAAAGCATAACGCATCAAAATGCAGTATAAGACATTAGACAATGCCCTTTAAAATACATGCAAGTGCAGAAGCGTAAAGAGCCCCATATGCCCGATTCAGAATAATATCTTATTAACTAAACCCTTGATCTATGCAATACATCCCAAGAAAAACAAAACTATAATATTTTACTATATTTTCTCAAAGCATGTGCAATATAATATGGTTATAAATATTAAAAAAAAGAAAACATGAAATGAAAATATCCTTCCTGCCTGCACAGTGAAGGTTGATTACTGAATTTTATTTGCTTCTTATAATTATATGTTTTTGGCAAAGATAAACTCCAGGAGTGAAGCGTCTGTATGGGCTTAATTAGTCCCCCTGCACTCAAGATGATTTTTTACTAGATTAGAGAAAAATACAGTAGCATTATCACAAACAGATCTGTAACTGGAGCTTCTATCTAACACGCTGCATAGAAGAAGCCAGATACGGCTCAACTGGCCTTCTGCATTATTTTGTTCCTGCGCTGTGCGCTGCCCTCTAGTGGACATTTTCAGATTCACAGGTTTTCTTTTTTTCTCAGAAAAACTAGCTTTTAGTATTACAAGCACATCTTAAATTCACTGAGATTCAAGCACAAACATGTATGACCTTATGTACTGAACTGTATTTTTTTTTTATTTTATTACAGCCATAAATAGTTTCTCCAATAATAAAAGCTTCAGCAAGGCCAACACATTCAAAATATTGTCTATTGCAAAAGATTAAGATCTGCTTGGTGTAAATAAAAGCACAAGGGCCTTTTAGATTAGCTAGTAGCAGCATCCAAATCCTTGAAAACGTTATAAACATAAGAGGCTGGTTGACTAATTAAAAAATATATACATTGATTGCAGTAGGCAATAAAGCAATGTTGAATGTAATCTGCTTTTGATTGCCGCGCTGTACTATGGCGTTGGCAATTTGGGTAAATAAATACAATGATGGGCAAAGATTGAATGTTCTTAAAACACATTTATTATAGAAGCTTTGTTTGCTTATGACTATATATTAAAGCAGAACTAAACTCTTTCAATCAGCATTATTTTATTTTATTTATTTTTATTCTTAGTAAATCGATAGGAAGATATATTATATTTATTTGTCTTTTAGATTGTAAGCTCTAACGAGCAGGGCCCTCTGATTCCTTTTGTTCCAAATTGTAGTGTAACTGTAATGTCTGCCCTCATTTTGTTAAACGCTGCACAAACTGTTGGCGCTTTATAAATCCTGTATAATAATAATAATAATAATAATTTGTTTTAAACTTTTTTCATTTCTTTAATTGCTTCCTGGTTTCTGGCCTAGGCCAAAATGATATCATACATCCCAGGAGTCTTCAGGAGGGTAAGATGGGTTTTCTCAGCTAAGCACACCTCCCCGCCTGCATGCCTGAGCTAAGGGCAGATGGATCCCCCGAAGTAAATGCTACATGAATCATCTTACCTTACTCAAGATGGCTGTGGCTAAAAAATGCCAGGGGTGTTTTTCAAAGTGATTTCTCAACCAAACAAAGCGCGGAGACATGGACGAATGGGGGAGTTTACTTTGGATATTAAAAATGTATTGTTTTCTGTTTGTGGCGCTCAGATGTAGTTTTGTTCCACTTTAAAGGGAGTTTATAATTAAAATGTCCTTTTTTTATTGGAAAAGGTTTAGAACCTCTGGCAGTTATTTACTGCTGTCTCACCCCCCTAGATAAAACCACTGCCCCTTGGATAAGAAATTATAGAAATCTTCCCGACATGTACACAATTAGCAAAAATTATCTGACAAAACTCCTATCCTTACTTTATCCACCAACATGCATTTTTTTTTTATAGCTACCTATACACCCCTTCGACAGATTTCCCCTAAACATCTCTTCTAGTGATCGGTGTCTTTGGAATAGAAAGTTTAAGAACAATTATAGGTATGGCAACTTTTTCATAGTTACATTTCATAGACCACCTAGGTTTTTAGGACCCCAAAGAGACCTGCAGTGTGCCTGCGTATCGGCGCATGTGCGGGTCCTAATTTCAAGATGGCATCCTAGGGGCAGAGTGGAACAAAGGAACCCCCCACACACTCATATGGACATACTCCAGAGTGCCCCCTTAGTGCCTCCAGAGTGCCCCCTTAGTGCCTCCAAAGTGCACCCTTAGTACTACTGTACTGTACACTCTGGGGGCATTAAGGGGGCACTCTGGAGGATGTAAAGGGGCACTTTGGAGGCACTAAGGGGGCACTCTGGAGTATGTCCATATGAGTGTGTGGGGGGGATCCCTTGGTTCGCTCTGCCTCCAGAGTGCCCCCTTAGTGCCTTCAGAGTGCCCCCTTACATCCTCAAAAGTGCACCCTTAGTACTACTGTACTGTACACTCTAAAGGCATTAAGGGGGCACTCTGGAGGATGTAAAAGGGCACTCTGGAGGCACTAAGGGGGCACTTTGGAGTATGTCCATATGAGTGTGTGTGGGGGGTATCCCTTGTTTCGCTCTGCCTCCAGAGTGCCCCCTTAGTGCCTCCAGAGTGCCCCCTTACATCCTCAAAAGTGCACCCTTAATACTACTGTACTGTACACTCTAAAGGTATTAAGGGGGCACTCTGAAGGATGTAAAGGGGCACTCTGGAGGCACTAAGGGGGCACTCTGGAGTATGTCCATATGTGTGTGTGGGGGGCAATCCCTTGTTTCGCTCTGCCTCCAGAGTGCCCCCATAGTGCCTCCAGAGTGCCCCTTTACATCCTCAAAAGTGCACCCTTAGTACTACTGTACTGTACACTCTGAAGGCATTAAGGGGGCCCTCTGGAGGATGTAGAGCTGCACTCTGGAGGCCCTAAGATGGCTCTCTGGAGGCACCCTTTAGTGCCCCTTTAGTGCCTCTAGAGCAGGGATCCTCAAACTACGGCCCTCCAGCTGTTGCCAAACTACACATCCCATGAGGCATTGTAAAACTCTGACATCCACAGGCATGACCAGGCATGATGGAAATTGTAGTTCCTGAACAACTGGAGGGCCATAGTTTGAAGACCCCTGCTCTAGAGTGTCCCCATACATCCTTTTCCAAAGTGCCCCCTAAGTTATTATCCCCTCAGTGCCTCCTTACACATACCTTCCCAGCTTGGCAAAGAATTATGAGTGGTTGGCGAGAAAACACATTGGAATAAAAAAAAATCATTGTCAGTGATTCAGAACTGCACATACAAAGTCCCGGAGCCTGCTGATTAGTGAACTGCCGAGCTCGGCCTCAACTTGTGTGAACTGAAGTCACATCTCACTGCCCAATCAGAGCCAAGGAGCTCTCTAATCAGCTGGCTTTGGAATTGCGCATGCGCAGTTCAGAGTCGCAGACAAGGAGATTATTTACGGCCACTTTTCCCCTGTCCTCGGACAGGAAAAAAGTGCCTGTGTTTTAAAAGCCCTCCATAAATTCACAGTTGGCAAAATTGGCATAGACGTGCCCCAGGGACCTAAATTGAATCAAATTTGTTGGTATAGTCAACTACCCAGAAGTTCTCTGCTCCTGTTAAAGTGATCAGTTATTCATCTATTATTGCAAACCAGATTGCAGATTGATGATTTGTAGAGTTTATTGTGTTTATTACGCATTCATAGCAAAACCCATAACCACTATAGAAAGCTGAATAGACAATATCAGCACTAACCTACTGCTATGAAAAGCTTTTTTTTTTCATTCTCCTTTAGACAAAGGCATATTCACCAAGAAAAATGTTGAATTTGACAATATCTTGGACCGTGCCCATTTTGAAGATCATGGTTAGATGTTTTTATGACTATTCCATTGTATTATTTTTATTACTAGCGGAAAGTATTTAACTCTTTCCCATGTGTCCCGTTCACTACATATAGCAAGTTCATCCCTTAGCTCATCTTCATGGTTACAGTTCCTATTAAGTTAAATCCACAGAAATGGTCTCAAAGACATTTTTATGTAATACACATCAGCCATAGATTGTTTTACAGTCGACAAAATGCTACACGTCAATTATTAGCCATTTATAACAGCACCCACTAACTACTGTTACTCCCTATGGGATTTCTCCTATCTGAGCCTACCATACAGGAATGTGCACTCAACCACAATAAACCTATCAATTGTTATTACATACAGCCAGCTTTGCATCTGTTTAAGCTGTAATTAGGAAATACCTACATAAATTAAATTCTTTTTTAATTGCCTGGCTATGCAGATTCTCAGCAGCAGGTTTTCCTCTGAATGCTGTGTTAATTCCAGACCTTTTTGTGTAGGCGGCATTTTAAAAAGAAATCTTCCCAACATTTTTTTTTTCTTTTTTTGCTTCTCTTTAGTTTAGAGAATAAGGGAAGTATTCTCTTATCATCTCTCCCATCCCCCACCACCTTTGTGGACTGGTATTATTTCATTTATTCTCCTAAATCGGCTCACTCATCATGAGACAATACTGCTGCTCATTGGCCGTAACAAAAAATTGTGACAGCAGAAGAATGGGAAGGGTGACAGACGGGGAGGAAGCGTGGAGGACAAAGGAGATATAGAGAGTGGATGGATGAGAAAAGACAATCCATGAGATGGGAAAAAAACAATAATGTGTTAAACAGGACTGCTTAAAATAGTTAGAAAATTCTACAATGACTTTGCTGTGTCACCAGGGCCCTTTGCTTACACTGAAGGATTATGGAACCATGGTGACATCACCTGCAATACTGTAGTGACATCACCATTTGATTTCTAGAGACAATTGAGTGACATTATTTCTAAGGATTAACCAAATCTACTGTTCTTGGGTTCCTCAATCAAATCTAATGTTCTTCAGTTCCTTCATAAAATCTACTGTTTTGGGTTTCTTTATCAAATCTACTGTTCTTGGGTTCCTTCATCAGATTTAATGTTGTTGGGTTCCTTTACAAAATCTACTGTTGTTGGGTTCCTTCATCAGATCTACTGTTCTTAGGTTCCTTTACCACATCTACTGTTCTTGGGTTTCTTTACCAAATCTACTATTCTTGTTTTTTTTTTTTTTTTTTTTACCAAATCTATTATTCTTGGGTTCCTTTACCAAATATACTGTTCTTGGATTCCTTTAGCAAATCTCCTGTTCTTGGGTTCCTTTACCAAATCTATTGTTCTTGGGTTTCTTTACAAAATATTTTGTCCTTTTGTTCCTTTACAAAATCTACTGTCCTTGGGTTCCTTTTATAAATATAATGTTCTTGAGTTCCTTTAACAAATCTACTGTTCTTGGGTTCCTCAATCAAATCTAATGTTCTTGAGTTCTTTCATAAAATCTACTGTTTTGGGTTTCTTTATCAAATCTAATGTTCTTGGGTTCCTTCATCAGATTTAATGTTGTTGGGTTCCTTTACAAAATCTACTGTTGTTGGGTTCCTTCATCAGATCTACTGTTCTTAGGTTCCTTTACCACATCTACTGTTCTTGGGTTTCTTTACCAAATCTACTATTCTTGTTTTTTTTTTTTTTTTTACCAAATCTATTATTCTTGGGTTCCTTTACCAAATCTATTGTTCTTGGGTTCCTTTACCAAATCTACTGTTTTTGTGTTTCTTTACCAAATCTACTGTTCTTGGATTCCTTTAGCAAATCTCCTGTTCTGGGTTTCTTTACCAAATCTACTGTTCTTGGGTTCCTTTACCAAATCTATTGTTCTTGGGTTCCTTTACCAAATCTATTGTTCTTGGGTTTCTTTACAAAATATTTTGTTCTTTTGTTCCTTTACAAAATCTACTGTCCTTGGGTTCCTTTTATAAATATAATGTTCTTGAGTTCCTTTAACAAATCTACTGTTCTTGGGTTCCTCAATCAAATCTAATGTTCTTGAGTTCTTTCATAAAATCTACTGTTTTGGGTTTCTTTATCAAATCTACTGTTCTTGAGTTCCTTCATCAGATTTAATGTTGTTGGGTTCCTTTACAAAATTTATTGTTGTTGGGTTCTTTCATCAGATCTATTGTTGTTGGGTTCCTTTACCACATCTACTGTTCTTGGGTTCCTTTACCACATCTACTGTTCTTGGGTTTATTTACCAAATCTACTATTCTTGTTTTTTTTTTTTTTTTTACCAAATCTATTATTCTTGGGTTCCTTTACCAAATCTATTGTTCTTGGGTTCCTTTACCAAATATACTGTTCTTGCGTTTCTTTACCAAATCTACTGTTCTTGGATTCCTTTAGCAAATCTCCTGTTCTTGGGTTTCTTTACCAAATCTACTATTCTTGGGTTCCTTTACCAAATCTATTGTTCTTGGGTTCCTTTACTAAATCCATTGTTCCTGGGTTTCTTTACCAAATCTACTGTTCTTGGGTTTCTTTACCAAATCTACTGTTCTTGGGTTCCTTTACCAAATCTATTGTTCTTGGGTTTCTTTACAAAATCTTTTGTTCTTTTGTTCCTTTACAAAATCTACTGTCCTTGGGTTCCTTTTAAAAAATATAATGTTCTTGAGTTCCTTTAACAAATCTACTGTTCTTGGGTTTATTTACCAAATTAACTGTTCTTGAGTTCCTTTACACATTAAACCAGCTTTTCTCAACCTTTTTTACATGAAAGAACCCTTAAACTAGCTTTTTTGGTTTAGGGAACCCCTGCTAGTAATTGCTATATCTAACGTTCACAGTACATTGGTACTATAGACACTGGGAAGAAAGTTCCTTACATTGGTGGTCATTGGGAAAAGGTCCCACCCTATAGATAGCTAAAAAGATCATTGGTGTCAGTGGTTACTTATCTAAAGGTAGAAATTGATCATTGCTCAAGGAACCCCTACCAATCTCTTGAGGAACGCTAGGATTCCACAGAATCCTGGCTGAGAAAGCCTTCACTCAATGATATCTCTGTTTTTTGGCTGCAAAAAAAAATCAAACAAAATCATCCACACAAGCAAGAATCCCGCCGGGACGTATTCTTACAAAAAGACTCTCCGATTTCAGAATACACTGATCAGCAGCTGTCTAATAAAGAACTACAGTGAGAAATCTGGTGAGAAATATACATTTTTTCCATGACTTGTCCAATAATGTTTGTATCACTTGCACTGGTAGTTAGCCAGATGGATAGAAGTTTATCCAAAGTATACAGATCCTCCAAGGTCAAACAAGACAAAAGTGAGATACCTATATT